>NC_133324.1:369557838-369905338 GCF_042186555.1 Aquarana catesbeiana | reverse complement strand
CACAGAGCCTTAAGTAATTACTTAATGGGTTATAGGCCACCTTCAGGTGATGAACACTGGTTATACCCAATCCAGGAAGTTCACTCCCTATATAACCCCTCCTCCTTCCAGGAGCACATCAGTTTTTTCGCCAGTGTCTAAGGTGTTGGTCACGAGTGAAGATGTGCTCTGAGGAGCTCCAGGAGGGATCCATGCTGGATTTAAATAGCCTCCATAAAGACCAGATCCATCCAAAGTGCCACTAAGGCCTAAAGGGATGGTACCTGGGGCCTTGTACCTGAAGCACAAGGTTTTGCCTGTAGGGCTTGACCCCAGAAACCCAGGGCTTTGGTTTTGCTACATTACCTAGCTTTCCTGGTGGGGTGCTTTACAGGTCCAAGGGAGTTGGAATCCCGATATCTAGGGACCCGGTCCTTGAAGGTTTGCTAAACGCAGCCCGCCGTGATGGGTGAAGGTTGGTTTGTCTGTTAATTCAGCAAATCCTGTGGCTGGGATAAAGTAAGGGAAGAAACTTGGGTGTTAAAAACACCTTTGTATTCTTCCATTAGGAAAAATATTTTGTCATGCCTTAATTCTCCACTAGAGGGAGTCTATGCACATACCTTACTCTGTTGTCTTCACTGTAAAGCTCAGTCTGTGTGTGGTCACAGCACCGTGTGCAGGGAGATTTTTATCAAGGTAATCTGCAAAATGTTTTCTTTCTCCCCCCTGAAGGGACCAGAGGGTTAGGGGGACATCAGCGCTGTACCCCTCTTACATTACCCCCCGGTGCGGAGGTCCCGCTGGTACTGCGAATTTTATTACTGTTGGCTGATTTTACTTTTGTCGGTGCCTGCTGCTGGATGGGCCTCTGCCTCCACCCCCCCCCCCCTCGTGTTGGGTCTGTGGACCCGAAAACGCCACGCACGAATGCGGGAACATTTTTTAAATGTAAAAAGGGGAGGATTTTTTCTCGGAGGGGGTGGGGCCCAAGCGTGGTGCCTTGAACGTCCACAAGGATGCACGGCAGGCTAAAACAAGACTACAGCTGTGACAGTTTCTCCTCGGCTGACAAGGAGGAAACAAGCAGCCTGCAACACAGGGACACAGGAGCTGTGGGACACGTGAGGGTTGCAAACTGGCATTCCTGATACAGAAAGGACACCTTTTTCCCTGCACTAGCCTGAACTTTATAGCGGCTTTAAATGTCATGACTATATTCAGCGATTAAGTGCAATTTGTATAGTGCCTCTGTTTTTGTACTTAAGACTATGCCTACCAAAAAAGACGCCACAAAAAACAAAAAAGTAAAGGTTTCACCCCCAGGCGTTAGGATTTCGATTCACATTTCCACGCTGTCATCCTCGCCTAAAGTACCAGTTATGGCAAGCCAGGGTGAGCCATTGGAACAAATTGATGATGCAACTGCTTCTCACATCTCAGTCCCTGTATACGTGACTGACTATATCCTTTCCTCCTCCCTGCAGGGTCTGGAAGGAAGATTAGTGGCTTTAATCGCATCCTCCATTCAAATGGATAGGAAGCGTGCTAGATCCCCCTCCCCCACTTCAGAACCTTTGTAAGTGGAACAGTGGGCTCAGGATGAGGTGTTACCCTCAGTCGATCAGGAGGAAAAACAAACCGATGATTCCTCTGTGGAAGAAACAATGGTGAATTAACCTTTCAGCCTCACAATCTGAGAAATTCCTGATACAAACTCTTACGGAGATGGTTTGGTCCACTTTCATGCTGCCCCTAATGCAGTCTCCTGAAAGCTCGGTTTCTTCCTTGGGTTCCTTAAAACCTTCTCAGCCTCTGCATGCGTTTCCTGCACATGCATTACTAGAACAGCTTATTTTTGCTGAATGGGATCACTCGGATAAGCATTTTCTCCCTCCTAAGATTTTTTCAATTCTCTATCCCTGGAGGAGAAATTCTCCAAAAAATGGAAAGTACCAGCAGTTGACGCTGCGATTTCCAGTGTGAATAAAGGCCTAACTTGTCCTATAGACAATGCACAAATGTCTAAGGATCCAACAGATAAAAAGTTGGAATCCCTGTTAAAATCTACTTTTTCCTTGGCAGGTGCCGTTACACAGCCTGCAGTCGCTGCATTATGCGTCTGTCAATCACTAAAGGACCAATTTAAACAGGCCCTTAGAGAGATTCCTGCACAACAAGCTTGGGAATTAGCTGAACTACCAAAAGCATTATGCTTTTCCATAGATGCCATTAAAGATTCTATTCACCAGGCGTCCCGCCTTACGCTTATGCTTGTGCATGTGCATAGAATCCTGTGGTTAAAAAATTGGTCAGCTGAAGCACCATGTAAAAACCTCCTAACTGGGTTCCCTTTTCATGGGGAGCGACTATTTGGATATATTTGTCCAAGTCTTCTCCAAACAATTTCTCTTGGGAAAAGTACTCTCTTGCCAGTCAAAAGAAAGTATAAACGCCCTTCATTTAAACGGGCTCTTTCCCCTGCATCAGGGGCTTCCTCCTCTAGGCAGTGGCGATGGCCTCCGCCATCAGACTCTAGAGGAAAACCTCAGGGTCAGACCCAGGCTCAAAAGAAGTCCTGGGGTCGGAAACCTGCAAAGCAGAATCCTATAACCTCATCATGAAGAGACAACCCCCCTCACCAAGGTGGGGGGAAGACTTCTGCAGTTTTCAGAAGTCTGGAAAGAGGAAATTCAGGACAGATGGGTCATCTCCACGGTAACGCTGGGGTACAAGCTGGAATTTCGGGACTTTCCACCGTCTCGCTTCCTGAGGTCAAGCATTCCCAAAGATCCAGAGAAAAGACAATCTCTGTTTCAGGCACTAGACCAATTAATATCTTAAGGGGTGATCATACAGATCCCCACAAAAGAGCAAGGTCTGGGGTTTTATTCAAATCTTTTTATGGTACCAAAACCAAATGGAGATGTCAGACCCATTCTAGATCTAAAAAATCGAATTCTGTTCCTGAAGATCCGCTCCTTTCGCATGGAGACGATCAGGTCAGTAGTTTCTATCCTTCTAGAAGGAGAACTTCTGGCATCAATCGACATCAGGGATGCATATCTGCATGTCCCTATTTTTCCCGCTCACCAAAAGTTTCTGCGGTTTGAGTTAGAACAGCAGCATTTTCAGTTTGTAGCCCTGCCCTTGGGGCTAGCCACAGCACCCCGGGTGTTCACAAAAGTGCTGGCCCCACCTCTAGCCAGGTTAAGGGCACAGGGCATAACAGTCGTAGTGTACCTAGATGTTTAGAAGTTTGGGTTGGATTCTCAACCTAGAGAAATCTTCCTTAATACCACTAAAAAGGCTGGAGTACTTGTGTCTGATCATAGACACAGCCCAGGAAAAGGTGTTTTTGCCTCAGGCAAAGATCAAGGCCATGAGAAAGCTGGTGCGGATGGTCAGGTCAAAAGGCGATCCCTCCATTCCCTTTGCATGAGGTTGCTAGGAACCACGGTGGCTTCATTCCAAGCAGTTCCCTATGCCCAGTTTCATTCAAGACTCTTGCAAAACAGTATCCTGTCTGCTTGGAACAAAACAATTCAAGCTTTAGACTTGCCAATGCGGCTGTCCCCAAGAGTGTCCCAAAGCCTCACTTGGTGGTTACTAACCCAGAATCTGCTGAAAGGAAAATCCTTCAGACCAGTCATCTGCAAAGTAGTAACAACGGATGCCAGCCTTTTAGGCTGGGGAGCAGTACTAGAAAAGACAATTGTCCAAGGACTTATGGTCAAGAACCGAAAGAACCTTGCCCATCAATATCCTAGAGGTTCGGGCAGTGCATCTGGCTCTAAAGGCCTGGACTTTCGGGTTACGGCATTGTCCTGTCAGGATTCAATCTGAAAATGCCACAGCTGTGGCCTTTATCAATCACCAAGGGGGCACCAAAATTCTCTCAACACAGAGAGAGGTGAACCATATTCTAAATTGGGTAGTCTTCATTCCGGTAGTAGAGAATTGACAGGCGGACTACTTGAGTCACCAGTAGTTATTCCCAGGGGAATGGTCTCTTCACCCGACATATTTCGGGCTGTTTGCCAAAGAAGGGGGACTCCAGACGTAGATCTTCTAACGTCCAGGTTCAAGATGAAGTTAGACAACTTTGTGGGCAGAACAAGGGATCCACTCGCATGCGGAACGGATGCGTTGGTGACCCCGTGAGATCAGTTCTCACGGATTTATGCATTCCCCCTATTCAGTTGCTGCCTCAACGACTTTGCAGGATCAAGCTGGAAAGAAAGCTGGTAATTCTGGTGGCACCAGCATGGCCCAGAAGGTCATGGTATGCAGAAATCGTAAATATGGCAGTGGAGGGCCCATGGTCCCTCCCACTACGGCCAGATCTGCTCTCACAGGGACCGATATTCCATCCTTCCTTATGGTCTCTAAATTTAACGGCTTGGCTATTGAAACCCACATTCTAAAGAAACGTGGGCTTTCCAGGTCAGTTATTTCTACCCTGATTAATGCAAGGAAGCTAGCTTCCAGAACTATATATTATAGGGTCTGAAGGGCTTATGTTTCCTGGTGTGAATCCAAGGGTTGGCATTCTCGGAGATATATATTAGGCAGAATTCTTGCCTTTCTACAATTAGGGGTAGACATGAAATTGGCCTTGAGTACTATTAACGGCCAAGTCTCAGGTTTATTGGCCTTATTTCAAAGACCACTTGCTGCAAATTCTTTAGTCAGGGGTTTTATACAAGCGGCTTAATCCGTCTGTCAAACCTCCCTTGAACCCTTGGGACTTGAACTTTTGTCTGTGTTACAAAAACAGCCATTTGAACCGATACAACATATCCCCTTAGTCCTTTTGACAAGAAAGTTGGTATTATTGGTTGCTATATCCTCAGCAAGGAGGGTTTCGGAATTGGCTGCTCTTTCTTGTAAAGAGCCATATTTGATTTTCATGAGGACAGAGTGGTGTTACACCCTCATCCAGACTTTTTAACCAAAAGTAGTTTCAGATTTTCACCTGAACCAAGATATTGTCCTGCCATCGTTTTTTCCAAAACCACGTTCTAGGGAAGAAAAGTCACTACATTGTCTTGATGTGATGAAAGCAGTGAAAATCTAAAGATAACTGCTCAGATTCGTAAGACTGATGTCTTATCTATTCTGCCAGAAGGTCCTAAGAAAGGACAGGCAGCGTCTAAATCCACTGTCGCTAAGTGGATTCGGCAAGTGATAATACAAACTTATGATTTAAGGGGTAAGAGTCCCCCTTTTCAAGTTGAGGTGCACTCTACCAGGGCGGGTAGTGCTTCTTGGGCAGTGTGTCATCAGGCCTCCATGGCTCAGATCTGTAAGGCCGCAACTTGGTCTTCAGTGCATACACACAAAATGTTATCAGCTGGATGTAAGGAGGTATGAGGATATCGCCTTTGGGCGCAGTGTGCTGCAGGCAACAGTATAGGTCCTCAAGTCTGGGGGTACCATCCGGGTTTTGTCTCCCTCCCCTCAAGTAGCATTGCTGTGGGACGTCCCACTAAGTAATTACTTAAGGCTCTGTGTCCCATGATGTATGATAAAGAAAATAGGATTTTTATAACAGCTTACCTGTAAAATCCTTTTCTTGGAGTACATCATGGGACACAGAGGTCCCTCCCCTCTTTTTTGGGATTTAAGTATATTGCTTTGCTACAAAAACTGATGTGCTCCTGGAAGGAGGAGGGGTTATACAGGGCGTGAATGTCCTGGATTGGGTATAACCAGTGTCCATCACCTGAAGGTGACCTATAACCCATTAAGTAATTACTTAAGGCTCTGTGTCCCATGATGTACTCCAAGAAAAGGATTTTACAGGTAAGCTGTTATAAAAATCCTATTTTCTGTTAGACTCCTCAGCGCTATTTTCCATAACTTTTCCCTTTGCCTCGCCCTTGTACTTTAAGCAGGTCCAAAGCTATGCACGCAAATTTGTTACATTTTGCTTTATCTATAGTATATTTCATATTATCCTTGTCCACATACTGCATTACACATCACACCCGTGTTGTGGTGTTAACAGAGCACATAGAAAGCAATTGTTTTCTATGTGCTCTAGTGATGACTTGCATTTATTCAGTGTGGAAAAAATGCAGGTCACCACAGATGGTGTACATGAGCTCTAATCCTCCCTCTCTTCTGCTATATTATATGCCATATGTTCCTTGTTTTAAGAAATGCAGCTGTGGGCAAATGAGAAGGGCGAATACAGGACAGGTCCAGAAGGAGATACACTTTTCTGCGCAGTAATAGACTCTATACTTTATAAAAATAAAGGATCTCAAAGACATAATCGGAGGAAGGTGTGGAAAGCTTAGGACATCTGAGTTGGTTATCCACAAGAACTAAAACCAAGAGATCATAGAAAATCTTAGGTCCTGCACAGCAGCTTGGATACTTTGCAGATGAACGAGATACATGGGGTGTATTTATAAAAAGTTTATAGAGCGATTTGTCCTGTAAAACCGCATGTAATGCTGCATTATGGCCACCAGATGGAGCTAGCGATCAAAGTAAATAAGCATTTATTTCATCTGATCATCAGCTCCATCTAGTGGCCATAATGCAGCATTTCCCTGATTCATGCTATTCCTATAAATGAAGAATATCCAACCTGGAGGAAAAATAGCCTAGTAACATTAGATTCACACAGAAAAAATGTACATTCTGCACATTTTGCAGGATGAATAGTTCTGCAATTTTTTAAAATTATTACACCTCATGATTTTGTAAGTTTTACATGCATGCACTATTTTAACTTGCAGTTTCAGAGTGTGTACAATTTACACATTTGGCTGGAATCAATCAGATGACAAAGGTACAAAATACCGTGGTCATATAAGGATTAAAGTGTAACCCTCAGTGTGAGTTGGATGGAAAAACATATACGGTCTTACTGTATTCAGGATAAAAGTTGCATCATGGTGTGAAGTTAAGCAATTTAAGAAAGCACCATGAGCAGCTGTATGCTCTAACCCACAGCAACCTGTCATTCAGTCTCAGAAGTCTGATGCAGTTAGACTAATGAAAATGTTATCTCATTGGTTGCTATGGCTACAGCTCGGGTTTTGCTTCTGTTATTTGCTAAATAAGCCCCAGCTCCTGGGTCGTGCTTGTGCAGCAGAGATGTATTCTCCACATGTATTACCGTGCACCACTGCGGAGATTTCCCCTGCAGGAAATGTCTATCTCTGCCGAGCTCATGTCAAGATGTGCTTATTCCATTTATCCTCAGAGCCCATATTTAAGGCGGAACACTAATAGGATTGAACAGCCTGTATTACTGTCAGCACTGTGATTAATGCTCTCTTCCACAACAGCGATGACGTGTGATAAAAACATTCACTGGTGACTTTACCAATTTGCTTTTCTCTCCAAATCAGTTACACAGTTAAAAAGACATTTCATTTTACATTTTAAAAAAAATTACAGTATCTGCAGAAATTCTGTGGAATCAAATACCAAATCATTTTTATTTATTACCCATAGGCAGTGTGTGTATAATAGTTCCGTGCAATAAATTACAAAAAATGATGTGCTTTTACCACAAATATTAGTAAATAAAATATTTTACGTGTATTTTTAAGGTGCATATCTGGCTAAAACTTTTCTGAGAGGTTGGATTAGAACAACTGTCAGGTTTTACTGCCATTGGGCTCTCTATTAGCCTAGCTTCACGCTAATGCAGTGCGGAAAACCCCGCAATCCCTGCGTGTTTCCCACACTGCATTCGAAACGCACTGCCCTTGCGATCTTCAGCGGGTGTAATTTCAATCTTAACCATACCCTAAATGCAGGTTGCAAACGCAGTGCCTTTGCCCGCAGCGGATTGCATTGGTTCTAAAGTACCATGTGATCCAGTTGCAGTGCGGTTCCAAAATTGGTGCATGCATGACTTTGATGCGTTGCGATTTGAGCCCATTCAAAATGAGTGGGCTCTAATTGCACTGCACTGAATCGTATGTGAATTGAACTGGAATGCAGTGTAGTTCTGTGCGATTCCACATGTGGTACATAGTGTGAACCAAGGCTAATACATGGGAACAAGGGAATTTACCATTTGACTTAGTTTATGCTGCTTTTGTCTATTCCCATGCAGTGTAGGTCATTTGTTACAAAGTATTGACTTATGTTTACTACAGTAAATGAAGAATTCTACACACTCTTACATACTTTTTTTTTTACACATTTCTAAAAAAAATCCTACTGAATGAGAAGAGGCTGTGATGTTGACAGGGAAATCCTGCCTAGAAGGTTCACTGATGTGTACATGTAGTGCTTTCCCTGCTGCCATGCTTAGTTAAAGGGACACTGCCTGTAATTCTGATGTTTTGACTTCAATCCTGTCTGAGTTGCTGACTTAAGCCTTGAACACACTACTAGTTTTTTGGGGTTTTTTTTGGGTTGAACAAAAAAAAACATGACAGCTCAGGTCAGAGCGCTGTACTAACAATCTGATGTTAGTACAGTGTTCTCCCTTGCTGTGCTACTGTGGGTCAAGACCCTTCGACAGAAGCCGGCCCGGCTGTTGTAGACACGTGCCAAATGTTGGATGGTTCTATTGAACCGGCCAAGGGCACCCGACATTTGGCCTGTGTGTACTAGGCTTTAAAGTATAGAGATATGTAGTTCTGATATCTATTTACAGTATGCCTATTCTAGGATTGTGACTGAAACATAATGCTGTCAGGCCCAGCCAGGCAGATTCAGTGGAAGGGGGGTCTGTAATGGGACCCCCATACTTCTCTCATGGGAAAATCACTTTAAAGCAGGGATCTCAAACTTGCGGCCCTCCAGCAAGTCCCATGAGGCATTGCAAGGTTGATAGTTACAAGCATGACTCCCACAGGCAAAGGCATGATGGGACTTGTAGTTTCGCAACAGCTGGAGGGCCGCAAGTTTGAGATCCCTGCTTTAAAGGATACATTTCTTGGAAGAAAAGGAGATTGCAAGTGTTAGTTTCCTGGCTGTAATAATGATCCTCTGGTTTCAGTACAGCTTAATGAAAGTATATGTTGTTTTGTATCTATCTAATAGTAATCTATTACATTTTCATGTACTACAATTCCCTAGTTGATCCTGACAGTCCCCCTTATTCTAAACTGGCCATGTAAAGCATGGAAGCAGATCCATGCTTGCGTGGTTAGTTTGCGTCCCTGGCCTTGTTTTTTGGAAGTACAGGACATCACACCTGTATCTTCCATCATCTGTTTCCTGCCACACCCCTGCCCAGTGAAGCCATGATTGACAGCGACTGTGAAACCGCAGCCACCTGAAACTGTACAACCTTTTGGAACACAGGGCAAAGATGTATGTTCTTTCCTGTGAATGATGTAATGAGTTGCCCACCCTCCGCTAGCCAGAAGAATGCACAAAGGGGGGCATTCACCTATACTTTAAAGTGGTTGTAAAGGCTGAAGGTTCTATGCATTAAGATAAAAAGCCTTCTGTGTGCAGCAGCTGCCCTAACACTTACCTGAGGTCCCTCTCTGTCCAGCGATGTCCACGAGTGTCTCAGCCGTCCAAGATTCTCCCTCCTGATTGGCTCAGACACCGCAGAGGCGCCATTGGCTGCCTCTGCTGTCAGTCAACTAGCCAATCAGGGGGAGGGGGCTGGGTCTGGTCTGTGTGTCTGAATGGACACGGGGAGCTGTGACTTGGCTCTGTTGCCCCCATAGCAAGCTGCTTGCTGTGGGGGCACTGAACGGGAGGGAGGGACTAGGAGAGTGGAAGAGGGACCCGAGAAGAGGAGAATCCGGGCCACTCTGTGCAAATCCACTGCAACAGAGCAGGTAAGTATAACATGTTATTTTTATAGGAAAAAAAGTGAAACTTTACAATCACTTTAAGCTAGAAGAAGTATCACGATAACCGTTCTGACTTATCTTTGATGTTCCTGATTTTACTTTTTTGGGATCAATGTCTCTGAAAGCATTGAAGCCAGAGGGTCAGTATTATAACCATGTTATTCAGTGTTTTAGTGGTCTAAAGCAATGTAGTCTTATGTGCTCTCTACAGACACAGGTTATGTTTCCTGTCTAGTAATGCTGCCCAGTAGTTCTGCAGAGATGCTGTCTACACTACCTGATGTAAAGGTGGCTACTAGAAGTAAAATCGACACATCTGTACATGAATTCCAGAAATGAAAATATGAATGAAAGTCATGAAAAAGTTAATAGCTGGCAATAATGTTATTGTGATAAAATAATAAAGTGTGTAACTGCTGAAAATACACTTTTCCGTAGTTCCCTTAAAGGGTATGAAGGAGCATTTCCGACAATATACAATAAACGTTTTTACACGACATTGACCATAAAATTTACCAGCTGTGCTTTGAGTGGGACTATCTAACCCCCTGAGGAATAAGAAATAATTATCTTGCCTGGGTAGTAAATATTTCGATCTATATTCTAGACCTATTCTTATGGCTTTGTATTATTATATGAAACATCATCTGACACATGCTAGGGTTTGGAATCATACATCTTGGTATAAATAAAGTATATTGTGATAATTCTACATCTCTGTGAGAATCAGACTTATTAATGGCTAAGATTGAATCGCATCTCCCTGTAAAGCTATGCTGTCTGAGACACCTGAGATCTCATGCAATCCTATTCCTGTCTCTGGTGACAGCGAGTACAGAGATTGCTTTGTAGCGTTGTGTAGTGTCAGAGTGCATTTCATCAAGTTATGTCAGAACGGAACATTTCCACTCAGAATAAAGTACAAGTGCTGTGCTAGGTAAAGGAAAAGGATGTTCTGTTAAAAAAAAAAAAGGAAAGGAAAAGGATGGCCTGTTTTTTTTTTTTTTTTTTTTTATATCCTCTTTATGGACATTTTGATTTTGACAGTGGAGAAAATGACTGCCGGAACCTCCTCCTTTTTTTTTTTAATTTCTAAATTTTTCTAGAAAAATGTTTAGAGATATGTTTATTGTGCCAGAGAATTTTCATTGTTTTACATTTCTCTTTAATCATCTTCAGGACACATACAGAACTCAATTCATTCAGCAGCTGAGACCTGTCCAAAGCCCACAGCCAAGGATTAAACTGAAATTGTTTGGACATGTCGGCTCTGGGAAGACCACACTGGTAGAGTCCCTGAAATGTGGGCTTATTCGCAGCTTTTTCCGGAGGCGAAGGCCTCGCCTTTCTTCCACTAATTCAACGCGCTTTCCTTCTTCACCACTGTCTTCCAAAACCTCAGGTAAGCTTAAAGGTGATTTCAGTTTATATAATAATTTGTCAAAACTACCCTACTGTAATATACATAAGGGGAAACTATAATATGGTTTTTAATGACTACAAGTTTTTTAATTAATCGTTTATAATATTTTTATGTTGATTTTATAAAATTTTTTTTTTAAATATAAAGGCCACTTTCACACTGAGGCGCTTTGCAGGCCTTTTAGCACTAAAAATAGCGCCTGTAAAGCTCCTCCCTGTCACTCCAGTGTGAAAGTGTGCTTTCACACTGGGGTGGTGCGCTTGCAGGACGTTAGACAGAGTCCTGCAAGCAGCTGTTTAGGAGCGGTGTATACACCGCTCCTATAATGCCATGCCCATTGAAATGAATGGGCAGCACTGCCGAAGTGCCTGCAAAGCTCTTCAGCAGCGGCACTTTGCAGGCGCTATTTACCCCTTCTTCGGCCAATAGCGGGGGGGTTTAAAAGTGGCGCTAAAACGACGGTAAAGCGCCGCTAAAGCGACGGTAAAGCGCCGCTAAAGCCCAAGGCTACTTTTGGACTGGGGCGTCAGTGGTAAAGCGCCGCTAATTTTAGCGGCGCTTTACCGCTGAAATAGCGGCGCTTTTCGGCCACTAACGGGGTGCTTTTAACCCCTGCTAGCAGCCGAATAAAGGCTTAAAAGCGGCCGTAAAGTGCTGCTGCCAAAGCGCTTTGCAGGCACTTCAGGAGCGGTGCCCATTGATTCCAATGGCAGGGGGCTGGAGGAGTGGTGTATACACCGCCCGAAAGATGCTGCTTGCAGGACTTTTTCTAACGTCCTGCAACACCTCCCTAGTGTGAAAGCACTTGGGCTCTCACACTGGGGCTGCAGGGGAGGCATTTTTCAGGCGCTATTTTTAGCCCAAAAGCACCTGAAAAAGGCCCCAGTGTGAAAGGGGTCTTAGTTCTACTTTAACAAATACATTAGTAGAGGTTACTTGCATGGCATTTGAATCTAATAGAGCCATCACAGCTTTTTCTAATGATTGACTGCCTCGGCCTTACTAAAAATGTATATCAGGGCATATCTGCCAGCGGAGAGCGAGGGATTGTGTACCTCATTTGCCTCATTCAGCCACGTTTCTAATATGACTTCCTGCTACGTGGATCTATTCACAACACAGGCTGTTAACAGCATAGAGGGGGAAAAAACAGAAAAACCAAAGTTTTCAACCCAATAACCATTTGTTGGCTGCAAATGGTATCTAGGAATTATTTATATTCAATATTGTGTATTACTTGACTATAATAAAATAAAAATAATGAGATAAAAGGTGAATTCTAAAACAGATTATTTTAACTGTGGAACTGACCCTGTTTGAGTCTAGCCAAATGGGTCCCATGTGATCTCATTTTTCTGAAGCTATCATGTTGTAAATCTATAAAAGCTACTGGCCAGCACAATAGTTGTTTGTGTGGCTGGAAAATTACAGTCCTGGTGGTAAATTAAAAAGTTCCCAGGTGCCTGGTGTCTTGCCCATAAACTTCCACACTCCCACATGTGGATGCACTACAGGAAATACTGGCTTACTGGATAAATTGGGCGACTTGTGATAAACTTCCTGTAACCTGATATGGAACACAGGAGCAGCTGGGTCCCACGTCCAGGCTAAGGCAAACGGTTTCCCTTTCTTACAAGTAGGTGAGAGTAAGGAAGCTTTGATTTTACAATTACCCCCTAAGCCTAGTCACTATAAGGCATAGTGGTATTTATAAACTACAACAAAGATGCCTATCAGAGATTATGGGGGAGGGGGTTATTAGATATAGATATATATATATATATATATATATATATATATATATATATATATATGGTTGCTGTAGGCAGAAGGATGAAGAAAATGGTGTATATGGTCACGGGGGGTAGAGAAATGTTAGAGTAAACCCACATCTTTATGGCTGCTAACACTTTTGAGCTGGTTTCTAGGTTTTGGGAGAGTTGTCTAGGCCTTTTGTGAGGGATCACCTTAAAACTGATTATTGCTGTCTATGCATCCTAGATAGCGAGGTTCATAAACAAAACAAGGTGGGGGGGGTCTCCCAACTCTGCTGCTCATCATGAGTCTGATATAATTTGTTCACCAGCCAGTAACTGAGCTTTTTAGAAGTTGGTATAGTGGCTGTTCTGTGCAAAAACATGGTATTCACACAAGCTAAGCCTTTATGCTCTGCACTGTTTAGTAATATTCTGTATCAATCATAAGAAATTAGCCAGGAGGTCCATTCTGACAATCAATTCTTCAGGGTGCCTGCTGAAGTAAGGGCTATCCCATAGAAAAATGGTAATTTCCCCAGCCGTTGTCAACTACAGTGGGTGATAACCAAGTCATGTCTGGCTAGCCTCAAGTTTAGGCTGCGTTTAAGCAGTGTTTTTAATTTCATGAGGCATTGCCATTTGTCAGCTGCCATCAGTAATGTCAATGGTAGTGCGCTGTAACCGCACCTATAGCATTTAAGGCACATTAGTGAAGCAGTTATAAAATGTTAGCTCGGTGCTGGGGGAGAGACAGTGAAGGCTCCTGTATCCCAGAATGCACTGAGAAATAATAGAGAACTAAGAAGAGCCGCTCCAGTCACTTCCTGTTTGTACAGAGTAGCCGTATGGTAGCATCATTTCCTTCAGAGTGAAGGCAAAAAGCATCAATTAGCCAGCAATAATGACAGTACCAGGCAGACACAGAGGCATTGAGCATTATTGCTAGCTTTTTGTGTCCGCAAAAAGTCAGTGCCAGCAAGTGACCATGACAATCTTTCCATGAGCATCTTGAGCTGGACCAAGCCAAGTGTCAAAGAGTATACAAATCCAACTTGCAGAGAATAAACAAAAATGTCTGCCATCATATCACAACCTACCCACGTCTCAAAGCAGATCATCCTCTACATCGCTGTCCCCTAGATCAGGGGTCTCCAAACTGTGGCCCAGGGGCCAGATGCGGCCCTTCGCTTGCTTTTATGTGGGGGAATGTTTCATCCACTGATACTAACAATGGGACATAATCAATCCCCCCCACCCCCCTCACACCAAAGATGGGGCACTATTCCCCTAATGATACCAACGATGGGGCACTTTTTCTCTCAATGACACCAATAATGAGGCCCAATGATTGGGCACAATTCCCCCAATGACACCAATGATGGGGCATAATTTCTCCCAATGACACCAACAATGGGGAACAATTTCTTCCAATGACACCAATAATGGGGTACAATGATAGGGGACAATTCCTCCAAATGATTCCAACAATGGAGCACAATTTCTCCCAATGACACCAATGATGGGGCACAATTACTCTCACTGAGACAAACAATGGGGCATTATTTTTCTCTCAATGATGTCGGGACCATTTCTGCTCCCAATGGCCACAGTCCGGCCCCCCTAAGACCTGAAAAACAGTAAACCGGCCCTTTGTTTAGAAAGTTTGGAGACCCCTGCCCTAGATAAACAAATTTCATTGGTGTTTAACATGCTTTTGTGAAGCTTTTTCAATGCTTCAAAAATGCGTCATAAACACTATAGCTATGTTAATGACCATTGCTCTGTTCTTCCTAAACACACTTGTGAAAGAGCCCTAAAGGAATTGTATTTGCATCTTTTAGCTATTAAGAGATTTGTGAGCTTGATTAAAACTGTAGGTAAAGTAGGAAACCCCTTTAAAATGATTTAAGTCTCTTTTGGATTAATCGCATTAAGTGGGTAGCACAAAACCAGCAATGAATACCTATGCTAGATGAGGGAACAGATTCCAGAGCTCTAGAGTTTCTACTCTGTGACAAATGGGGCAACTTCTACTGGCGTGATTTGTATTCTGGCGCTGGTGCGTAGTAATAACAATGCATGATATAATGACTCTGACACTCAAGTCATGCTAAGTAAAGTGCTTGAGTTACAAATGAAAATGCTTTTAAACCAGTGATTTCTTACCGTGGAAAGCAGCACAGCTGCACAAGCGCCTATTCATCACACTGAACATGTTGGCTTTATTCCAATGAACAGAGGTCAATTCAAGAAGGGGAAGACCCCTTAAGTGTAAGTGGCAAAGAAATCGAAAATAGCTGAGATGTGCTAATGTGCTTTAATTATTCAGTATGAGGTTTTAAACAAATGCAGCCACAGTCATCTTTGCATGTTTTAAGACCTCAATTACTTTAACATTAAACTCAAATCCTTGATCAAACAACTTCTCACCAGATAAGTAATACAAAAGAATTGTGTGTTAGAAGCTTCTTTTCTCCTTTTGCTCAGGTCTGGTGCATTGTTAGTCCTTAGTGGGGTAAATTATAGACAAAAGTGATATAGAGAGGAGCACCTTGTGATGGCCAGTTACAAATCCACTTTGAAAGACCAAGGACAGATTCCACAGAAGAGGAGCAGAGTGCAGAAACTTTCGGCTGTCAATCACTCTTTGAAGGACCTTACTGATCATCTGCAATGTTCTCCTTGACTCAAATTGGGAAATAGTTAAGCATTGTTGATGTTTTATTACAGCCTAAGCTCTTAAACAATGATATACTGTATATATTAAAACCGATCCAAGGCCACAAAGGGTACAAAAATCTTAGGTTTATGTGCATGGGCAGCTTGCTTAGTTTGATTCACACAGACACAAAAATGTGTTTGATGCCCTGTGCTTTGTAACTGTTCTTATCACAGCTTACTAATGTGGGAGGTTAAAGCAACATGTGAGCAATGAATTGGGTTGATCACCACTCTTGAGGCATGCCTGAGTTTGGGGAAAGGTTTCATAGGTGCTCAGCCTGTGGCCCCTCCAGCTGTTGCAGAGCTACAAGTCCCATCATGCCTTTGGGAGTCATGCTTGGAACAGTCAGCCTTGCAATGCCTCATGGGACTTGTAGTTCCGCAAAACAGCCAGATGGCCACAGGTTGAGCACACATGCTAGAGCTATATACACATCTGAATTCAGGTAAACGAAACCGTCCAGTATAACATTACTGTGTTACCTTGAAAGCATAGTAAAAGTTTACAGCATGCATTGAATGTAGGTCCTAGGTAATCACATTTATATTGTTTCCATAGTAGAGGTTCTCTCTGGCATTCTTGGTTTTAAGGTGTCTTTCTCTTCAAAGCCTTAGTACTGAATCATTTGTCATAAAGTAAATATATTAATTTATTCCTGCTTCCCTTTTTAGCTCTGCGGTAATGTAATACCTGTTACATTTTATAACCGGAATGAAATTGTAGATAAGAGCTAAAGCAATAAATCATATTATGTTTGTTATGCTTTCCGTGACATCATTTGGCCTTTTCCTATGCATGATAAGGCAGAGAACAGAATATTTCTGTTTCCAGTATGGCTTTGTCATTTCCCCTGAGTTACACCAAGGCAACGTTTGCCTTCTCTAAAGGATAGACTGCTTGGGATTGATGTCAGGCCTTGTGATCTGCACACACAGCTCTAAATGCTGTCCAGCTCATTTAATAAGTCAGTGCAAAGGGCCAATACATACAAAATGCAGTCATTGCATTAAGATTGTATGCATTTGGTTCATAGAAATTATTTCTGACACTTACATGCTAGTTACTGAACTTCCATATTGCTGTTTGTCATATTTAGGTGTACCTGAAGACCAACATTTTTAGAATGGAAAATAATTAAAGTGTAAGTTCACCTTTTTTCAAATTAATGAAAAGGTGAACTAACACCCTACACCCCCCCCCCCCCCCCAGGTCTCTGTTGCACCTTTACCTCCATGGGTGATGAACTGTCACTACCTACGCAACTGGAACAGCAGTCTGGGGATTTGAAAGCCAGGATGAATCGGAGCAATACGGATTAGTCATGTGCTGGCACGTGACCGATTTGACCATTTAGAATAACCCTGATCATCCCTAAGGTATGAACGGGAAGAAGAGTGTGGCTTTTAAACCCACAAACTGCTGTACTGGCTGCATGGGTAGTGCCAGCTAGTCATCCACAGCGGTAAGTGCAACAGGGACTGGGGTGGGGAAGGGTGTGTGGTGTTGGTTCACCTTTTCATTTTTTGTGAAGACGTAAACTCACACTTTAAATTGTTGTTTTTTGCTGTTTTTATGCCAGCTGAGAGATTTTGCTTCACTTCCTGTCTCAGAGACACAACAGGTAGTGAAAGGAATTCTCTCCCCATTTAGACAGTTGTCATCAGAACATGTTGTCCACATTAGAAGCTTTCTCCTGCCTCTTGTTGGTGACAACTCAGTTTTGGATTTCCCATCGTTTACTGTACCAGAGACAATGGTCACCAGAAATGTCCCACAGATGAATCTTAGGGACAAAGGCAGCAATAAAGATCTTTATTTAAAAAACTAAAACATACACTTTAAATTGCAAAATGTTGCTATATGGTATTTCCTTAAAATGAATTAAATTGAAAGCCTATAAACAATATTTCTGTGCTTGGGGAGGCTTTCAATAGCTCATATTGAAAGTAGTGGTCATCAAAAACCTCCCTTAGAAGAAAGACTCCTGTTTTACCCCGCTGATTGTTTTGCTGGAGCATTGAGCTACTGTAAGTAGTGATGTCATCTTGCAACTGGGCATGCTTCTACCTCTGGGAATCCTGCCTGATTCGTCTGTCTGTGTATGGCACATATTTTTTCCCTGTTTTTAAGGCTTTTTAGAGGTGTGTTCATGTACAACAGAGTTGAGTATGTGACGCTTTAGTAAAACCATGAATTACGTGAGCATATAATTCCAATAAGTAAAAAATTTTTTTGTTCTTGCTCTAAACTCGCTCATCTATCAGTGTGTGGTACCCACAGCTGCCAGATTTTCTTTCATATTCAGACCTGTACTGAAAGAATGAAATGGAGAACCTGATTGGTTTACAATTGACAAGTTCTTCCAGATATTGATAAATCAGGCCCATCATCCCTGTGCGATGGTTTATTAATAACCACAGCATATTACACATTTGTGGCAGACATATTTCACTAAGGCGGTGGGCAGCATTTTCTAACCATTTTCTCCTGTGCTTAGTTTCAGTGAGCATTTGTGATTTATACCCCGGCTGTGAGAATGTAAGTGTGAGAAGTCGGAGCATGATGTTTGAGCCAGGCCTGACAAAAGGGGTCCTGGAGGTGTTTGTCTCCCCATCCAATCATCCTCACTGTTCTATCGATGACCAGTCCACCAAAGCTATTGACATCCAGAATGCCAATCTCAATGGTATGTACAAGAATCCTTTTTTTGTTTTTTTATCTACAGTAGATTGGTTTCTTGCTTATGATAATTGTTAGCTGACATTTTCATATGAAGGTTGTATAGCAGTCATGTGCTCTATACGTGATATTTTATAGCCAAGCAATTATAGGTCAGAAGAAGAATTTGTCATATTGAGGGAAGTATGGCGGCAGTTAGCTTTGTTTTAATGGCACAGAAGTATAGATGGTCAGCACCAGCCATTTTCATGTGCAGGGGGTAAGGTGATAGGCATCCTATATATCTCATGCCAGAGGGGCATAGCTGGTCAGTACATGGCACTTTCATGCCAAGGATGTATAGTGATCAGTATACTTTTACTTTTTTCCCGTATGAAGTCAAAATCCTATCTCATCAGTCTTGTGTAGGAGTTTGTACTGTGTGTGTTTTATTTTCAGTTATGAATAGCACCAACACATCATGCAGTGCCTTACATAACTGTGCATACAAAAATTATATTTGGAGCCAGCACACATTAACTACCATGCATTATATTTGACTGTGGTGTGTTTATAGTGCCTTTGTTTAATCCATTCTGCTTTATATTTACCTTTTCATAGGTGTAGGAGATTTCAGTGTCTGGGAGTTTTCTGGAAACCCTACCTACTACTGCAGCTATGACTATTTTGCTGTGAATGACCCCACATCAATTCATATGGTTGTTTTCAGCCTTGAAGAGCCATATGAAATCCAGTTAAATCAGGTTATGTTCTGGCTAAATTTTCTGAAGTCACTTATGCCTGTGGAGGATCCAATAGGTATGTCACTGTGATTTTCTCCGTTTTGTTCATTCCCCTGACTTGTTCATTCCCCGACTTAGTTGGGGTAGACGGAACACTTTGGGGGTGGGATAGCCACGCCTCTTGACCTTTGACCTCTGGGGACACGCCTGCTGACCTTTGGAGGAGGTCCCTATTCCAATCCCTGAGTCCTAACCTTGTCCTTCAAGGGGAAACCCTAACCCTTTTTTTTTTTTTTGAGAGAGAGAATGCACCCCTTCTGCTGCAATAAATTTGGTAGACATCGATGTCCGCTTTCCAGGATATGTTCACTATGCATTGATATTCACCATTCCTCTTAATTTCTTAGCTCTAATTCTTCAGATGGAGTTATCCTGGTCCAGATTTTGGAGCAGGTCACTTAGGTTGGCCATACTCTAGTAGAATTTTGTTTTAAAAGTATCATTTAAGAACAATCATTTGATTTTCTAATCGTTTCTGGGGTCAAAACGAATTTCTAACAGTGAATGTGGTTTTCATTGGAGAAAGTCCATTCACTCCAAAATCAAATAAAAAAGCAAACATTTTTTTTTTTTTTTTTTTAATTCGGTACTTTTTTATTGAAAAGTTTGTCATGGTTTACATACAAACAAGACACAGTGTATCACAAAATCAAAGAAAAATTAAAGGAATAACAAATGAGAAACAACAAAGATGATACATCCAGTGTAAAAAAGAGGACACTGTGCAATCTAAAATGGTACAAAATATTAAGAGATGTATGTTTTTTTTTTGTTTTTAAAGATTCATATTTACTTAGGTGGCTGCTACATCTGTCCCCCGGCGCCTCTAACACTGAGAAACGAACGATCAAACACCTGCAATCGCTCAGTTCACACAGCTCTGTAAGCAGCTCTATGCTCTGCCCCCCCCCCTCATGCTCACTGGAGCGCTGGGCTGGGAAGGAGGAGGAGGAGGGGGCGGCCGGCTCAGGCTCTCAGCGGCTTGTTGAGAGCCTGAGCCGGGTGCTGCTCCAGGCATGTGGGTAGATCCTGACTCCATTATCGTGATCTTGCCCGTTCCTGGACCGGCTCTGTGATGTCAGCAGACAGCTGTCTTCTGAAACAGGTCACAGGAGTGCAGAACGAACTGCACTCCTGTGATCCACAGGAGAAGTACAGCCAAATGAGCTTTGGTTGTACTTTTCCTTTAAAGTAGAGAAGCACATCTAAGAGAGAGCGATTCCAAGTCCCTCTGCCAAGAAACCAATGCACATACGGGTTGCTAGTTATCGAAATACAGATAGAAATACAAATCTAAGGTCCGCGTTTATTACAGTACAGGCAGAGCGACTATCTATCCCTCTAAATCAACATCTACAAATTGGGAGTCATGTTTTGACTCGGTAGAGGATAGCCATGGAGCCCATGTCTTGTGATATTTCTTGGGGCAATCCCTTTATTTATTGGTCAGTTCTTCCCTTCGTAGGTTCAAATTAACTGCAGAAGCAAACCTTTTTTTAACTAAATTTGTCAAGTCATCGAATGTACGGATGTGAATTTCATACAAATGTTCATTCAAAAATCTACTAGCAGTTGGCCAGCTTTAGGTTATGCCCTAGAGCAGCAGGATTTTGAAGAACAGAACCTGCTTCACTGCCCAAATATTCAGGCTCTCTTGTCAGTATACATGAAAAGCACCCCTTTCCTGGGTGGATTCCAAACAGTACCCTGTATTATGAACAAGCTGTCTTTAGTCATTTTTACGTTCTGAATTCCATGTGCAATTATTATACCAGATGTCTTTTTATAATAAATACTGTTTATGACCTTTTATGTTTTCAAGTAAATATTGCTGTTTTTCCCTCTAGTCACCACATGAGGTCACTAAACAGGAACACTTTAATCACTAATCCTGATTTTCTGCACCATCGGATCACTTTCTCAGCTTATGTTTTCTAAGTGTAATCAAATTCACTGAGCTGGCTTAGCGGGGTATATCCAATAAACCACTGCTCAAGGAGCTGTGTTCTGTTACTTTCCCGGGGAACTATTTCACACTTTAAAAAAAAAATTGAGCAACATAAATGGGATGCTTTCATTTATTAAAAGAGAGCTTATTCATTGGCATAAGATATTTAAGCAGTCATGCTGTATTTAAATGGCTTTTAGGGGAAAAGTATTTTATCTTGCACTGCATTTGCTTTATAAAGGTTACATGCCTGTTGTTCAGTTATCTGTTACATGTTTAATGCCCCGCACACACGATCAGAAATGCCGCCAGGAAAACGCCGAAGACAGCTTTTGGTCGGAAATTACAACCGTGTGTATGCTCCATCAGACTTTTGCTGGTGGAATTCCTGCCAGCAAAAGATTGAGGGCAGGTTCTCTATTTTTCGGTCGGAAAAAGTTCCTATCCGAAAATGCGTTCGTCTGTATGCAATTCCAATGCTCAAAAAAACATGCATGCTCCGAAACAATTCGACGCATGCTCGGAAGCATTGAACTTCATTTTCTCGGCTCGTCGTAGTGTTGTACGTCACAATGTTCTTGACGGTCGAAAGTTCCGAAACCTTTTGTGTGACCGTGTATATGCAAGTCAAGCTTGAGCGGAATTCCATCGGAAAAACCATCCAAGATTTTTCAGACCGAAATTCCGCTCGTGTGTACGGGGCATCAGAGCTGTTAGAAAGTGTATGAGCCACTGGTGACAATCAGAGAAATTCTACAAGAAAGAGTTTTAGCAGCTGGAAGTCAGCAGCTACAAATACTGTACCTGCAGATGTTTAGTTATTAGACACTTATCTGTCCAGGGATCCAGCTCTGTCCTCACCTGAACCAACTCTTTTGCCATTTTTGGAGCAGGTACCTGTCAAAAGCAGGTACCTGCACGTCCCCCGCCCCCCATAAAAAGTAGTGCCAAAACACTACTTTCTTGCCATTTTTGGAGCAGGTACCTGTCAAAATCAGGTACATGTCCGTCCCTCGCCTCCCAAAAAAAGTAGTGCCAAAAGAAAGAACAGAGGGGAGAAGGCAGACAAGTGTAACTTCCCATTTTCGGTGAAAAAAAGTATAGTTAGAGTAGTATTAAACCCTATGTGCATGCACAGCTCAGTGTGCATTTACTGCAGTCGCGGTAATCCTTGACTCTGACCTCTCCTACAGCCCCCACATCCAATCGCTGGCTAAATCCTGCCTCCTTAACCGCCGCAACATCTCCAGAATTCGACCCTTCCTGATTGACACCACAAAGCAACGTATTCACTCCTTGATTATTTCCCGCCTTAACTATTGCAACTCTCTCCTTAATGGCCTAACCTTACGCAGGCTTTCCCCCTTTCAGTCTATTATGAATGCTGCTGCTAGACTAATACACCTCGCTAATCGATCTTTGACTGCTGCCCCTCTCTGCCAATCCCTTCACTGGCTTCCCCTACCCCACCGTATAAAATTCAAAATGCTAACCATAACATACAAGGCCATCTACAACATCGTCCCCAGCTACATCACTAACCTCATCTGCAGATAACGCCCAAATCGCCCCCTCTGCTCCTCCCAGGACCTCCTGCTCTCTAGCTTCCTTGTTACCTCCTCTCATTGCTTGTCTTCAGGACTTCTCCAGAGCCTCTCCCATCCTATGGAATTCCCTGCCCCGGTATATCCGATCAGCCCCTAACCTGTCCACCTTTAGGAGATCCCTGAAAACTCACTTATTCAGGGAAGCCTATCCCACACCCACCTAACAATCCCATCAAATCATTCCCTGCATCTATTACCTTTTGTACCACCACCCCCTCCCTTTAGAATGTAAGCCCTACGAGCAGGGCCCTTCTGTATTGAATAATAATAATTGTAATAGTAATAGTAATATAATTGTAATTGTAATAGTAATTGTGCTGTCCCCGCTCTACATTGTAAAGCGCTGCGTAAACTGTTGGCGCTATATAAATTGTGAATAATAGTAATAATGTGATGATAAAAAAAACTTCAATGCCGCTTTAAAGCCAAAAGTGTTTTTTTTTTTTTTCGTTTTGGATAGAGTAGATAGATAGTTATTGTAGCACCAGTCAGCTTTTTATTGCTATATGTGCCCCAGTTTGGGAGATTTTCTCAATTTGACCTGAAAATAATCCCCAAATTTAGAGGTGTCACCAGAACAGGAATAGAAGGGAAATCTTCCAATGTAGACACTAGTTCTGCTGACCCTGGTGACAACCAGGGATTCCCTCACTTTGGAGGGATTTTCTCTCACTTCCTGTTTTGGTTATGGGACAGGAAGTGAAGGGAAATCTCAATGGAACACAGATAAAAGTTTAGTTCTGTTTTAAATTATTCATTTCTCTGGAAAATAACATTTTTCAGGTCATGTTGGGGGTGACAAAAATCTGCAGTAGAATGCGCTCTTTTCTATTTACAGTTTGTCATTAACTGCAATAAAAAAAACTATCAATGCTTTTTACTAATACCCCTACAGCAAAATTAGTATCCAGAGGTCAAATCTTGATTTCCATCACTGTAACCTATAGGTACCAGCAACCCATCTTTGTTAGTTCGGCTCTTCTAAATGGTTTCTTTTGTTGTTGGTTCTAACATAGCTTGGATTATTGAGGAGATCCCCAATTGCTTTTTTATTTTCCATTGCTGATAGAAAAAACTGCATAGAATAATATCTGTGCAGGGGAAAACCACTTCTTTGTGTAATGATAAATGCAGCCTTGTCAGAGCTGTGTATTTACCACTGGACTATTGATAATGGTAAATCGTTCAAAGAAAGCCCAGAAAAGATTGTTGGAGTATTGTTCAGTTTGTCTTTTTATTTTTTTCGTGACAATAAGGCAAGTGCCCAAGTGAACGGCATTGTAAAGATGACATTTATGCATATCCATGTCCTTGAGATAGGTATTTGCATTGTGATGCAGAAATAGTGACTTCTATTCTCATACCTGTGGTGTGTATAGGCTGATGGTTGTTTTCTGTTACTATCATGACAGCTTATGGAGGGAAGCTGAAGAATCTGTTGCGAGTGGTGTTGGTTGCCACCCACGCAGACATTGTCAACCTCCCACGTCCAGCAGGTGGAGAATTTGGATATGACAAAGATATATCGCTGCTGAAAGAAGTTAGAAACAGGTAATTATAGAGATTATATAAAATGCCTATGCTTCAGACAATTATGCCCTTTTTTCTAATTGTTGAATAAACATTTTGGAAAGTACAGATTTTGTACTTCCTCCAAAATTTTCTTTTGAAAATGGTTACAAGAAATTTTTGCTTTATCTGAATTCCTAGGTTTGGCAATGACCTCCAGATTTCTGACAAGCTGTTTGTGTTGGATGGTGGGGCATCTGGCTCTAAGGACATGAAGCTTCTGAGAAATCACCTACAGGAACTGAGAAGCCAGATGATTTCTGTAAGTCCTTAGCTGTAAAGTGAAATGTTTTTCTGCAACACTGATTTCATTAAGGGAAAATAGGAGATCTAATCGCTGTAAGAATACCTAGTTTATGTTTTTGGCACTAGTGGATCCAAAAGATGACTTATTATTGTGTGCTTTGGAGTATCCTGTTTCCTGCCTTCTCCATACCTGTAGCAAAGAGAATCATGTACTGTATTTGCCAGTTAGCCTGTTCAGAATCTGTCATGTTTCAGAAGAGGCAAGATACTGTATACCAGGTGCAGGTTCATAGCATTCAGTGTCTTCCTCGGTCGGATCTAGGGGGGGGTGCTGGGGGTGGGCTTTGCCCCGCCCCCCCATATCTCTAAAAACTGCATCCACTGATCCATGAACCAGTCCAATGGGGGGAATTGATGTAAGGGAGCACACTGATGCAGACAGTTTATGTAAGGAGGCAATCCATGTAAAGGGGCACAGTGATGGGAATACCTGATGTAAAGGGACACTCTGAATTGGGCACTTGATGTAAGGGGGCATTTTGATGGGGTAACTGATCATATGTGTGGGGACCCTGATGTAAGGAGGCACTTTGGTGGGGACCCCGATGTAAGGGGCACTCTGGTGGGACCCCGATGTAGGGGGGGACTGGTGGGGACCCTGATGTAAGGGGGCATTTTGGTGGGGGCACTCTGGTGGGGAACCCTGATGTAAGGGGACACCTTGGTGGGGACCCTGATGTAAGGGGACACCCTGGTGGGGATCCTAATGTAAGGGGGCACTCTGGTGGGGACCCTGATGTAAGGGGGCACTCTGGTGGGGACCCTGATGTAAGGGGGCACTCTGGTGGGGACCCTGATGTAAGGGGGCACTCTGGTGGGGACCCTGATGTAAGGGGGCACTCTGGTGGGGACCCTGATGTAAGGGGGCACTCTGGTGGGGGCCCTGATGTAAGGGGGCACTCTGCTGGGGGCCCTGATGTAAGGGGGCACTCTGCTGGGGGCCCTGATGTAAGGGGGCACTCTGCTGGGGACCCTGATGTAAGGGGGCACTCTGCTGGGGACCCTGATGTAAGGGGGCACTCTGCTGGGGACCCTGATGTAAGGGGGTACTCTGGTGGGGACCCTGATGTAAGGGGGCACTCTGGTGGTAACCCTAATGTAAGGGGGCATTCTGATGGGGACCCTGATGTAAAGGACACTGATATGGACACCTGATATAATGGGGCACATGTCCTGTTTAATCACCCTAATCTAATGACAGTCTAACAAATACTAAGGTTTTCCCAGGTCATTACACTGTGTGACAGACTGTCGGTGACTCACACACAGTGTTGACATTGTGTCCCTGAGATTGAGGAGTTGCTTCAGAGCAAAAAGATATTAAAACTTGCAGTGTATTTAGCACATATGGGGATAAGGAAGGGCATGAGACACTGGTGGAATTCATGTTTTATCTACAGTGCATCCGGAAAGTATTTACAGTACTTCGCTTAAAACTCTGCAAACAATACCCCATAGTGGCAACGTGAAAGAAGTTTGTTTGGAATCTTTGCAAATTTATTCAAAATAAAAAATGAAAAAAAATCACATGTACGTAAGTATTCACAGCCTTTGCCATGACACTCAAAATTTAATTCAAGTGCATCCTGTTTCCACTGATCATCCTTGAGCTCTTTTTACAACTTAATTGGAGTCCACCTGTGGTTAATTCAGTTGATCGTACATGATTTGGAAAGGCACACACCTGTCTATATAAGGTCCCACAGTCAACAGTGCATGTCAGAGCACAAACCAAGCCATGAAGTCCAAGGAATTGTCTGTAGACCTCCGAGACAGGATTGTATCGAGGCACAGATCTGGGGAAAGGTACAGGAAAATGTCTTCGGCATTGAAGGTCTCAATGAGCACAGTGGCCTCCATTCATAAATGAAAGAAGTTTGGAACCACCAGGACTCTTCCTAGAGTGGGCCGTCTGGCCAAATTGAGCGATCGGTGTAGAAGGGCCTTAGGGAGGTGACCAAGAACCCAGTGGTCAATCTGACAGCTTCAGCGTTTCTCTGTGGAAAGAGGAGAACCTTCCAGAAGAACAAACATCTCTGCAGCACTCCACCAATCAGGCCCGTATGGTAGAGTGGCCAGACAGAATCCACTCCTCAGTAAAAGGCACATGACAGCCCACTAGATTTTGCCAAAAGGTACCTGAAGGAGACTCAGACCATGAGAAACAAAATTCTCAGGTCTGATGAAACAAAGATTGAACTCTTTGGCCATGAATAGCAAGCGTCATGTCTGGAGAAAACCAGGCACCGCTCATCACCTGGCCAATACCATCCCTACAGTAAAGCACGGTGGCAGCACCATGTTGTGGGGATGTTTTTCAACAGCAGGAACTGGAAGACTAGTCAGAATCGAGGGAAAGATGAATGCAGCAATTTACAGAGACATCCTTGATAAAAAAAAAAACCTGCTCCAGAGCACTGTGGACCTGGGGCGAAGGTTCATCTTCCAACAGGACAATGACCCTAAGCACACAGCTAAGATAACAAAGAAGTGGCTACGGGACAACTCTGTGAATGTCCTTGAGTGGCCCAGCCAGAGCCCAGACTTGAACCCGATTGAACATCTCAGGAGAGATCTGGCTGTGCACCGACGCTCTCAATCCAACCTGATGGAGCTTGAGAGGTCCTGCAAAGAAGAATGGGAGAAACTGCCCAAAAATAGGTGCGCCAGGCTTGTAGCATCATACTCAAAAAGACCTGAGGCTGTAATTGGTGTCAAAGGTACTTCAACAAAGTATTGAGCAAAGGCTGTGAATATTTATGTACATGTGATTTTTTTTCGTTTTTTTATTTTTTAAAAATTTGCAAAGATTTCAAACAAACTTCTTTCATGTTGTCATTACGATGGGGTATTGTTTGTAGAATTTCTACAGAAAATAAAGAATTTAATCCATTTTGGAAAAAGTGAAGCGCTGTGAATACTTTCCTGATGCACTGTTTATATGTGTGTGTGTGTGTGTGTATGTATGTGTATATATATATATATATATAAGTCACCATGCTTTAGTGTCAGGGTATGCTATTGAAGATTTTCTTGTTGCTCTGTACATAAGATGAGCAATATTGTGTATGCCGTTTAGTAATTTTGTTGCTGTGATGTTACTCGTGTGCTTCTTGCACCCTCTGCTGGCCACATTGCTCAATTACTGATATCTATTTCGTTTTTTAACTTGCCTAGGTAAGCACACATTTTGTAGATAAGCCTTTTGTGCTTGTTTTTTTTTTTTACTGGAAGACATGAGATCCATTGACAGTGAGGGACAAAAGCCAGAGTTGATTTAAGGTGAAACTATTGACATAAATAATGCAGTCTGTCATTAGCATTGGATTTTCTCAGTGAGTCCTCCCCATAAAAGTTCTGTTGCTTTTTAAACCAGACAGTAGATTTGCTATTTTTCCTAATTTTTATAATAGAAGAAAAAAGCTGTTACTTCTGCAACTAAGTTGCACAGCAGCGTTATCGCCCTGTGGGACAGAGTATTAGCTGAGGAAATACCGTATTTATTGGTGTATAACACGCACCTTAACTTCAAGAGGGAAGTTTCAGGAAAAAAAACATAAATTTTAAATAAAGAACTTGGAAGAAAAATAAGGGTCAGTGCCCATCAATGTAGCCTCACCAGTGCCCATCAATGCAGCCTCTAACATGCCCATCTGCAGCCTCTAACATGCCCATCATTGCAGCCTGTTTAGTGCACATCATTGCAACCTGTTTAGTGCCCATCTGCAGCCTCTAACATGCCCATCATTGCAGCCTGCTTAGTGTCCATCTGCAGACTCGCCTTTGCCGATGATTGCAGCCTTGCCAGTGCTGGATTACACAGATCTGCGATCGCCTGTGTACCCGGGGCTCAGTCACTCACAGTCCCGCCCGGCTCATATGATGGACAGAACAGTGATCCAATGCCGGGCCAGGGGGGCGGGACTGTGTGTGACTGAGCGCCGGATACACAGGAGATAGCAGCTGTGTGTAATCCAGCGGCGCTCGTCCCCTTCTTCCACTCTGAGGCAGCAGGAATCTGCGTATAACACGCACACACGATTTCCCCCTGATTTTCAGAGGGAAAAAGTGTGTGTTATATGCCGATAAATATGGTATTTTAGAGACAAACAAATGAAAGCTTAATTCCAGCTGATACTTTTTAAGCAGTTACAACAATATTCTTTTCTTTCAGAAAAGGGTTAAAACTGTGAGTGTAAGTTGACTGTTGTAAGGTTATACGGCTTATCCCTACTCCTCTAGTTGCTTTTTTTTCAGGCTGTTACAGGATTGCTCGCTGCTATCTGCTGTCACTTGTAAACTAAGAAGCCCAGCTTCTGTGTTAGCAAGTGACAGCACACCTCTCCACAGCCTGGATCTCCTCTCTGCCCCTTAGGGCAGGGCGAGTGTTTATGGGCAGGAGGGGGGCGGAGCATGGTGCTGTGCTGTGATGCAGCCTTCATGATCTTGCTGGCCAATGGCTGGAGAGGCAGAGCCGCAAATAAACAAATAAATGGGCACAGTGGGGGGGGGGGGCAGCCATAAAGATGTGGCCATTAGAGGTACTAGAGAGAGGCTGGCTGCTGACAGTTGTTTTTTGTGGGTGGGGAAAGGGGTGCAAAGTTGAGGGCTGTGGCGGTGCAGAGGTTAGAGCTGAGAAGGGGGTGCAAAAGTAAGATGTGGATGGGGGATGTAGAGGTTCTTACCTTTGCATCCCCCATTCATATCTTACTTCTGCACCTGCTTCTCAACTCTGACCTCTGCACCCCCACAGCTGTGGATGAGAGCTGCAGATCCAAGCTTATAGACGAGGATTCAATTATTTCAAAAACAGTGTTGCGCTGTCAAATGAAAACATATATTCATAAAATACTGCCTACACCATTCAAATAATATATCTTAATTCAACAGAAATTATCAAATCCAAATAAGGATTAAACCTGTAAAAGTCCACCACAAACGAAAAATTAAAAAGTGAAAAAAATCTTCACACATTAAACCGTACACCAGACACCGTGTGATTATAAAGCAGCTTACCAGACATATGAGCTTTTACAAGGTGACAGATCCCACCCGGATGGATGGCTCCAGCCTTCCTTCTCTCACATCTGATTACGCCTTGAGCCTCTCTCCTTCTCTGCCTTATGCGGTCACTGGATCATTTCTCATTAAAAATGCCTCACCACCACATACAAAGGGAGTAGCAAGGAAAACCCATTGTGAATTACAGTCAGATAAACTTTATTAATAATACTAAATGGGTACTCACAAAGCATTGAAACATCAAGAGCATATCGCACAAGCCGCCGGCTCTCTGAGCAGGCGTAATAACGTAACAGCTGCACTCCACCCTACGTACATTTCGTCCGACTGGGCGTCTTCTAGGGGCAACTGCAACTCCGTGATGCCACTCAGAGAATCAGTGACTTGGGCGATATTCTCTTGATGGGAAAGACCGCTTCATATAACAACATACAGCCATACGTAACTATGGGTAGAAGTACTCTGCAGCTGTCTCTCCTGGGCGTGTAATTACATCTGCAATTTACGCCGGATGCCTCAAACCGTTCAGTTGCATGAGGCCACTGTCATATTATTAATACTATTATTTTAAAGTATTTTCAGTACTGGTTTTTTAACAACATAATAAAATTTGAGTTTTGAGTAGGCGGAGTTTTGCCGATGTGTACAGAAGTTCATACTAAATTTGTGCCTACTCACACGGCAGTGGAAAAGTTCTTGTGGATAGTTTATCTAAACAGTCTTTTTTTTTTGTTGTAGGATTGCCCTCCAATGACACCATTATGTGAGAAGGTTCTCTCAACTCTTCCAACCTGGAGAAAGCAGAATGGACCCAACCAGTTGCTTTCATTCCAACAATTTGTTTATGACGTTCAAGAACAGTTAAATCCACTGGCAACTGAAGATGATGTCCGGAATCTAGCCCAGCAGCTGCACAGCATGGGAGAGGTGAGTTGTTTCTCCACCCAAATGACAGATTATTAGTATCGCATACCTAGCAGTAGAACAATATGTGTGCGCAAACATAAAATTAAATTGCCTCTCTTTACCTGTGTATTTACATAGGTGTAATTTAAGAAGCAAAATATGAATTACTAATTAATATTTGTTTTTACACAGATAAACATCATGCAGAGTGATACTGTCCAAGATGTTGTGCTTTTAGATCCAAGATGGTTGTGTTCCAATGTTCTTGGGAAGCTGCTGTCTGTGGAGAACCCAAAAGCCCTTCACCACTATAGAGGAAGGTATACCATGGAGGATATCCAACGCCTGGTTTCAGACAGTGACGTGGATGAACTTATACAAATTTTGGATGCTATGGACATTTGTGCGCGAGACTTAAGCAGTGGGACCATGGTAGATATCCCTGCCCTTATAAAAACAGATAGCTTGCACAGATCGTGGACTGATGAAGAAGAGGACATCTTAATATATGGAGGTGTTAGAATTGTTCCTGTGGAACACCTTACTCCTTTCCCCTGTGGGATTTTCCATAAAGTCCAAGTAAACCTCTGCAGGTGGATACACCAGCAGAGCACTGAAGGTGATGCCGACATACGTCTGTGGGTAAACGGGTGTAAACTGGCAAACAGAGGGGCTGAAGTTTTGGTGTTGCTGGTCAACAACGGTCAAGGAATTGAAGTGCATGTGCGAGGACTAGAAACTGAGAAGATAAAGTGTTGTTTACTCCAAGAATCTATTTGCAGTATCATTGATAACTTATTTGCAGCAACCTTGCCAGGGCTTTTAACTGTAAAACATTACTTAAGCCCACAGCAACTAAGAGAACACCATGAGCCAGTAATGGTTTACCAGCCAAGAGACTTTTTCCGAGCCCAAGCCCAAAAGGAGACTTCACTGGCAAACACAATGGCTGGATACAAAGAAAGTTTTAGCAGCATATTGTGCTTCGGATGCCTGGAGATCTACTCTCAAGGAAGCCTAGGCATGGACCATCATGTGTCGGATCTGAACATTCTCGTAAGGAGAAAACTCAGTCGATTTCTTGATGCGCCAGATCCTATGGGCAAGGACTGGTGTCTTCTAGCCATGAATTTGGGCCTTCCAGAGTTAGTTGCCAAATATAATGCCAGCAGTGCGACACATAAAGATTTTACAGAGAGTCCCGTCTGTGCTCTTTTACAAGAATGGACTAATGCTCCTGATAGCACTGTAGCGGTATTAATGTCAAAACTAAGAGAACTGGGGCGGCGGGACGCGGCAGATTTTCTCCTGAAATCATCCTCCGTGTTTAGAGTGAATTTGGATGTGCATGGACAGGAAGCCTATGCCGCTAGCTGTAACAGTGGCACATCTTACAATTCAATTAGTTCAGTAGTGTCGCGATGACTGGCTGTTTAATTATGAACTCGTCTCTACTCTACTCTACTGTGCTACTGGTGTAACACATTTAGTTCTTATAATGCTGTATTACAAGGGTATGAGTTTTAAGTCATTAATTTATAAGCATTCTGTTGATGAATGTTACATGCCCTATAAACCTTGTACTTGGTGATCTTTCTACTTTTAATAAGAATTGTTGCCTTTTATCATAGATTTTTAAAGGCCTATACTTGGAATTTTTTCAGTCCTGACTTCTATAGAATGTGCTGCTAAATACTGCCACCTAGATGGATAAAAGCTGTTCCTTTTTATTTTAAAGATTGTTCTTTTTTATCACAATAATGATGGAGGGTGCACAGTTATTCATTTATACAAGGCTTACACTTTCCATCGCTATGATTTGCTGATGTATTTCAGAGAATATACCCAAAATGTGGTATTCTGCTGTCTTTTTAGATCTAAAGGTGTTCTGTGAATTGTTAGAAAAAGTAATCACAGTAATGTGAGTGCCTTGCTGGAGAGGGTCCAGGAGCGTTATATTTGGGTTCTGGGCCTTGGAATGACGCCATGCAGGTTGCAGGGTGATGGTGTTTTTACTCTGCACCCTACACTTGCTATTCCTGGTTACGGGGAGCCTTATGATGACCTTGGCCAAGAAAGGGGATTATAAATCCACTCTCTGAGCTCAGGAGCAGCTAGATGAAACCTCTGATTCCGTGCCATAGGTGCAGAAGGTGCAGTGGCCCAAGAATAGTTGCCACCAATGCAACTCTGTTAGTTTTGCCTGTTTTAGGGTGTAGGTAAATAGTGCCCTAAGGTTTGCTTTGCATCATGCTGTCTACCTCTTCATGACTGTCTGCATGATAATCATAAGAAACCTACTTTTAATTTTAAACACACACACCGTACTGATGTAGAACATTTTACTTTTCCAGTGCAGTCTACAATGTGACTGTGTGGCTCAGGTACACTAATGATTTTATCATATCTAAACATCTCTGAACTCACATGTCTAAGTATTAGAGGCTTTGTCCACTTGGCAAATTCAGTGATTGATAGATGTTAAGCAAAGCTTTATTTTGTTGTTTGCTGTAAGGTCATTGGAATTATGGGCATTTCCAAAACAATGTGAAATCTCCCTAATGTCATCTCAGGTATAGGTTCTTACAGTCACTCCATTCGTTATGTAAGACTTGTATCAAACAAACACCCACTGCAATATTTTTTCTTTTAGGTACATCAGGCACCTTTTTTTATTATTATCAACAAGGGCGTGTTCATAGATTTCCTGTACTTGAAACAAACAAGGATTTTATCGCTAGGATTTTAACTTGCTGCCAATACTTAGTGGGAATCTGTTTCATTTGTGTGCTTCCTCTTGAAGATGCATGCGATGAAATGTGTATATACAGGAATGACATTTCCATTTTTAATCTTTTGGTTTGTAGAACAATTTTAAAACTTGTTTTTATATATGTACATATCTATGAATAAACATGTTGCCTGTTGAAAATCATTTTCATTTGTTGAATGAATGCTTGTACCCCAAATATTTTCATTATATGCAAATAGATATTGGGTGTCCCCAATATCGGTATTGAAGGCAAGAAGGGTGTCTAACAAAACTAAGTAAAAACTGTTTTTCTAAAAGAAATTATTGGGGATGAACCAATACCAGTTTTTTAAGACCGAGTTCCGATACTTTTTTTCAAGTACCAATTACTGATACTTTTTTTCAAGTACCAATTGCCGATACCTATTTTTAGTTTAATGTGTTTGTTTTTGTTGTTTTTTTTTTTTTTTGTTTTTTTTAACAATAAGATCAGGTTCACATATGTGTGGGGCCGGTTTCAGTGCATTTGTAAAAAGAGTCTGGTGCGATTTTTGTTCAGCGGTTCGGGTACAAATTTTTAAAGTGTATGACACTGGAATTCGCACCTTAGCTGGACTGAAAATCGTACCGTGACTATTTTTAAACTTGCACTGTGGCCAGCCTGCACATATGTGAACCACCTCGATAGAAAACTGGCTTGGTTCACATTTCATGCAATTCGGGTGCAGTACAAAACACATCAATATGCACATATGTGACCAAGTCCACCATTATGAGTTTTAGTATTGGAGTATTTGTACAAGTACTCGTGCAAATGCTTAGTATCAGCACTGATATCGGTATCGGTGCAATGCTAGAAATTTTATCAAGCATATATAGAGAACCTCACAGCCTCGTTGAGCTTCTGTTCACATCTCACGGGTGCGATGGAGCATGCACATTTTTTTTTTTGGGCAATTACAGGTGTCGCGTTTAGGGCAGCCCATAGCGCCTGACCCATTTTAAAATTCGTGCAGCACCAAAATGCATGGTGCCGTGTTCTTTGGCACATGTGCATTAGCAATATGTGTGGGGGTTCCATTAAGAATTAATAGAACTGCTGCATGCCTGGAAAAGGGCAGCACATTTATGTGCTTTGGGGAAAGTGTGCAATTTTGCACTCGAACACAAATCCATAAACACAATGTGAAAACATTCAGACATATTTGGTTTTATTGGCTAGAGTTTACCTGTTCCCCAGAATAGAAATCTGTGCTCAGGCTAGGTTCACATCTGTGCGGCTCTGCGGGCCGTGTTTTGTGCAGGCACAGCAGCTCATTCATTTAAGTAGGCTGCTGTGCCTCCTAAAACGTAGAGAAAGGGACCCTGCAGCATTTCAGAAATTGCAGCCCACACGGGAACCACAAGTGCAGTGCGGTTCCCAGTGCAGGTGTGGTCGCCAGTGAGTGCAGTGTGCCATTGGCATTATTGACACCCGCACACTGCTTTTTCTGTGCGGATGGCTGCGGGAACAGGTGCTTTCCCACAGCGGTAATCACCCAAACAGATGTAAACCTAGCCTCAAGCAGTCAAACAAATTGTTACATCACACTTATTCTACCCCTTAGACTGATGGAGAATCGCCTGAGAACCCCCGTCATCACCATCTCCCTGCCCTTACCTTACCTCTCGCTCTCCAGTCCCTCTACCTCTGATATTTCTCTATTATCTCTTTAATGCCTCTTGACTTCCCTCAGGATTTCTATTCCACATTTTATGGCCCACTTATTTTTCCTTTTCTTGCTCATTTGAACCTACTACTGTACATTCCTACAATCCTGTTGGAAAATGAAGGCACTTATTACTTACCTGGATGTCTAAAGTTGACCATACAAACCAGACCAATTCTCCCATCCACATAATCAAGGTGGATTGAGGATTCCACCACTGCAGTCAGAACACACAGATCAGTGATGCAGCCATTGGCTGCAGCTGCTGATCAAGCAGCTTTTTTTCCCAATAGGCCCTTTAAGCAGAAGCTGATTGCTAGATTGTCTTCTGTTGGCCAGCAATGGCCATACGTGGATTGAAATTTGCACGGTCCCTGCTGGACCAGCTGAATTTTGATCCATCCATAGCCTGCTTTAGACAGTATTCATTTTTCATTTAGTTAAGACAACTTATATTGCTCTACTGACTTCTGTAATGTATGCTGTATACATGAGACATGTATTGGTATATCGTGACCACACCTATGTCTTTGGTAAAACATTAAGAGCCCTTTCACACTGGGGCGGTTTGCAGGCACTATTGCGCTAATAATAGCGCCTGCAAAACGACCCGAAAGTGCCGCTACTTTCATTCCAGTGTGAAAGCCCTGAGGGCTTTCACACTGGAGCGATGCGCTGGCAGGACAGTAAAAAAAGTCCTGCCAGCAACATCTTCGGAGCGGTGTATACCGCTCCTTTACCGCTCCTGCTCATTGAAATCAATGGGACGGCACAGCTTTTCCTGCCGGCAAAGCGCCTCTGCAGAGGCGCTTTGCGGTGGTATTTAACCCTTTCTTGGCCGCTAGCGGGGGGTAAAACCACCCCGCTAGCGGCCGCATACCGACGGTAAAACGCTGCTAATAATAGCGGCGTTTTACCGCTGACGCCGCCCCTGCCCCAGTGTGAAAGGGCTCTTAGAATAAAGATTTTTAAAAAAATAAGCAAAAACACAGCCAATAGAACAGGGAGATTAACTGTTTTCTGTATTTATATAGCAAGGACATTATATGCTGTTTTACAAAGTACATAGCTTCATAAGCATTAAAGATGGGAGAGTGTTTGTACCACTTATGCTGCTTTATTATAAATAAAGTAAAACCGCATGCCTAAAAAGCAAATATGGGGCAATTAGTAGCTTACTGTTGGTAAGGGGGTAAAATAGGAGTACTACTGACTCATGCACAAGACTGCTTTAATCTTTATAGCCATGGTGAAAATTAAACATACTACAGTATATAAACAAAGGTCTATTGAATTCCATATATACCACTGAATATGAACTAAAAAAAAGGGATTCCTGATATCTAAAGCACAAAACTCACATTTGTAACCACTTTCTACCGATTGAGCATCAGAATGAAGTCTCCAAAAATTGGACCCCACCATACAAAAAGGTATAGCACTGACAGATGTGCATAGGATCCACAATCCATAGAAACTCAGAGTAAGTTGTGTTCCTTGATGCACCAATTGTTTGGCCACGTATGCCTCGTACACACGGTCGGATTTTCCGATGGAAAATGTCCGATCGGAGCGTGTTGTCGGAATTTCCGACCGTGTGTGGGCTCCATCGGACATTTTCCATCGGATTTTCCGACACACAAAGTTGGAGAGCAGGAGATAAAATTTTCCGACAACAAAATCCGTTGTCGGAAATTCCTATCGTGTGTACACAAATCCGACGGACAAAGTGCCACGCATGCTCAGAATAAATAAAGAGATGAAAGCTATTGGCCACTGCCCCATTTATAGTCCCGACGTACGTGTTTTACGTCACCGCGTATAGAACGATCGGATTTTCCGACAACTTTGTGTGACCGTGTGTATGCAAGACAAGTTTGAGCCAACATCCGTCGGAAAAAATCCTAGGATTTTGTTGTCGGAATGTCCGAACAAAGTCCGACCGTGTGTACGGGGCATAACAGTGATGAAAATTCCATTTTAAATATGTTTGTTTTATAAGTAGTTAAAGATAAACATATTATCTCTCAAGTTCCAAAGGGTTATGTGGACATGACCAGGTTAGTAATAATCAAGTACCAACATCCCGATTTTTTTTTTTTTTTTTTTTAGAAGATTCAAAAAGTAGAATATGGATATGGAACTTTATAGGTGCGCAAACAAGTAGCACAAAACATTTTTCATAAAAACTGTAATATTTAGACACAATTCAGCTAAAAACATTTGTACAAACATTTGATATCATTGCTTGAGTGTATATAGCATTTAAATAAACACCATGCTTATACTTCTGACATGTTTCGCCATATCGGGCTTTTTCAAAGGAAAGCGTGATGGATTCACTGAGAAAGCAAAAACCAAAATGGGTAATGAACAAAATATAAAGTACAATACTTTCATATTTAATTGATTGATAGCATACATAGAATGTAAAACAGCAAAAATAAATTTAGACAAAAGAGCTGCACCTTTCCCTAATAAGTTCCCTACCTCCAAATGTTGCACCTTGTGGTGGGACTAAAAACAGGTAAAAAATTAGAGAAGGCTGTCCACATGGGCCACATTCACCAAACATCAGGGGAATCGCCCCAAAAGAGACCGGGATAAATGGTCCCGGACAAGCTGATAATGAACATACATCAGTGATACATGATAGGTACACCGGGGATTCAAAGGAAAGTTGCTACAATTTAGTTTGGAACTTATAATCTTAATAAGGTTTACTCACTTATAAATCAAAATCCAGTGTAGGGAGCCTAAGTGTCCACTAGATGGCAGGCCAGGCACAAGAGTGGCATTTTTAAGGCACAAAGTAAATATAAGGCACAAAGTAAATATAAGGCACAAAGTAAATATACAGGGCACTTATTACAACAGAACAGCTGAAAAGAAAATTCCAGACTTTCATGTATATCACAGTTATAAATTGTTAGGGAAAAGGTTTAAATAGCTTGAATGTCTGTCCAAAAGTCTGTGACCAATTATTTCAGGGCATGTTAAAAATGAAAGAGTGATTTTGTGGATATGGCTACAAACATGGGTATGGTTTAAAAATGTGCATGATCAGTATGGCGTCTCCAGATTTCATTTTTAGAATCTGAGGTCTTTAGTTAAAACTAGTGTCGTTTGTGCAGGGGGCCCAGGGATTTGAAAGCCCCAGTCGTCTTTTGGGATGGAATAGAGCGCTCTGATTGGTCATGAGCTGGCTTGTGTTGGCTTCGACCAATCAGAATCATTCTGATCTGTCCTAGCATCCCTGGGGGAAGACTTTCAAATCCCCAGACCCCTGGAGCGGTTGTGTCGGCAGTGGCAGCTAATCGTCCAGGTAACTGGACGACTCCAGTGTCTCCAGGTGGAGTGGAGACTGAGGGGGGTGTAAGGTGTTCAACTTTTTTCATTTTTTTTTTGTGAAAAGGTGAACTTGCACTTTAAAGGAATCCTATACAGAGAAATATGTAGGCTGTTACTGAAGCCCTGTTCTGTAAATATATCTCTGGAACAGGCAATATCAGGAAACTTCACTAGTGGAGACACAAACAGCAATACAAATGTGACAGGGGTTATAAACCTTTCAAAGTCAACAAAGATTTTGTTTTAAATTGTTTGGAGTCTTGACATCCTTGAAACAGCCTTTTGGAATTGCAGGTGTTATAACAGGCTTTTCAGGTTTTGTCACTGCTGTGAAGTCTGTAATTTGTGCAATGCACAGGCGATGGTTACATGATTCATTCGACATAAGGCAAGGTCATGTTGTTAAGCCAAGCTGGTATTTTGAGCTGTTTGACCAGTTATAGACTTTGGGACTACACAAGCCCCAAAAACCTCCATCTATATACTTTGGGTGTATGTAATACCTTCCTTCTCCCCCACAGCTCTCCCTCGTCATTTACTAGCCATTGTTAGAGCACTACATTCATTTCAAAGGGTTGCCCTATCTACAGAAAATAGTCCCAGACCCCCTTTTTTTTTTTTTTAATCACGAAACCATGTGGTTTGGCACGTGTGAAAACATGGGTGTTTGCCAATGCGTAGGGGCAAACCACCCGCTCATCGGCTAAAGAGCAGCACATTTCACTAGCCTTTATGTTCTTGTGTAGTCTGAAAGTCAGAACGGATTCTGCAGTGTCAAAAGGGTTAAAATGAAGCAATGTTATTATTAGTTAAAATGGTTGTAAACCCTTACATATACCTAGTAAAGTGAATGGCTTCAGGTGATACAGAGATTAAAAACAAATCCTTCTACATTAGTTACACCTCTCTATATCCATTCAAAGTGCAACATTTATAAGGGGTATCTGAGCTATCAGAAAATGGGGGGTGGAGAGCTGAAATTACATACTCTCCCTCCCCTGTCTCCTTTTTTTTTCTCTTGGTGTCAGGAAAACTTGTCAAAAGTGACTAATGCTGATATCAGAGCAATGGAACAACAGACAGAAATGACACTGCTTTTAATTCAGACAAGTGTACACTATAGAAGGATATTCCTTGTTCATATTTCATGTCTGAAACATTTTAATTGTAACATCTCTGGTTTATTCATAGCAGATCAAATGGTGCCCACTGATCTGCATATGAGATCAGTAAACCCCTTTACGACAACTGTAAGTGGATATTCAAAGGCAGCGAGGGTGGGCCTTAAAGCGGAGTGCCAGTCATTTGTTTGTTCAAGTCAGCAGCTACAAAAAGTGTAGCTGCTGATGTTTAATAAACAGCCTCACCTGTTCCACGGTCCAGCGGTGCATTCACCGCAGCTGTTTTCTCCCCGTGTGCTCCCTCGGCAGCTTCAGCATCTCTACTATGGGCACCCAGCTGTGACAACCTGTGGCTTCACAGCCGGGTGCCCACTGCGCATGCGTGAGCGGCGCTGCGGTCTGTGACTGGTCCCGAAGTCTCCTTGGACCTGTCATATGTCCCAGAAGACTTCGGGAGGGAGAGCTTCAGCCTAGGCGACCCGATAGGAAGTGGGAGCAGGTACCTGTCAAATTCAGGTATCTGCTTCCCCCTCCCCAAAAGCTCCATTTCACAAAAAGGAGCCGTAATACCTTTGGCATTACAGCCCATTTAAACCACCTGCTCCTGCCAGCATAAAGGGGTTAAATGAACCTTGCAAGTTTAAGTATATGTGAACCCTTATCTTGTAAAACAACTCTTTCAGTTTAACATAGAAATGAAAGGCAAAACATTTGTGTATATGTATAAATCTTTTTTTTTTTTTTTTTTTTTTTATCGCATAATCTCCATTCTCAGCTGCATAAAGGACTTAGAGAGGAGAAGCAGTAGTACTCTGATCTTCCCAGTGAATGGCTGTGCAGTGGGGAGACATGTCAGCAGGTAGGTTGTTCTCCCAGCACAGCCACAAAACCGACCACACTGGGAGGGGTGTGTTGTAATGCCTAGAGTGGTCAGTTTGGAAAGTAGAGGGACTGGCAGGAACACCAGGGATTTCACACAAAGAAAGCAATACAAAGAGAACAGGATTCTTTTTAACACAAGTACATGGTATAGCAGGCACATATCTGGAATATGAAATGTCGGGTTTACATATCCCTTCATTTTCCTTATGCATGTATGCTCAGAATTGTTGTTGTGACCACCATGTTTTTCTCCACTTTCCATAAGGGCTAATACCTATCGTTGTATGTTTGACTGCATCACTGAGGATTTGCTCTGTTTACCACTCAAGAAAGAAAATTATCTATGTGAACCTCATGAGAATTACTGGACCTGCATTGATCTACCTTTGGGAAGGTTTTGGTGGATGCGAAGATGAAATTGGGCAAAATCTATGTGCAGGAAATGTGTTCCAAGCACAGACTAGATCATAGGAAATGTTGACGGGGCTCAGAGCAACAAGGGCAAAGAATACACGTGTCTAATTTTATAATTGCCTGTAGAGCAGCAGCAAATGATGGGTGTGTGAAAACGCCAAAATTAGTTTTATTTGGTAAATTTAATCCTTTTTATATTGAGGCCTGTTTTCACATGAGCTTCAGCTTGTATAAGAGCAGTGTGAACAGCAAGATTTGATAAAGCATCTCCAGAGCTTTCAACAAGCTTTCTTGAATCTTTTAAACTACTATTCAGCTCCTGTTTGTAAATTTTGAACACAGATCCGAATGGGAGTGTTGGCTGCCACTTTAACCGATCTCTGTCTTAACCCAATCAGAGCAACCCCCACATGGTTGGCAAGCACCCTAGGGACACATTTAAACCCTTTGATTGCCCCTAGTGTTGACCCCTTCCCTGCCATTGTCATTAGTACAGTAACATATTACAGTATGCATATTTTTTTAGCACTGATCACTGTAAAAATGTCAGTTAGGTGTCCAATTTGTTCCCTGCGATGTCGCAGTCCTGCTAAAAATCGCCACCATTGCTAGTCAAAAATAAATAAAAACGGCATAAAAATATCCCATATTTTGGAGAAGCGATAACTTTTGCGCAAACCAATCAATATACTCTTATTGGGATTTTTTTTTACCAGAATAAGCAGAATACATATTGGCCTAAATTGATGAAGAAATTAGATTTTTTTTTTACATTTTTTTAATTGGATATGTTTTATAGCAGAAAGTAAAAATATTGTGTTTTTTGTTTTTTTGTTTTTTTGTTTTTTAATTGTCGGTCTTTTTTGTTTATAGCGCAAAAAATAAAAACTGCAGAGGTAATGAAATGCCACCAAAAGAAAGCTCTATTTGTGGGGAAAAAAGGGACATCAATTTAATTTGGGTACAGCGTCGCACGTCCGTGCAATTGTCAGTTAAAGTAACGTGCCGTATCTCAATAAATGGTCTGGTCATTAAGGAGGTAAAACCTTCAGGGGCTGAAGTGGTTAAACAAGCTGCTAGCAGGCTTCAAGTGGTTTTTGGAAAGTTTTTACCTTACTGCATTCTATGCAGTCCCCCCTAAATACATACCTGAGCCTGATCTCAATCCAGCAAAGTGCACAAGAGCCCAGGCTCTCTCTCACTCCTTATTGACTGCTGCTGCCAATCAGAGCCAGTGAGGAGGGAGCGCGTGGTGGGGCTGAGCCGACCCGAGCTTCGCTCTGAGTTTCTTATGAACACATAGAGCAGGACGTGGGAGGGGGCTCTCAGCAGAGGGGTGGAGCCAGGAGCGCCGGTGAGGGACCCGAGAAGAGAAGGATTGGTTGTCTCTACTATTTAAACTTTAATTTAATGATATCAGTACGCATCAAGATTATTCCCTTCTGTTTTGGAGCATAAATTGTTGGTCCATAGCACATACAACTGGTTTCGGTCTGTGTAGTGTGCTTGGGTCTGGTATGGCTTGCCAAGCTGAACCACTGTAGAGCAGTAGCGGCTGGTGCTCAAACTGAAAAATACTGGGAAAAAAAGCATCAATTGCAGCCTCATTGTGCCCATCAAATGCAGCCACTTGTGCCCGTCATATGCAGCCACTTGTGCCCATCATATGCAGCCACTTGTGCCCATCATATGCAGCCACTTGTGCCCATCATATGCAGCCACTTGTGCCCGTCATATGCAGCCACTTGTGCCCGTCATATGCAGCCACTTGTGCCCGTCATATGCAGCCACTTGTGCCCGTCATATGCAGCCCCTTGTGCCCCATCATATGCAGCCCCTTGTGCCCCATCATATGCAGCCCCTTGTGTCCCATCATATGCAGCCCCTTGTGCCCCATCATATGCAGCCACTTGTGCCCGTCAAATGCAGCCACTTGTGCCCGTCAAATGCAGCCACTTGTGCCTCATCAAATGCCGTCACTTGTGCCCATCAAATGCTGCCACTGTGACGCCCGCCCACTGTCTGCCCAGCACTTACCCCAACTTAGTGGCCGGTCAGGCAGTGGGTAACCTCAGCGAGCAGTGGGACTGCTCCTGTGTCCTCCATGCTTCCCCCTCCTCTCTTCTTCAGTCTGCTAGGTGTCCAATCAGGGCACCTATGCCTTCAGCCAATCAGGTGATGGGTATTAGACTTGCGCTACCTGATTGGCGCAGAGGCGGTTCAGTGTTAGAAAAGAAAATGTTCATTTGCTTTTCTATCACATCTGGGTGGACTGCGAGCGCAATGCTCTGCACTCTAAGTCCACCTTTTTTGAAGCCTATTAGAGACTATGACTCTAATCGGGTGCTTCAAAAAAACACCCTGCCACTGGAATTCAGGATGCCATAGAGGGGGTGGCGAATAGAGAGGAGGCGGCGGCCACGCGCCCTTAATGGACGGGCCGCCCCTGTTGAAGAGCCTCATTGACCTAACCATCTGTCCTATATGGCCCTTGTGGTCCTTAGTGGCTACTGCTTACCTCAATGGATCACTCCTGAGGTTCACATCCATGGGGCCTAGGTTTATATGGATATGAATTTTTGTATCCCCATATACCCTTATGTCGCATACACACGAGCGGACTGTCCAACAGAAAAAGTCAGATGGAAGCTTTTCATCATATATACCGATCGTGTGTAGGCCTCATCGGACGTTTTTTTTTTCGAAAAATCTGACGGACCTAGAAATAGAACATGTTCCGATGGACCCAATTCCTATCAGGAAAACCGATCGTCCGTATGCTGGTCCGACGGACCAAAAAAGACACATGCTCTGAAGCAAGTACGAGACGGAAGCTATTGGCTACTGGCTATTGAACTTCCTGTTTCTAGTCCCGTCGCAAGTGTTGTACGTCACCGCGTTCTGGACGGTTGGACTTTGGGTTGACCGTGTGTAGGCAAGACCGCTTGAATGGAATTCTGTTGGAGAAACCTTCGGAGTTATTTACGACGGCTAAACCGGTCGTGTGTACGTGGCATTAGGCTGTCACATGCGTCCATGATTTTAAAATATCTCTCAAGGTTTATTTCCTTATTAGAACCATCTGGCACTCCAGCTCTGGTATTTCGTTTTTCTATTATCCACAATTTTTTATATTCATATTTACACAGGATTATGTGTAGTTTTAGTTTGAGAAGATTCACATCGTGTCACTACATGTCCTTTTTGAAGGTCTCTTTAAGAATCTATTTTTCTCGAGTATTTTTACATAAAATATTTTTTTTATATCACCATCTTTAGTTGTGGTCTGGGAGCTGGAGTTTAATCGTCATGGATTTTCAGTTGATTTATTAATACAATTTCTGTATAAAACCAGTTCCTACGCTATGGAATACTGGGTCAATTCCTAAGCAGCTGCTGTCACCAGGTATTATACCCTAGAGCACACGTATCAAACACAAGGCCCGCTAGGCCATTCCATGTGGCCTTCGCACCTCTTCTGCATTTGCAGCACCCCCTTGTCTCTGCCCCCACCTTGTGTCCACAGTGGACAGCAGAGAGGAGGACAGAAATCTTTCTACAGATCCTTCGTTTTGACCGTTTTGAAAATGTATCGATTTGATTGTTTCGAATTGAAAAAAAAAAATTTGGTAAATTCTGAGAAAATTCCGAATACGAATCAACCGAATTTAACTAAACAGAATAACTAGATTAACGAATCAAAATGAAACAAGTGTTTTCGTCATGCACATGTCTATCTTGCACCCTCTTGTCTCTGCCTTTCCTGATTTCAGTATAGCTGACTCCAGCCCTCCTTTGGTCCTCCTCCAGACCCTGAACTTTCATCTTCCCAGCTCTGCCTCCAGCTTCTCTCTGGTAGCAGCACAAGTTAAGGGTGTGCACTGTGATGTAAGGGAGGGACATCTAGTCTTATAGATGCAACCGGCCCTCTGAGGGCAACCATAATGTTGATGTGGCCCATGATGAAATGAAGTTTGACACCCCTGCCCTAGAGTATAGAATATATACAAAAATGTAAGGTGTCTGTGGTGTAGGGCTACAATGCCCCCACTCCCTTGTGTGTAATGAAAAATAAAAAAACTAAGAATTACAAGTCGAAATATAATACACCTGCCCCACTAAAGGGTACTCATGGTCTATACCATATGTGAAAAAAAAAAAACTGCTAGAAACTGCCCTCAGAGACTAAATGCAATGATATGTGATATAAGCTCTAGAGAGCAGGGTCCTCTGATTCCTCTTGTACCAAATTGTAATGTAGCTATATTGTCTGCCTTCATTTTGTTAAGCTCTGCACAAACTGTTGACGCTATATAACGCTATATAATTCCTGTATAATAATAATATAATACAACAAAATACTGGTGTACTACAAAACACTTCCACTGAAATCAATTATATAATCACTTGTGAAAATGCAAAATACACATGTTCTTTCCATATAATGTGAAATTGGTGCCCCCCGTTTTTCCCTTCCGCGTCCATGATTGTTTCCTTGATATGATTATCCTGGTTACTTTTGCTTTTTCATTTTTTTTCATTCTTTATATTTTTTCATTTTTATTTTTCATCCAATATTTTTTTTTATTTTTTCATTTTTATTTTTCATCCAATATTTTTTTATTTGGTTATTTTTATTTATTTTTTTATTCCTATTGCATTCTTATTTTATCCTTTCACAAATCCTATTACATACACTTTTTGCTTTTTGATGTTTACATAGTTTGTTGTGTTTGTTTACTATTATCATTAATTTTTTTATTTTTCATTTGTTCTTTTTTGACGTTGACATTTTCCATCGGTAACACATTTGAACCAGTGTTCTGACGAGAAATGTCCTCCTATCAGATATTGTCCGCCCCTTACTGCACAGGCGCAGCGCCTGCGCAGTACGGAGGAGAAGGAGATGCCAAAAGTGTCCGAAGTTGATCAGCTGACCATCCTCTGTACACGGCGCTTGGGCACTTATTAGTGATGGCTTTGCAAGAGGGCCCCTCGCGGGCTCGCTTCGCTCGCCACGCTTCAGGCACGGCCTCGCTGCGCTCGGCATCTATTTATTCTTACTCTATGTCCACTTGGATAGTAGGGAATGAACCTGGACACAGGGTAAGAATAAAAGCGCAGGCGCCGTGTACAGCTGATGATCAGCTGTTGAACTTCGGCGACTTTCGGCTCTCGTTTGTCCTGCGCAGTACAGGGCGGACACTTTTGGATGGGGGACAGTATTCGACAATACACCGGCATTTCTATGATTACAATGTAACCGTTCTATCTTTTAATTGTTGCCACCACAGACTGCCAGCGGACTTTTGGTTGTGGAATGTTTTGCTTCCCTGATCACTTTGTATCAGAGGTGTTCTTCTATGCCTAGTTTTCCTTCCACCCAGCACGCTGGAAGTCTGTTTTGCCGCCCCATGCTTTGGAGCTTGTGGGGGGCAATTTAAATGAGAGCGGGTAGCCCGTGGGGGTTAACTGAAGAAGAGGTGGATTTCTCAAAACGTGTTCTGTGACCCCACCCTTTCAGAAGACCATCATCCACCGCGAGCTCTCCTTGGGATTCAGCGAGCCGAGAGGGAGCAGAGACTTCTGGCATCCAGCCCAGCTCTTCACCTGTCACTGTGTGACAGTGATCCGGACACTGTGGCTGCTCATCCATCCTTTACTTGTGTGTGTGTTGAGTGAGCTCTTTCTTGTAGACTTTATACACTCTCACATTTTATTTTGTGAGTACAGTAAAACCTTGGATTGAGAGTAACTTGGTTTCAGAGTGTTTTGCAAGACAAGCAAAATTCTTTAATACATTTTGACTTGATATACAAGTGATGTCTTGATATACAAGTAGTGTCATGTCACAGCTGAGTATAAAAGAGAAGAGAGGCACCTCTAAGTGTAGCAATATGGTTATATTTAATGGAGGCACAACATTTAGCAACTCACGTCTTTGATTATTAAAGCAGGCCCATTTTAAGTATGCAGGCATCCGGTTAAAGTTGTCCACATAGACCATCTTCCGCACTGCCATCAATGTCATCTTTTCCACTCTGCGCTCCACGAGCGCTTCAAGCCTCGCTTTCAGATCGCTCTACTGCAGGGTAGTCTTCCCAGTCACCATTGCAGATTGACAGCAGTAAGAATCGGTGGTGTGGAGGACAGTCTATGTGGACAGCTTTACCCCGGATGCCTGCGCACTTAGATGTGCCTGTTTTAATCATCAACCATATAAATTGCTAAATGTTGTACCTTCATTAGATGTAACCATATTGCTACACTTAGAGGCGCCTCTTTTCTCTTTTATACTCTGTAGCTCCTGCTGGATTTTGCTTCTAATCCCCTTGTGGAGGCTTCCATTTGTGAATACACATTTCATGGTTACACAATCTTTTTATATGGACTATAAACTGAAGGACCTACGAATAAATGGTCGTGGAATGAATCATCTGAGATTCCATTATTTCTTATGGGGAAATTTGCTTTGATATGAGTGCTTTGGATTACGCATGTTTCCGAAACAAATTTTGCTCGCAATCCAAGGTTTTACTGTTTATAAAATGTTGTTTTTAATAAAGGTCTTTGATCTTTTTTACGACACCAGAGGTCGCTGTTTTCTCCCTTCACTTGCTTTGAAAAGAAGGATTGGGGCTGCTCTGTGCAAAACCATTGAACAGAGCAGGTAAGTATAACAATGTTTGTTATTTTAATTTGAAAAAAAAATAATTTTCAGCACTTCTTGTGCTTGTTGAAAGCCTTCTGAAGCCTGCTAGCAGCTTGATAAAGTGGCAATCAACTCTCCCATTAGGCTCTGTGTTCAACATTTACAAACTGGAACTGGAAGCTCTGCAAATGATTTGTCAAAAACTTTGCAGCCCCTATTTAAACTGAATCCCGTGTGAAACAGGCCTTAAAACCATATGCTGATATAAAGGTTTATCCTTTAATATATTTGATGCCATCTGCCAGATTCTGTATCCGCTGTATGAATTAAATGGCATGCTTCTATATTCAATACCAGTGATCCAGAAATACATACATTTATTTTAATAACTCCTTCTCTTGCACGTGCATCATTTGTATATATGACTCAAACACAAATACAATGATTTGTTGATCTAAATAAGTGAGGGATGAAGTCATGGGTTTAGAAGTTATAGCTATGGCATGTTGCCTGCCTCTATTCAGATATGTTAAGGATGTGTTTAATTACACAAAGGGCTTGTATTTTTTTCTCATTGCATTTCAAAGTAGATGCAATAACAGATTCTTGCAAATATACTCTCTGTGCAACATTCAACTTTCACACGATCTGATTGGGCCACCCATGGTTCTCTCTGGGAGGCGGACATGTGTCAGTTTACATCCCCATGCATCCAATTCGGTCCGCCGAAAACAGTGGTTAGGATGGATGACAGTCGGATAGAAACGGACTGCCTGTCCAATTTCCATCTGACCACCCCATAGATAACAGCGGGCCATGTCCGCTCTGCATAGTGGAGCGGAAACAGACCTGTCATCTGCCTGCTCAGCAGGGATCACCGGACAAATCCCCCGCTGAGCAGGTGGATCCGCTTGACAGCGTTTGCCCCTTGTCAAAGGAGCTTTAACCACTTGCCAACCAGCCACAGTACATATACTGCGACAGGTCGGCTCTATTGCACAAAACGACGTACCTGTACGTCGCTTCATACAATAGGTACTGTGGGCGTGCGCACCGCGGGAGCACCCGCGGGTCCGGCAGACTTATCTGCCGGCCACCCACGATCGCGGGACAGAGAGGCAGAATGGGGATCTGCCTCTGTAAACAAGGCGCATCCCCATTCTGACAGTGGACAACATGGAGATCTGCTGTTCCTAGTGATCAGGAACCACAATCTCTGTGTTGTTCCAGTGAGCCCATCCCCCACACAGTTAAAACACACCCAGGGAGCACAGTTGATCGCCCCCTAGTGTTAATCCCTTCCCTGTCAGTGTCATTATAACTTCTATACATTGATCAGTGCATTTTTTGTAGCACTGATCACTGTAATAATGTCACTGGTCCCCAAAAAGTGTCACTTAGTGTCACATTTATCCGCCGCAATGTCGCAGTCCCACGAAAAATCATAGATCGCACCATTACCAGTAAAAACAGTTTAAGAAAAAATAAAAGTCCAAAAAGCTATCCCCTATTTTGTAGATGCTATAACTTTTCCGCAAACCAATCAACATACGCTTATTGTTATTTTTTTTTTTTTTTTTTTTCTTTTACCAAAAATATGTAGAAGAAAAGATATCGGCCTAAACTGATGAATACATTTTTTTATATATATATATATATTTTTTTTTTGGATATGTATGTTAGCAGAAAGTAAAAAATATATATATATTTTTTTTTTTCAAAATAGTCGGTCTTTTTTTTTTTTCTACAAAGAAAAAAAAAAAAAAGATGAATGTATGGGCTGTCTTATAGCAGAACTCTACTCACCTCCTCTCCAATGATGCAGTGATCCAAGGCACCCTCGCCAGTCACTGACATCTTTGGTTGGGGTTTACTTTTGAGTTTCGAGCTTTGCCCATTTTGATTGGTTGGCCCAAGATTTTGTCACTTCCACACATGTGCAGGAGTTCATTTATCTTGACAGATGCCAAAATCGTACACTGAGCAGCACATACATAACTCAGTGTAACCTTGTAAACAGGCAGTGAAGAAAACTTTAATACATAATTCGTCCCATTAAAAAGCTTGCTTATTCCCATATTAATTTTTTTAGTAAAGTTCGACTTTAAGACCAAAGGGCAGTAAGGCCAGCGTCATAAATTTGCACTTTGGTCACGCGCTATGCATTTGTCAGTGCCTTGCAACACCATTCATTTTGAGCGGCACCTCAATGCACTAAGGCAATGTGCCTGTGTTTCAGCGCTGTGTGATGTGCTATATCGTTAAAAGGGTCTGCATGTCTTAAATGACATAACTTGCAGCACACCACAGAGGTCTAAAGGTGGCCTTGCAACTACAGGAGTGAGATCCATAAATATTCCTGCTCTTCTCACTCACGTGGGCACTGTTTACTTCTGAGAACACACCAGGAGCAGTGTTAGGACATGTCTGAACAAGCCCTAAGGCTCCATTCACACCAATGCGTTTTTTCATGCTTTTTGCAGAAATGCAGGACATTTTTTTTTTTAACATGGATTCCTTTGGAACATGTTCACATAAATGCATTTTTGTGCCTCTGCGGTTTTGGAAAGGGTCAGGGACTGTTTTAAATGCGAAATGGTGCTTTTTTTGGTTCAATAGATTTCAATGGGGAAGCTGCAGAAAAGCATGTAGTGCATTTTTACTGCGATTTGCGTTCTTATATCTGCCCAACAACAAATCCCCCCCCCAAAAAAAAAAAAAAAAAAAAAATGCAAAACTTAAAATTGTGGTACAAACGCCGTAAAAAAATGCAGAACACACAGCAAAAAGCACTGCAGAAATGCTCCAAAAGCAACATGCATAGATGTGAATCAAGCCCGTCATGGAAAGGAAACCTGTCATGACATAAATTTGAAGACTGGCATTGTCAACCTTTCCTACAGAAAATTATAGCTACCCAAGTTCATGCTGACCCTCCCCTCCCGGCTTTAGGGCTCCTTTTGTGTGAATTACTGCATCAATGTGGCGTGGCATGGAGTAGATCAGCCTGTGGCACTGCTGAGGTGTTATGGAAGCCCAGGTTGCTTTGATAGTGGTTTTCAGCTCGTCTGCATTGTTAGGTATTGTTAAATGCAACTGTTAAATAAGTTGCTTATAGTTTATATTGCTTTGCCAAATTATTGCTTCATATAGGAATTAAGACACAGAGTCAGAAATCCGTGTATCAGTTCTTGAGCATAATGGGCTGCTGCTCTTTAATCTTTCCAAGGCCTTTTATACAAACAATAGCATTAGCACAACCCCCCCACACAGGGCAAGGGTAAACAACAACAGGAGTCACCTGGGCTACGAACACAAGCTTCAACACCATGGCAATACAGTTACAAGAAAACAAAAGCAGAGTTTAACAGCCAAAAAGTTACATTCAAAACAGATTTACATGTAGTCATCATATTAAGTGAGAAAATTAAATCCCTGACCTTATCAATTTCCCCCTTTGACATCATCCTCTCCTTCCCCCTGGGTCCTCATGAATAAGTTCTAGTCAGTTTTTCCCCAGAGTCCTTTCCCTGACCGCGGGTTGTCAGAGGGGTAGAACCCATCCCCCTAGGTATTACCAACATCTTAAAATTCAAGAAGAGGAGTTTTATAGGAGTAGGGTGATGTCAATACACATTTATCGGTATGCCCTGTCTATTCTCCTAATTTTCCTATTTATTTTCCTGTATACACATATATTCGTGATTGTAAGTGATATTAATATTAGAATAATAATTACCATTGGACTTAACAACCAGTGAAAGGTATTGGTTGCTGTAGAAGACATTCCACTAAATATATCCCACCAATGTGGTGCAGTATCCTGTTGTATCTGTGAGGAAAGATGTACTAGTCTACCTTTGTCAATAATTGCGGATACGAGGTTATTCTGTAGGGTATGTTCTAGTGTTTCTATGTGTTGTCTTAACAACTCTGATTGTTCCAAAACCTGTTTTAGTGGTTCTAAAGAAATTATAAAGGGTGTAGTGTCAGTGAGATTATGTACCTCATAGACTGAAGAGAATATCTTATCGGCGTCTGGTTCAAAAAGATAGGTGTCGTTACCCCATTGTAATATTTTAATCTTTTTTATACATCCCGCAAACGGCGCCGATTTATTTAATGCTAACATGGTGCGGTTGTCATTAGTAATGATACAAATATGCTGGGGTCCTATTTCTATGAATCTATTGTTCACATTTATCGGTGTTCTTTGCATTTTGCATATGCTAGTTTGGTATTTTAACAAACAAGGCTCATATACTGGGGAACTTCTGCCACATACCATTCCCTTATTAGTTCCTTCACATAGAGTTAAATCATGGGTTCTGTTTCCTTTATCTACATATTTCCCATATATTTCTGGATACCAAAACTCGTCTTTAATTACTAGTGGCATAACCACTATTTTACACATTTCCATTACATCTGCTACCCGGTATGCTTCAAACCTTCCTACACACCATTTCTCCTCACATTCTATCTTGTCCCCTTTTACTTGGAACCATACACCATCGTCAGTTAAACCCTTAAAATATTTCATCCAGGTATGATAATTTCCCAACTGTAGTTCAGTCCTGGCCCTATTTATTTGTATATGATAGGATAAGAGGTTAAAAGAGCACTGTGTGAAATTTACAAACTGTTGATTTTGATTCCACAGCTGGAGCTCTGCTCCTATCGTGTGATTTATTAACCCTCCCAAAAATTGTAATAGGGGTATTTCTTGCAATTGGGTTTCAAAAGTGGTGGGTAACCATTTGCTTGTGATAGTCAAGCTGTCAGCTATGTGCCCCCCTGCATGCTTCCATCTGTTGTTCATTTCTTCTATCTCGACCGAGTTTAAAATTCCCATCCCTGTACCTGTCAGTCCCAATAGTGTGTCGTACCATTCTCGCTTATACTTACACTCTGGTATTGAGGGAAAGGTGATATTGAATTTTATTTTTGTTTTCTGTTGTGATGTTGATACATTTATGCAAGTGTTTGGTACGGGTGTTAATATGGAAGATTCAATTGTTGGCATTACTTCTTCCTCCATTTGTATGTGAAACCCATAGGCCTCTGCACTCCAATACCACCCATCATTTCTCTCTTCCCTCCACCAAGAGGCACAGAGGAAAGTACTGGATTGATTAACGGTAATATCTGTCAGATTAAACATCCCTTCGGTTATATTCCCTCCTTCTGCCATGACTGTTAATATTTGGTACATTTGTCCCACTACCCGTTCCCGGGCTTGTTTCCATGTCTGTGAAAGGGATATTTTATGACACCTATGGTTCTTACTATTGTTAAAGGGGAAACCCATATTATCATTCCACTGGAAAGTTACGGTTACTTCTGAGAGGGGGTCTGCCTGTATCCATGCTATACCTACATCTACATGAAATGGTCGCCTATGTCCTTCAACAGTATAATTACCCACAGTGTAATCCTTATTTATCTCATATCCTGATACATTTGCTACTTTAGGATCATCTATACTCCATTCAAAAGTCATTGTTTCTTCTACCTCAAGTACATTAATACCAGGAGTCCATGCATATATTTGTAAAACAACAATCTTCAACAAAAAATATGTAAGTAGATATTTCATCATGTTGTTTTCTCAGGTTGTTTCTTGCAATGTGATGCGTGTATCCAGGTAGGTTTTCCTTCCAGCTTTACTGAGGTGGCTGTGGTCAAGAGTACTTGGTAAGGACCTTCAAACCTGGGTTCCAATGTCTTTCTGGTGTGTTTCTTTACATATACATAATCCCCTGGTAGCAGCGTATGTGTACCTGTTATTGAATTAGGGTCTGGAAGAGAAGAATACACACTTTTGTGGATCTTAGTTAGACGTTGTTGTAATTGTATCACATATGCAGTCAAACTATCACATTGCAATTGCATACTCTGTGGAAAGTATAAACCCAATCTAGGTGCATTCCCAAAAAGTATCTCATATGGGGATAATCCTGTCTTTCCTGTTGGAGTGTACCTTATAGAGAACAAAGCCAAAGGCAGGCATTCTGGCCAAGGCTTGTTTAACTCTTGCATGGCTTTTTGTATTTTTAACTTTATTGTCCCATTTACTCTCTCCACTGATCCTGAACTCTGTGGGTGGTAAGGGGTGTGAAAACTTTGTTGAACCCCTAACATGGTCATCACATTCTGCATGATTTCTCCTGTAAAGTGTGTCCCCCTATCTGATTCTATGGTTTCAGGAAGACCAAACCTAGGTATTAACTCAGTGATCAGTTTCTTAGCTGTGGCTTTAGCTGTAGCCGATTTTACTGGATAACTTTCGGGCCAACCTGAGAATAAATCGATACACACGAGGACAAATTCAAAAGGGCCGCTCTTAGGCATTTGTATGTAATCAATTTGCAGTCTCTGGAAGGGGTATTGGGCCCGGACCTGGTGTTTTCGTGGGGTTTTTACTTTCTGTCCTGGGTTATTCAGGAGACAGATTTGGCAGGCTGCACAGTAGTTTCTTGCAGTACTACTGAATCCAGGGGCGAGCCATCCTTGGTTCACAATCCTATACATGGAATTGGAACTGACATGTGTGGGTAGGTGAACTGCCACTGCCATTGCTGGGTACAGAGAGGCAGGCAGGCATATTTTGCCCCCTTCCCTCCATACATTGTCAAGGTCTGGTGCTGCTCCCATTCTGACCCACTTATCTTTCTCGCTCTCCCCTGCTTGCTCCTGTAATTTACTCAGCTGCTGCCATGTTGGTTCTGGGATACTCACCTCTACCGCTGCTAAGGTCTCAGGGCTTCCTTCCCCTAGAGCTGCCTGTTTTGCAGTCAAATCTGCAAATGCATTTCCTTTTGCCTCAATTGTTTTTGCGCTCGTGTGTGCCGCTATCTTCATAATGGCCACTCGTTTAACCTTTTGAAGATTGTTCAGGACTCTCTTAATCCCTTCTCCATGTTTTACAGGTGTACCTGCTGCTGTCAGATAACCTCTAGCCTTCCATATATGGCCATAATCATGCGCTACACCATAAGCGTAGGCAGAGTCAGTGTAAATATTCCCTTCTCGTCCTTTTAAGTATTCTAGGGCTTGCTCTAAAGCTTTTAATTCTGCTTCCTGTGCTGACATGTGGGCCGGTAAGGCCTGTGCTTCAATTACCTGCGTATCAGTCACTACAGCATACCCTGTGTGATATTTACCCTTGTCATCAGCAAACCTACTACCATCTATATACAAAGTGTGCTCAGCATTTAAAATTGGTGTATCTGTAACGTGTGGGAATCCCATTGTCTCCTGTTCCATGAGCTGAAAACAATCGTGTTCATCTACTTGTTTAAACAAAAGAGTGTCAGGTACCTCATTTCCTTTCTCACTAGTACTATTAGCACTATCATTCCCCCTTGCCAAATCTGGTGACTGAAGAGGCAAAAAGGTAGCCAAATTTAAGGTTGTACAGCGCTGAAAAGTGACATTTGGAGGTAAGAGTAAAGTACACTGTAACCTTAATTGCCTAGCCATTGAAATGTGTTTGGGCTGTACCTGAGACAAGATTGCATGTATGTCATGTGTGGTATGCACTACGACTGGATTGTCTAGAACAATCTCTGATGACTTATCTATGATAATTGACACTGCTGCTACCGCCCGTACACAGGACGGTGAACCTCTAGATACTGGATCTAATGCTGCTGAAAAGTAAGCGACTGGTCTTTGTTTTACATGTGCCTGTGTCAGAACACCTGTGGCATGTCCAGTGATCTCAGCAACGTACAGATTAAATATCTTGGTGTAATCTGGTATACCAATAGCCGGGGCAGAAATCAACAACTTTTTCAAAGTGATAAACGACTCATAAGCTATTTCTGTAAGCATATACGGTACAATTTTCAAACAATCGTATAATGGCTGCATCAAAGCGCTAGCATGTGGTATCCACTGTCTACAATATGACACGATACCTAAAAACATACGCAATTGTTTGAAATTCCGTGGGGGTAACATTCCCTTTATCACTTGAACCCTCTCCTCAGTGAGATGTCCCGTACCCTGTGATATACAATGTCCCAAAAAGATAACTTTTTCCTGACACACTGGCAACTTTTTCTTATTAACCTTGCAACCTTTTTCTGCCAAATATCGCAACAAATTAAGGGTGGTGTGCAAGCTTTCAGTCTTTCACTTATCTGTGGAATTAATCCTTCCATAAACTGTCTATTGAAGGCTCAGATCGTGACTGGCAGCTCTAAATCCATTCCCTCATCTGCCATCATACTTTCTATAGATAAGTAAAATTCTGATACAGTCTGTCCTGGCATTTGTTTCATGGGTGATATTGACCCCCCCTCTTGTTGTTTTGCCTGACAAAGCTTCTAATCTAGCAATAAAAGGGGCCCTTGAGTCTATATGTCTGACTCTAAATTGCCATCCCCATCAACTTGTCCTGCAGGTCTGTGTGGACCTATTTCTGTCATAAACTGGTTAAAACAGGGTCAGAGTCATTTTATGTCTGCATAGATCCTCCCCATCCTGCCAGGTCGCTTCATGTGTATTCATTAACTGTGTCACAAATCTACAGAAAGCAGCTGGCTTTACTATAATGCATGTATCAGTGCGTACGGGAGCTACAGTTTCTGAATGAAATTCTTATACTCCACAAACCTGAAAAAAAAAAAAAAAACATTCTCTACCCTTAAGTACAGGACATATCTTGTGTGGTTTACGTTCTATGTCAGTATATGGGGGTGGGATGGTTGAAGTAATATTATTTAAAATTTCAACATTTTTTTGTTCTTCTATCTTTCATATCCCAACCATCACAATCTGGATTATATTTCCACCCCTCTTCTTTTTCTCTATTTGAAACCTTAATTAAGCATTGAACCTGACTCATCCATTGCTTCTCTAACACCTCTCCTTGTCTGTCCCTTTTTATTTCACTCCATACATCCGGGTCTAAGCCCGCTGCTCCTTTCACCTTAAATTTACGAAGGACATCCTTTAAGTCCTGTGCTTCGGTTTTCCCATAAATGTTCTTAATTATCTGTGGCACCGTATAGTGCGCCACAATTCCCTGACGGGGTTTTGTGTTCCTCTGGCCCATTCTAACAGTCCTGCCTAGGTAGCGTGTGGGACACTTAGTGTACAATATAATGCGGCTACAACATATACAAGAATGAATAATTACTTTATATGCTAGCCCTATAGCAAACCAGCTAAGTTACACTAGTTCCTCGTTGCCTTCCTCCTAGGGTGCTAGAATTCTAGAAACCTCTCCGGAATGAGATTTCTGAAACCAAATTACTTTATATGCTAGCCCAAAAATAAATAATTACTTTATATGCTAGCCCAATAACAAACCAGAATGCGGCTACAACATATACAAAAATGCGGCTACAACATATACAAGCATTCCTTTAAGTGGCCAGGTATCCGACTAGATCTCGGGACTTTGTTGAGACCTTATTCCCCCCTCGTATCTGGGAATCCCTCTCATACACTCTTATCCCTGCTTTATGGAGCAGACAGGGCTTATACTCTCAACCCGTCTATGGTTTATGAGTTAGATGTGAGGTTAAGCATAAGCGTCAGACCCCCAAGCTCACAAGCCCTCAGGTTCCCAATCGTGTGAGGTAAGGCGCATTCCGTTGCTTAGTTCGGCAATCCCCTTCTAACTCATACCATCCTTGACAAGGCTCATTCACTTTCTCAACAAGACAGACAAGACAAACACAGATAACAAAAACAAACAAATAATTCCAGCAATATAAACGAAAATATGCAGTAATTCTAGACTCACCACTACAGAGGCTGGTGTTTTAAAACCAGGAGAACCGTAACTGACAGAACGGATAGGCACAAATCAGGGGAGCACAGAATATAAGAAAAATAAAGCTTTTTCTTACCTGCGCAGGTTTTTTTTTTGATCTGTGATTCCCGGAGTGCCTGTCTTTTGGTTCCGTCAGCGTAGCTCATCCACCTCTTGTAGTATCATCGGTGAGTTCCTCGTCCGGGCGCCAAAATGTTAAATGCAACTGTTAAATAAGTTGCTTATAGTTTATATTGCTTTGCCAAATTATTGCTTCATATAGGAATTAAGACACAGAGTCAGAAATCCGTGTATCAGTTCTTGAGCATAATGGGCTGCTGCTCTTTAATCTTTCCAAGGCCTTTTATACAAACAATAGCATTAGCACAACCCCCCCACACAGGGCAAGGGTAAACAACAACAGGAGTCACCTGGGCTACGAACACAAGCTTCAACACCATGGCAATACAGTTACAAGAAAACAAAAGCAGAGTTTAACAGCCAAAAAGTTACATTCAAAACAGATTTACATGTAGTCATCATATTAAGTGAGAAAATTAAATCCCTGACCTTATCAGGTATGGTGTCTCTCATCTTCCTCTTGACAATACCCCACAGATTCTCTATGGGGTTTAGGTCAGGCCAGTTTGTTGGCCAGTAGGGATGAGCCTGCGGTTTGAGTTGAACGTAATTTCAACTTGAACATCGGGTGTTCATTTGCTCACAAACAAACCGGACATATGGGGCGTTCGCGGGAAATTCGAGCACCGCGGAACGCCCCATAATGCACTGCGAGATCGCAGCACATTGATGTCTGACGATTGACCAAAGCATGCACCTGACCTGCATGCTTTGGCCAATCACAGTGCACTCTGCTGCGAGAGCCATAATTGGCCAAAGGCAGGGTGCCTTTGGCCAATAATGGCTCAGGGGAACTAAGTCCACGGCCCACACTATATTATTATTATTATTTCAGGTACTCATATTATACGATCACATCTACCCTCAAGGAGCTTACAATCTAAGGTCCCTAACTCACATTCATATATATATATATATATATATATATATTAGGGCCAATTTAGACAGGATCCAATTAACCTACCAGCATGTCTTTAGAGTGCGGGAGGAAATCAGAATACCTGGAGGAAACCCATGCAGGCACAGGGAAAACTAGATTAGGCAGGCAGGTTAGTTAGTGGCGTGCAGGCAGTGTAATTTATATATATATATACACACACACACACACACACAATATACTCTGCATTTAGTGTAGACCCTATATTCAGTCAGTGCCAGCAGTGTATTATATATAACCGTGTATTGAAGTGGTTAAGGGGAACCCCACGCCAATTTTTTTTAATTATGTGGGGGTCCCCCAAAATCCATACCCGGCCCTTCAGGTCTGGTATGGATTTTAAGGGGAACCCCGCGCCAAAAGTTTTAAAAAAATGGCGTGGGGGTCCCCCCAAAATCCATACCAGACCCTTAATCGAGCATGCAACCTGGCAGGTCAGGATGGGGGGGGGATGAGCAAGCCCCCCCCTCCTGAACCATGCCAGGCCGCTTGCCCTCAACATAGGGAGGGTGCTTTGGGGTCCCCCCAAATCACCTTGTCCTCATGTTGATGGGGTCAAGGGCCTCAGCCCTACAACCCTTCCCCGGTGGCTGTGGGGGTCTGTGGGTGAGGGTGCTTATTGGAATCTGGAAGCCCCCAGATCCCGGCCCCCCTATGTGAATGGGTATGGGGTACATTGTACCTCTACCCATTCACCAAAAAAAGTATTCACCATCAAGTAAAAACCACAGAAGACAGTTTTTGCCAATTCCTTTTTTTAAAAAAAGAAAAAAAAGTTCCGCAATGTCCATCCTTCTTCAGTCACGGTGCAGACGGACCCGAAAAATATATAAAAAACAAAAACAAAGAAGCTCCGCCTCGATGGGAGGCATCCCGCCGACTGCTGTCTTATTGCGGAGACATCTGTTATATAGGCGAAGGGTGGAGCCACCCAGTGACATAACCGAGTGGCTCCGCCCCTTCTGACATCGTGTGCCGTCAGAGGGGTGGGGTCATCTGGTTACATCAGCGGATTGCCCCACCCTTGCCTTTATAACAGCTATCACCATGAAAAGACAGCAGTCGGCGGGATGCCTCCCATCGAGGAGGAGCTTTTTATTTTTCGAGTCCGTAAATGAAGATAGATGGACATCGCAGGACACTTTTTTTTTTTTTTTTCTTAAAGGAATTGTCAAAAACTGTCTTCTGTGGTTTTTACTTTTTGACACTTTTTTTTTTTGGTGAATGAGTAGGGGTACAATGTACCCCATACCCATTCACATAGGTGGGCTGGGATCTGGGGGGCCCCTTGTTAAACCAGGCAAGAGATGTGGGGACAAGGCCCTTGTCCCCATCAAAATGGGGACAAGGTGTTTTGGGGGGGACCCCAAAGCACCCTCCCCATGTTGAGGGCATGCAGCTTGGTATGGTTTAGGAGGGGGGGTTTGGCTTATCTCTACTGGCCAATCAAGCACATTGATACTATGATCATTAAACCAGGTATTTGTACTTTTGACAGTGTGGGCAGGTATGACGTCCTGCTGGAAAATTAAATCGGCATCTTCATAAAGCTTGTCAGTAGAGGGAAGCATGAAGTGCTCTAGAATTTCCTGGTAGAGGGCTGCACTAACTTTGGACTTTAAAAAACACAGCGGGCCAACACCAGCAGATGACATGGCTCCCCAAATCATCACTGACTGTGGAAAATTTTGCATTTCATTTGGAAATCAAAGTTCCAGAGTCTGGAGGAGGAGTGGACAGGCACAGAATCCAAATTGCATAAGGACCAGTGTGAAGTTTCCACAGTCAGTGAAGATTTGGGGGGCCATGTTCATCTGCTGGTGTTGGTCCACTGTGTTTTATCAAGTCCAAAGTCCGCGCAGCCCCCTACCAGGAAATTCTAGAGCACTTCCTGCTTTCCTCTGCTGACCAGCTTTATAGAGATGCTTATTTAATTTTCCAGCAGGACTTGACACCTGCCCACACTGACAAATACCTGGTTTATTGATCATGGTATCACTGTGCTTGATTGGCCAGTAGGGTGAGCCAACCCCCCCCCCCCCCCACCACCACCACGACCACCACCGGTTCGATTCGCACCTGCACCCCCCCCCCTCTTGAACCATACCAAGCCACATGCCCTCAACATGGGGAGGGTGCTTTGGGGTCCCCCCCCCAAAGCACCTGCCCACACTGCCAAAAGTACCAATATCTGGTTTAATGATCATGGTATCACTGTGCTTGATTGGCCAGCAAACTTGCCTGACCTAAAACCCATAGAGAATCTGTGGGGTATTGTTAGGAGGAAGATGAGACACCAGACCCAGCAATGCAGATGAACTGAAGGCTGCTATCAAAGCAACCTGGGCTTCCATAACACCTCAGCAGTGTCACAGGCTGATCGCATCCATGCCACACCACATTGATGCAGTAATTCATGCAAGAGGAGCCCCATCCAAGTATTGAGTGCATACTATACTGTACATGCTTTTCAGTAAGCCAACATTTCTATATCAAAAATCCTTTTTTTTTTTTTTTTTTTTTTTATTGGTCTTATGTAATAAAACCAAATTTTCTGAGATACTGAATTTGAGGTTTTCCCCGTGGAACAGAGTATTACACAAGATTACCTTTAAAGTCTACCCTTACTATCAGACGAGGATCTAACCGAATTGGAGAAACCCATCTCGGCAGACGAAGTAACCCGAGCGATAGCGAGCATGCAATTGGGTAAAGCCCCGGGTCCAGATGGCTATTCCCTGCTATACTACAGGACCTTTGGGGGACTTTTAATCCCACATTTCGTCTCAGCTTACAACGCGGCGTGTGAGGGATTTGCCCTTCCCAGAGACACACTACGCGCACATATCACAGTAATTCCGAAGGATGGTAAAGACCCCTTACTATGCCAAAGCTACAGGCCGATCTCATTACTAAACATTGATCTGAAATTGTTCACAAAAATTCTCTCCATCCGGCTGATAGATCTGATCCCTCAGTTGATTCACTCCGACCAAGTGGGATTTGTTCCCTCGAGGGAAGCACGTGATAACACAACTAAAGCAATCAACCTAATATATGCAGTACGGAAATTAAAAACCCCGATGGTGCTCCTGTCGACGGACGCTGAGAAAGCGTTTGATAGGGTAAGTTGGCCTTTTCTCTTTGAAACCCTTTGGAGTATAGGTCTTAGAGAGCGTATGATGAACTGGGTACAAGCAATATACTCTTGCCCTTCGGCTCAGGTCAAGGTGAACGGTCACCTTTCTTCACCATTTATGATAACGAAGGGGACAAGACAGGGATGTCCCCTATCGCCTCTGATATTTACCTTGACCCTCGGACCTTTTCTAAGATTTATCAGGGACAACCCAAATATCACGGGGTTGAGATTGAATGCCTCCCTTTCCCTAAAAATAGCTGCATTTGCAGAAGATCTGCTTTTTTTCCTGACCAGTCCTTTGACATCCATCCCAAATCTGCTTGCAGAGTTGAAGTTGTATGAAAAACTGTCTTTCTTCCGCATTAATTACCAGAAATCTGAGGCACTGGAGATCGCTGTACCACCATGTTTAGCTGGGTTGATTAGAGTAGATTTCCCTTTTAAATGGGCCTCATCCTGCATTAAATACCTGGGCATTTTTTTGCCAAGCAGAATAGAAGAAATCTTTCCTCTCAACTTCCCTCCCCTCTTAACAGCTATAAAAAAAGATCTCCAGACCTGGCAGAAAAGAATGTTCTCCTGGTTTGGACGGTGTGCCATAATAAAAATGAACATCATGCCTCGGATATTGTACCTCTTCCAGGGCTCCCTATACGTATTCCCGTGTCATTCCTTAAAGCTGTCAACAAAACCTTTGTAAGGTTCGTATGGGCCCAAAAACCACCACGCCTGGCCCAGGCCATCCTTCGATTGCCCAAGCTAAAAGGGGGTATTGCCCTACCGGACGCAAATTTCTACCTAATGGCATGCCATCTGACCAGGGTATTAGACTGGTGTTGGCACAGTGCCTTGAAGCAGTGGGTGCAAATAGAACTTGCCTTAGTAGAGACCAGACTGGAATTGTTGCTTTGGTGTCATAAGCCCATGCCTAACCGAATAATTAACCACCCGACGGGGGAAACGTGGCAAACAGTCCGCAAAGTTTTCCGCGATTTTTTGATCGCACCGCTTCCGTCCCCACTCACCCCCATTATTGTAAACCCAGCCTTTATTCCAGGTCTCGAAGACCCCAGATTCTTGAAGTTGCTGGAGGTAGAGCGATCTCAAGCAAGACACTTTCTTACTAATGGCCGGTGGAAGAAAAGGCAACAAATCACAGAGGATCCAGCCCTGGCGGGTTTATCGTTTTGGCAAAAGATTCAATTAACCCATTTCATTGGGTCCATGCCCCCACCTGAGTTGTTTGAGAGCCAATTAACCCCCTTTGAACTGATGTGCTTGGAACAAACCCCGCTGAGACATGCTATCTCCCTGACTTACCAACTTTTACTTGCTCAACCCCAAGACTCTAGACCTCCTTACATATCCAAGTGGGAACGGGACCTAGGGGTGCAATTTACAGAGAAACAAATAGATTGGCTCTTTCTCTTCGCCCATAAGACATCCATCTGCGCTAGACACCAAGAGGCGGGATACAAGCTATTAGCCCAGTGGTACTACACATCGGAAAGAATACATCAGATGTTCCCCCAGAGTACTAGCCTTTGCTGGAGGTGTGGAGAGGAGACTGGCTCGCTGCTCCATGTCTTCTGGTCCTGACGAACCCTCCGTCCTTTCAGGACGGAGGTTCGTCGCACAGTGCAAAAATTCACAGACCGAAAGATACCAGAGACCCCTGAATTCTTCCTTCTTCATCTCCACGAGATCCCCACCAAAGTCTATAAGAAATCAATTATCCCTCTCCTGCTTACGGCGGCAATTAGTTGCGTTCCCTTGCTTTGGAAGCGTGCGCAGCCCCCATCGGTGGCCATGTGGTTGAGAAAGGTGTCAGAGATAAGGGCAATGGAAGACTTGGTGGCCACAGAGAAGGGCCTCAGTGAGCAATTTAAAAAAAAAAATGGTTTTGGTGGCACGAATTTGTGTACTCTGACGAATATAAGGCGCTTATGGTTTAACCTCCCACGTTACATCACCTGTGCGTGTTCCCCTGATGGGGATGGCGAGACTGGATGGGGTGGATGCATCTCCACCCCGCCCCCCCCCGTTTTCCCTCTTTATTCTCTTTTTACTCACCCCGTTTTTTGTTTTTTTTGGGCGTCTGACCCCGGGATCAAAGTGATCCTCGCTACCTTGCTTTTTATATAAAATACGGTATTTTGCCGTTAAAAGAGTGGTCATGTGTCATACAAAACCTCCCTATCCTTCTACAAACTGATAGTACCCCATGGTTAGCGTAAGTTTTTCTTATGTATAAAATGACTATAGTTTTGAGTGCCATGGGAGAGACTATTGTGTGTATACGTTTCTTCCGTAATTTATCTGTGTTTTCATATGACTACCTTTCAAAAATAAAATAAAAAATAAAAAAAAATAAAAATTAAAAGAAAGAAATGCTTGAAATATATCACTGTGTGTAACACATTTATATAAAATATGAGTTTCACTTTTTGAATTAGTGAAATAAATTAACTTTTTGATGACATTCTAATTTTATGAGATGCACCTGTATGATCCAGACACATTGAAAGAGAAGTATGTAAACACCTCTTATGGCAGAGCCAGTAAGAGTGAGATCTTTTCCATCTTCCTGACAGCACACAGAGCAATAATTCTAATGTGCATGGGGTGATTAGGGGGGGCCCTGGCACACCCTGTGTGCCGCCTATGCTATGGAGGCATTACCAAGGTGCCTGCATTCCCGATGTAATGGTGCTGTTCTGTGGCAAACACCACCCACTGTTGAGTGAAGAACAAGAAACCCTGTATGTCACTGGACCACCCCCTGAAGACATCAGAAAAATGTAAATATAAAAAAAGCATAAAAATAATGTTGGGGGACGCTTCAGGGTTAATAGGGGAGCTCTAGGGTGCGAGGGCTCAGCCCAGAGTTTAACCACTTCAGCTCCGGAAGGTTTACCCCCCTTCCTGACCAGACCATTTTTTGCAATCCGGCACTGCATTGTTTTAACTGACAATTGCGCGGATGTGCGACGTTGTACCCAAATAAAGTTGATGTCCTTTTTTTTCCCCACAAATAGAGCTTTCTTTTGGTGGTATTTGATCACCTCTGCAGTTTTTATTTTTTGCGCTATAAACAAAATAAAACAATATTTTTTACTTTTTGCTATGAAACACATCCAATTAAAAAAAAAAAAAAATGTAAAAAATCTAATTTCTTCATCAGTTTGATTGGTTTGCACAAAAGTTATAGCATCTACAAACTATGGTATAGATTTATGGACTTTTTTTTTTTACTAGCAATGGCAGTGATCAGCGATTTTTTTTTTTTTAGCGGGACTGCGACATTGCGGAGGACAAATCGGACACCTAACTGACACTTTTTGGGGACCAGTGACACTAATACAGTGATCAGTGTTAAAAAAAATGTACTGTCACTGTACTAATGACACTGACAGGGAGGGGGTTGACATCAAGGGCGATCAAATGGTTAAATGTGTTCCCTGGGCGTGCTTTCTTAATGTGTGGGGGATGTTTTAATGCAAGGAAGACAGAGATCCATGTTCATGCTTGGCAGAAACCCAAGATCTCTGTCTTCCTTACTAGCAGAACGGCGATCTGCCTTGTTTACTTAGGCAGACCGCCGCTCTGCCTCTCTCGGAATGATTGCTGGTTTTTCTGGCAAACATCGCTTCTGCTGATTGGCTCCCGCTGTGTCAAATCACGGCGAGAGCGGGGCTCCGGTGGTGTGCGCGCCCCAGGGCCGAGGAAAAGAATCACGTACAGTTAAGTGATTTTGCGCTTAACTACTTACGGGCCGCCCGCTGTCGTTATATGTCAGCTTTTTTACACTGAATACCGTTGTTATGGCAGCTAACCCCGGTATCTTTTTAAACAGCGGGCAATCTGCTTTCAGATAAAAGTGGTCTCTGTGGCAGAGACCACCGGGGAGCGGGCCTCCCGCCGCTCCCCGGTGGTCTCCGCCACTTACCGGAGCCTGCGGCAGCGGCGGAGACGATCGGGTCCTTTCCCCTCTGAGGCATGGAGTCAAGTGAGGGAAAGATGGCCCCTGCTCTGCTCCATACTGTACCATTGGATGACGGAAGCAACGTCAAACGTCACTTCTGCCCAATGGTCTTAAACGGGGAAAAAAATGTATTGAAAAAGAAAAAAAAAGACTTTTTTTTAATTAACTTTTTTTTTTATTGCTTTTAAAGCGGTAGTAAACCCGCTGACTTTTTTTTTCTTTCCCTACACCTGTAAGGGAAAAGGCATAATGAGCTAGTATGCACTGCATACTAGCTCATTATGAGATACTTACCTTAGAACGAGGCGCCTTTCCAGCAAGGCCTGGCATCTGCCGGGCTTATAGCCGAGAATCCCCTGTGCGCATGTGCCGCTGCAGTCAGCGGCTCATTGCGAGGGGAATATCTCCCAAACCGTACAGGTTTAGGAGATATTCTTTTTACCTACAGGTAAGCCTTATTATAGGCTTACCTGTAGGTAAAAGTTTAAAATATAGATATACAACCACTTTAAGTGTAAACATGAGATCTGAGATTGTGAGATCTCACAATAAAGAGGTCCTGTCATGCTTTTTTACTATTACAAGGAATGTTTACATTCCTTGTAATAGGAATAAAAGTGACCCAAAATGGTTTGGGTAAAAATAAAAAGTTAAATAAATAAGAAAAAAAAATTTAAAGCGTCCAGCTGAGCTCGCGCGCAGAAGTGAACGCATACGTGAGTCGCGCCCGCATATGAAAACGGTGTATTGCCGTGATCATTAGCGTGAGGGCAATAATTCTAGCCTTAGATATCCTCTGTAACTCAAAACTGGTAAGCTGTAGACATGTTTAAATGTCGAGTATGGAGATTTTTTTAGGGTCAAAGTCATGTAATAAGGCTTGCACACTTGACCAACTATGTCAGTGATGGCGAACCGTGGCACCACGCTGCCACAGATGTTTTGGAACATTTCCCATGATGCTCATGCACTCTGCAGTGTAGTTGAGCATCATGGGAAATGTAGTTCCAAAACATCTGAGGGGGGCCAAGGTCCGGTGTTCTCCCGAGAAAGTTCCACTCGGCGGATAAGGACCCCCTCTACTGCGCAGGCGCAGCGCCTGCGCAGTAGAATCCGGCGGAAATAGCCAAAGGGGAATAGGTCCAAATCAGCTGTAGACGGCGCTCGGCTCTTTTAGATTCCCCCTCTAGGTCCACTTGGATGGTAGGGAAGGAACCTGGACCCAGAGCGCAGGCGCCGTGTACAGCTGATTGTGGATTTTTAGCTTCGGCTATCTCCAGCGGCTGTTACTAGTTGGTACTGCGCAGGCGCTGCGCCTGCGCAGTACAGGGGGGAACTTATCCGCCGAAGGAACTTATTCGGCAAGACACCGGGACCACTGAACTGTGTTCTTGTAAATAAAAAGATAACGTTTTATAGTCCAGAAAAAGGAAAACTGCTAATTCATGTGTAATTATAATGCAATACAGTTCTTTTTTCTTAAAAAAAAACAAACTCAGAACTTTCCAGTTAAATTCAGCCACTGGAAGCTGTGTGGATTTCCAGCGCACTGCACGCTGGTGAATCAAATTATACTACAATGCCTAGCTGACCCTAAAATTGGCATAGGCAAAACAGTGGTAAGAGGCCTCTGGGGGAGCTGTAAACTCACTTTTCCTGTTATACAGCACCCCCCCCCCCTCCCCCACAATAACATAAACAAACACCAATACATTGGCATTTTCATGCCATAAGGGTATCATTTTATTTATTTAGCTATTGGAAGGAATAGTTGAATTGATGAAAGAATAGCTATGGCTTTAAAATAAAAAAAAATCTACTGTATATTGCTGCCTTGCGATATCGTGTAAATGTCTGTTGATCCAGCAAGGAGAACTGTTGTCTATCTGCTACATTGGATAAGGTGACAGCGCATGCCCAGTTGAAATCACAGCGGTGTTGTCACACTTTCAGCCATTGTGCCTGCTTAGAATACAGCAGTATGTGATTAGTATTTCCAACCTTCATAGGGCTTGGGCAACAGTTAAAAGAAAACCTGAACTAAGAATGTACAGTATATTGTGAAAAGTATTAGGACGCCTGCCTTTACACGCACATGAACTTTAATGGCATTCCAGTCTTAGTCCGTAGGGTTCAATATTGAGTTGGCCCACCCTTTGCAGCTATAAGAGCTTCAACTCTTCTGGAAAGGCTGTCCACAAGGTTTAGGAGTGTGTCTATGGGAATGTTTTACCATTCTTCCAGAAGCGCATTTGTGAGGTCGGGCACTGATGTTGGACGTTCTAATTCATCCCAAAGGTGTTCTATCAGGTTAAGGTCAGGACTCTGTGCAGGCCAGTCAAGTTCCACCACCCCAAACTTGCTCATCCATGTCTTTATGGACCTTGCTTTGTGCACTGGTGCTCAGTCATGTTGGACCAGGAAGGGGCCATCCCCAAACTGTTCCCACAAAGTTGGGAGCATGAAATTGTCCAAAATGTCTTGGTATGCTGACGCTTTAAGAGTTCCCTTCACTGGAACTAAGGGACAAAGCCCAACCCCTGAAAAGCGAACCCCACACCATAATCCCCCCTCCACCAAATGATTTGGACAAGTGCACAAAGCAAGGTCCATAAAGTCCTGACCTCACCAATGCGTTTCTGGAAGAATGGTCAAACGTTCCCATAGACCAGTGGTTCTCAACTCCTGTCCTCAGGACCCACCAACAGTCCAGATTTTAAGTATTATATACTAAATAAAACTCACGCTAAGTGAACGTATAAATGAATGAATAAACTGCGGCAGCTATTACAAAGGTACTAAACCTCAAGAATGGATGTATAAATTAACAACGCTTGCAGAATATTAAACCACAATTACATGATGTGCTCAAAACATTATCAGTGACAGTATTTTCAAAATACAAAATAGATAACAATCTATATTAAAGTGCTAAGTGCTCCAAAAAAATATAAATAAAGTGCATTGGTGATTCAAAAAAAATGGTGTTTGTGTGCCACACTCCTCTCTTGTGATCATCACAGCTATCACGAGTGGCGTTTTTGATTGCGCAGCGCATACAGTATCAAGCGGCACTTCACTATTGGTTTGGGACAAGTATGCAGTTGTAACCTCACTGGTTGCGCTTGTTCCAGGCTTGTCACTTAGAAGGTACTGAGGCCCAAGACAACCAGGCAGCTAGCATTTTCAGAATGAGGTCTGCAATGGCAGCCTTGTTTAAAGTAAATCTCTATAAGTGCTATGGAGGCTGCCATTGCTGACCTATTCTGATAGTATTAGCTGTTTAAGATCTTAACATTTTCTCAGCCACTGACCTGGAAAATGCATGCAATCACTAAGGTCAGAACTCTGATCTGTGTACTATTTCCAGGTTAGTGACTTAGAAAATTGTGAAACCAATTATTCAGCATGACAGCCAGACGCCTAATACAGGCTCATTCAAACTCCAGGAGTCATTTCACTTTAGAAACTTACTGTGGGCTAGCTTGGATAAAATAATTTCACATGCCAGAACTGTGTGGTCGCTGGGGACTCTGCAATCCACTGTAGCAGCCATAGGTGTGCGCAGCCTATTGCATTAGGATGTGCACCCTAAAGCTCAAACACACATGCATGTGTGTGTCTACATATATATATAACCCCGGCAAATTGATCTCACTGCCGTCACAGTGAAAGAGAAGAGCATAGATACTTCTCTTATGGCAGAGCCAGTAAGAGGTATATCTTTCACATGTTCCTGCTGCTACACAGAGCGATAATACTAATGCGCATGGGGTGATTAGGGTGTGCCTGGGCACAGCCGGCACACCCTGCGCGCACGCCTATGATAGCAGCATTAGCTATGTACAGTAAGCAGTGTTGGCTTTCGACAGGCTAGGAGAAACTTACCTCTTCATGTTTGCACTTTTTTGCACATGCACAAAGCACTTTACACTCCCAGAATTAGAAGGGTGTAGGTTCTCAGGCCTACCCTGAAAGACTTGGGCGGAGAGCACATGGCCTTATGGTCAGGTTCTTTCCCTCCCATGGGGTCTCCTCTCAAGGGAGCCCCACCTCATACTTGGGTGGACCTTGCTTTGGTAGGTCTCCCAAAGAATGGATTTAGCTGGGTGAACCATGGGTACCTTGTCCCCATCATGAGTCTCGAGCCCCAAGGGTTCAGGACTAGGTTCTTTTTTTTTCGGAGGAGAACCATACACTGTGTGCACAATTATTAGGCAAGTTGTTTTTTTTTAGGATTAATTTCATTATTGAACAACTACAGTGCTCTCAGTCAATCCAAAATGTTAATAAACATCAAACCTGAATATTTAAAGTGGTTGTAAAGGCAGAAGGTTTTTTATCTTAATGCATTCTATGCATTAAGATAAAAAACCTTCTGTGTGTGTGTAGCAGCCTCCCTGATACATATCTGAGCCCCCTCTCTATCCAGCAATGTACGAGTGCCTCGATCTGTCCGGAACTCTCCCTCCTGATTGGCTGAGACAGCAGCGGTGCCATTGGCTCCCACTGCTGTCAATCAAAGTCAGTTAGCCAATTAGGAGAATGAGGGAGCGTGGCCGAACCATGGCTCCGTGTCTGAATAAACACACAGAGCTGCGGCTCGGCCCGGGTGACCCATAGCAAGCTGCTTGTTGGGGGGGCACTCGACGGGAGGGAGGGGCTAGGAGCACTGAAGAGGGACGCGAGAAGAGGAGGATCAAGGCTGCTCTGTGCAAATCCACTGCACAGAGCAGGTAACTATAACAAGTGACAATAAACCCACCCTTATATTCAATCACAGTCATAAGCCTTCCATTTAACTTTTTGTACAGCAGCAACCACAGCCTCTCAGACACTGTTCAGAGAGATGTACTGTTTTCCTTCATTGTAAATCTTTCGTTTAACCTCCCTGGCGGTATGATTATGTCAGATTTTTGCATCTCAAAGCGGTACAATTACTTTGCATAAAAATTTGGCGTTTTATATTGTAGGCCTGTAATTCTTAGCAATAACACACTTAAATCTGTCCAAACAAGAGTCTAATAGATATCCCGGGTATGATAAAGTTTGAAACACATAATATTTATCATAAATAATATAATAAAAAATATAAATAATTATAAAAAATAATAATAAAATTAATTTCCCCACAATTCATTATCGCTCAATTCTGCAAGTGTTCTAATTTATTATCGCTGTTTTCTAGCTGGTCTAAAACCACTTTTGACGTAAAGGGACATTTTTTGGTTGCTATGGACAATCTCCAGTTTCCAGGCAGAAAGAACGTATATATCATATAAAACTGTATGCAGGGCACTGGACAAAGCACTGGGGACAAAAGGGATATGAAATAATTTCATACAGTAAAATAATCTGTAAGATTACAGTGTACTGTATGTGTTATGATTTTTAAATTTGCCACCGGCTCCGCCCCCGTGCGTTGCGGCGCTCACAGGGAACCAAGCCCAGCACACAGAGGCATCGGGCGGAGGACAGAGCCCGCAGACACACAGGGGGACATCGCAGGATCCTGGGGACAAGGTAAGTATACCACCCCAGGATCCTGCAATGCAATTCCGAGTGTGGCTAGGGGTTACCGCTAATGGTACTGAAATTTAACCCCGAGCCACACTCGGAAAAACTGCCAGGGAGGTTAAGAAGGGCCCACAAGTTCTCAATAGGGTTTAGGTCAGATGAGGAAGGGGGCCATGTCATTATTATTTAGGCTGGGTTCGTACTATTGCGGATTGGATGCGGGTTTCCAGTTTGCATAGCAGGAGATTGTGACCGGCTATCACATCTCTGCAGCGGCTCTGGTGTGACTTGCACAGGAGCCCTGTGCATCATTTGGTCTGTTTTAGGTCATAACTCAGCCCAAAATTTGGGCTTAAATCGGACCTGATATGGTGAATGGAGACGCACCGGACTCCTGCTGTGAGCTGCTGCGTTCTATAGTGTGAACCCAGCCTTAATCTTTAAGGCCTTTACTGGCTAGTCACACAGTGGAGTACTTTGATGCATGCAATGGAGCATTGTTCTGCATAAATATCATGGTCTTCTTGAAAGATGCAGACTTTTTCCTGTACGGTAAGAAAGTGTCTTCTAAAAACTGGCAGTAGGTTTGGGAGTTGATTTTGAGTCCATCTTCAACCCGAAAAGGTCCAACTAGCTCAACTTTAATAATACCAGAGTCGAAGTGGAGCTCTGCGCCCATTACTGATCCAGCCACAGGCCCATCCATCTGGTCTCTCAAAAGTCACTCATCTCATCAGTCCATAAAACCTTTGAAAAATCTGTCTTCAGATTTCTTGGCCCAGTCTTGATGTTTCAACTTATGTGTCATGTTCAGTGGTGGTCAGGTTTCAGTATTCCTTGCCTTGGCCATGTCTCTGAGCAATGAACACAGGAGGGTTCAAGTTTATACAGCTTGGAGTTGAACAATATGCATAAAAATTATGATTTGGTCAAAATACTCACTTGTCTAATAATTGTGTATACAGTGTATGTTATACCCTGTGCACTTTTTGTAAGCTCATTTTTTTGCACCTGGTGCTAAAAAAAAAAAAAAAAACTTCCCTCTGCTGCCAGGAAATTGCCATTGCCATTGCGCTTTCCTGTCCCTCTACCACTAATAAACAGTCTTTTTTGAACAGTCAGTATTTTTGTCAATTAATACTAGGTGGGTTCTGATTAGCTTAGTTGGAGATCGTGATATCATCCCCGCCACAACACTTTGAGGCTGGGTTCACACTATTGCGAATTGGATGCACATTCTCGCTTCCAATTCGCAATAGCAGGTGAATGTGACCAGTTCTCTATGGATCCTGTTCACACATCTCCGGTGCGAATTTGCACTGGAGTCCTGTGCGTCTTTTGGTCCGAATTCAGCCCAAAATTCGGGCTGAAATCATATCTGAAACAGTGAACCAGGATGCACTGGACCCCTGCTGGGAGCCGCATTGGTATCCAGTGTGAACCGAGCCTGACCAATCAGAGTCTGCCTATTATTTATTGACTGAAATAGAATGTGGTGTATGAGTGGCAAACGGACTAGTCACCAGCAAAGGGAAGTTGCTCATAGTCCTCCAAAAGCCAACACCGATTTACAGTATGTAGCTTATGCTACTCCGGTGGCATCCCCAGAGCCATATAGTTATGGCATATGGAGGAATTACTTTATACAAGTGAAATAATTCCTGGAGTTCTTCTTTAAGGTTAACTTTAAACTACTTGCCCTTTGATTATTTTCTTGACCAAAAAAAAAAAAACTGAGTTCACTAAAGAACAAAGCGTAAGCAGTTCAAAACAGGAAATACAATCTATCTGGAAACAAGAGGTGTAATTATCAGTTTGATCTCCACTGTTCCATGAAGAGTCACTCAGTCGCACAATGCAGATGATTAATCATGCTTCTTTACCTATCATTTCAAATTGGACACCTGATCTGGATGCAAAGTACAGCTGTGCATGGAGGATCTAATCAACACACTTGTAGAATAGGTAACTTTATACCACAAACAGATATATACATTAAAGTTCCTATGCACTGACAGAACCAAACTCTAGGCAGGGTAACCTCTTGCTGACCATGGAACGCATATGTTCAGCTGCAGGTAGGGTAAGCCTTAAAGCCCACACACAGCATATGTGCGGTTTCTGTTCTAAGAGCAAGTTCTCAACGTGATTCCAGCATACACAGACAGCTCCCAGTCTCTGTGATCTGGAGACAATAGGGTAGGCTCCAGATCACGTGACAGCCAGACCCAGTTAAAAGGGCCCCCAGGAAAGGGTTAACTGTCCCGAGTGATACTTTTATCAAAAGCAAAATGGCCACGTATGACCATCACAAGAGAGGGCTGAGGACCAATTGGGTTGGTTATCTGGCAATAGCTGACAATGCCTTGTATTATAAGTAGATATGTACCATACAGCTAGTTAACGACCCCTTAAGGCCTTTTCAGTTTTGCAGAAACACACTACAGTCCATTTACCATGGTTTCCTATGGATGTAGTTTACATCTGTGCATTTTATGGAAAGGGCCAGGGTTTTTTTTCCTGGTTTTTGCTTCCATAGACTTCAATGGAACAAAAATGTGTATTGAAAAACGCAAAATGCACCTGGAATATGCCACCTGCAACCTGCATAGGTGTGAACCAGACCTTAATATTGTGACCCTTTCCAAACCAGAGTGCCAAAATGACAATTTTCACATCATAGACTCCTACTTATGTAAACTTTATTGTCTTTATAAGATGTGATACAGAAGCACACATTCAAAAAAAATGTCATATAATCTTTCTACACCACATATTTATAGAACATAAGAAGACAAACATGTAATTATTTGCTTAATTATAAATATATATAGATGACATAAACTTTATTCCGCTTGGAATGTTGACAACAAAGAGAACTGTGATCACCAATCACTTCCTCTCTGAGTTTCATAAATAAAATAACCTATTAGCTTGTTGGATATACTTTGTTACAAACTTTATTAAAGTCCATTTCTGGGATAAAGCTATAACACACTTCCTGTGCTAGAGTGAAAATCCTCACTTATTGCACGTGTATCTATGGAGGGGCAGTGCTGTCACGACAAGACTACAACTACAAAACACCTCCTCATCTTCATGAAATTGACAGGAGTGTACTGTAATTTACAGAGGTGACCTGGGAAGACTGAGGCTCACATATGTGCAGCCGTGGGTTTGTGCCTGGGGTCTGATGCCTGTCTGTTCTCCGGTGCGTATCTGATCACTGGTTTAGGTGCGATTCAGGTTCAAATTTTTGCGTGAATTTGCACCTGAACCGGACCCAAACACGCACCGGACCCTTTTTCAATCTGGACTGCGGCCACCACGGAGATGTGTGAACCAGCTCCATTGAGAGCTGGTCACCCTCGCCTGTCATGCGAATTGGATGCGGAGAAACCTGCATTCAATTTGCATATATGTGTGAACCCAGCCTGAACAGTGCTTGAGATTTCAGTGCCATACAGCAGAGAGCACAGCAAGTTCTTGACTCACTGTATTTTTGACAGGATCAACAGACCAGGGTGGCCTTGGCCTGTACGGGATGCCTGGAGGGAGTGCAGGCTTTTACCATTGATGATATACTCCAGAATTGAAATTGACTTGAACTAAATGCCCTGCAGAGATATGTGAACAAGTTTAAAGAAAGTGAACCAGCCACAGTCTAGGCCAGGTGTGCTCAACATTTTGAAAAGCGAGGGCCACTTAAGTGATTTGATCACAATGAACTATAGGGTATTACCACCCATCAAAAACAAAAACACGAATGTAAATGAGACCTTACCGTCTTGAGCTCCCTATAAAGCTCACACTGATGCGCTGCGGGCTACCTGCACCACTGGTGCGGGTGGTGCACCTACAGATTTCCTGTGGCTTACCTGCATTGAGCCATAGACTTCTATTACATCTTGCGGGTGTGGTGCATTTTCAGAAAGTGCACCAAACCTGCAGAATATAATGGGCGCAGGTGCACTGCGCTGCACCTGCTGATCAGTGTGAAAGTGCTAATATACCGATTGCAGTGTATGTGATGTTTAATATACATATGCCTCGTTTCCACTGAGCGGAACGGTTTGGGTCGGTACAGTTTGGAAGGCCTAGAATGGTCCGGCCTATTCTGGTGAGCGTTTCCACTGTAAGTCGGACCACTAGGGGCCATACAGGGTTTAGAAAAAATGCCTAGCGTGATGTCATATTAATGCGTCAAGAAACGTGAGAAACAACAACAACAATGGAGGTCATCCAGCAGCTCATCTTTTCTCTAGTTGCCTTTTGGTTCTTCATATTTTAAAAAAATGCCGCACTGTATGAGAGAAGGTTGGGAGTGGCAATGAGAAACACAGCAGAAAAGAAAAGAAAACTTCTAGCTTGGATATGTAGAAGGAGAAGTACACCTTTGTGCGGCAAAGACAAAGATGGCAGCGCTATAGGGTAAGCAACTGACCCACCTACCTGACACACACACACAGACCCACCTACGGGACACACACACAGACCCACCTACCTGACACACACACACACTCTGACACACACACACACACTGACCCACCTACCTGACAAACACACACACTGCCCCACCTACCTGACACTCACACACACTGCCCCACCTACCTGACACTCACACATTAGGGATGAGCTCCGGCGTGTTCGCATGGCGCACGTGCCGAGCCCGCCAGGAAGTCGGCACGGGGCAGCGCTAATCACAAGCAGTGAGACATTTCCCGATGTGCGGCTGCAGAGATCGGGAAATGTCTCCCTGCCTGTGATTAGCGCTGCGCCGTGCCGACTTCCTGGCGGGCTCGGCACGTGCGCCATGCGAACACGCCGGAGCTCATCCTTATCACACATACTGACCCACCTACCTGACACTCATGCCCGCGTACACACGAGCGGACTTTACGGCAGACTTTGTCCGGCGGACTTTTCAACGAACTTTGTCCGGCGGACTTTTCAACGGACTTTCCGAATGAATGGACTTGCCTACACACGATCAACCAAAGACGGATTCGTACGTGATAACGTATGACCGGACTAAAACAAGGAAGTTCATAGCCAATAGCCAACAGCTGCCCTAGCCTCGGTTTTTGTCCTTCGGACTAGCATACAGACGAGCGGATTTTTCGACTGGACTCGAGTCCGTCAGATAGATTTGAAACATGTTTCATTTCTAGGTCCGTCAAACTTTTGGGGAAAAAAAGTCCGCTGGAGCCCACACACGATCGAATAGTGTGACGGACTCCGGTCCGCCGGACCAAGTATGCCGTAAAGTCCGGTCGTGTGTACGCGGCATCACACACACACACACACACACACTGACCTACCTGACACACACTGACCCACCTACCTGACTGACACACACACACACACACACACTGACCCACCTACCTGACACACACACACACTGACCCACCTACCTGACACACACACACCCCCACTGACCCACCTACCTGACACACACACACACACTGACCCACCTACCTGACACACACACACACACACACTCTGACCCACCTACCTGACACACACACACACACACTGACCCACCTACCTGACACACACACACACACACACACACACACTGACCCACCTACATGACACACTTACCAAGAATAATGAAAAATGTATATGTTGTATGAATATGTAGTATTTTTTGTGATCTGTTACCATCTGTGTTTTTTTTTTTTTTTTTTTTTTAGATGCTTCTCCGCTGCCGACCAGTCATTTGCGCTCTCCCCCGTGCCAATGAGTGGCGGGATGTGACCGTCCCGGGATTCACACACACACAGTGAGTGCACAATTTCAGAATGTCTGAGGAAACCTTCTCATACCTTTGTGCAAAGCTACGTCCAGCGATGGAGAAGTAAAACACCAACTTCAGAGCCAGTTTGCCTGTGAGGAAAAGAGTTACCATTGCACTGTGTAAGCTGGCTACCAACAGTGAATACCGAAGTACAGGTCATCTTTTTGGTGTCAGTAAATCATCAGTGTGCCGGTGTGTGCAGGACTTCTGTAAGGCTGTCTGCACATTGCTAGCTCCTGAAATTGTTCATTTTCCGGACAGGGAAAAGCTTAAAGACATGGCTGACTACTTTGAGAACAGATGGGGCCTTCCACAGTGTGTTGGTGCTATTGATGTCTCACACATACTAATAATAGCACCACAGGAATACCACACTGACTACTTCAACAGAAAAGGCTGGCATTCCATCATCCTCCAGGGAGTAGTGGATGGAAAAGGACTGTTCTGGAATGTGAATGTAGGAAAGCCTGGGAGTTTGCATGATGCTCGGGTTCTAAGATTGTCCACATTTTGGGATTGGGTTGGCCAGGGAGGCCTTTACCCTGTTTGCACTAAGAACATTTGTGGGGTGAATGTTGGCTATTATGTGCTCGGGGACTCTGCCTACCCTTTACAAAATTGGCTCCTGAAACCATTTCCTGACAATGGCCGCCTGACACCAGAACAACAAACCTACAACAAGAAAACATCCAGGGCACGGGTCGTAGTGGAAAATGCTTTCGGAAGACTTAAGGGAGAATGGCGGTGTCTTATGAAGAGGAATGACAGTGACATTAAACTTGCCAAATCCATGGTGCTTACTTGCTATGCTCTTCACAATCTTTGTGAACGTCATGGAGAAGACTTCCACCAGGATTGGAATACATCTTCAGAAGAGCCAGTACTAGTAAAGTGGAAGAAGAGTTCAGAGAAATACGTCAGGCTCTGATGCTGCACCTCAATGTTTATTTCTTACCATTCATTTTTAAAAGTTTTAATAAAGTATTACTATATTTTTAATAAAGTGTTACATTAAATCAGACATACTCAAAAAAGTCTCTCATGTTTTTTATTTCACAAAAAAATAATCTTTCAATATATTCTTGAAAGTCAAAATGTGAGAAATATATTAAATAAGCTTTTTTTACAAAAACTTAACTAAACATTTTTTAACAAAATGTGTACAAGTGTACTGGTCCTGTGCTGCATGAAAGGCACTACTGTCTGGGTGGTGACCTGGGATCACGACTGGCTCCAAGCACTTGAACAAGCTGACCCAGGACACCAAGGAAGGCCTGGTTGAAGGTAACCTGTCAGAAAGGTTCTCAATCCTTTCCAGCTGCCTTTCCTCTGATGCCCGCATATCCTCCATGACTGTGCCCATCTGCAACCGTCTCCTTTCACCTGTAATATACAAAAGACCAGAATAGTTTTTGGTAGCATCAGTCCCACCACTGTAACCCCCTTTCTCATCTGCCCCACCAGACTGTACCCCTCTGCTCTCCTGCCCCACCTCTGTTCCCCCTGATCTTCTGCCCCACCTCAGTTCACCCTGCTCATCTGCCCCGGCAATAAACCTCCTTTCACATCTGCCCCACTGCTGAACCCCCTTCTCATCTCTTCCACCACTGTACCCCATGCACATCTGCCACACTGCTCTTCTGTCCCACTTCTGAACCCCCTTCTCATCTCTTCCACAACTGTAACCCCTGCACATCTGCCACACTGCTGAACCCCCTTCTCATCTCTTCCACCACTGTATCCCAAAGTCAAGTCGATAGTGGTATTTTGGTTGCCAGTACAAAGAACACAAAGCGCTTCCTACCTCACCAGTTGGACATTATCCTAGATTTAATTCAGCACAAAGGCCACATGGAGTAAATATAGAATATTCTCTAGTACCTGACCACTCTAAATTAGAAAACCTCACCTGCAACATGGAATTATTGGTGGGAAACAATGGCAGGTTTAAAGGACAATGAAGCCTTTGTGACAATTTAACGTTATTCAAACAGGCCCAAGAATTATAATTGAACTTGCTGTGTGACACAGAGGTGTATACCTATAGAAAAAGGTAACTGGACTATGGACATGGGAACAAATTGCGCTGGGTGGGGATAATAGAATGTTTATGCTGTGGTAAACTTACAGTATCTCACAAAAGTGAGTACACCCCTCACATTTTTGTAAATATTTTATTATATCTTTTCATGTGTCAACACTGGAGAAATGACACGTTGCTACAATGTAAAGTAGTGAGTGTACAGCTTGTATAACAGTGTAAATTTGCTGTCCCCTTAAAACAACTAAACACACGGCCATTAATGTCTAAACCGCTGGTAACAAAAGTGAGTACACCCCTAAGTGAAAATGTCAAAATTGGGCCCAATTAGCCCTTTTTCCTCCCAGTGTCATGTGACTCGTTAGTGTTACAAGGTCTCAGGTGTGATTGGGTAGCAGGTGTGTTAAATTTGGTGTTATCGCTCTCACTCTCTCATACTGGTCACTGGAAGTTCAACATGGCACCTCATGGCAAAGAACTCTCTGGGGATCTGAAAAAAAGAATTGTAGCTCTACATAAAGATGGCCTAGGCTATAAAAAGATTGGTAAGACCCTGAAACTGAGCTTTAGGTCGGTGGCCAAGACCATACAGCGGTTTAACAGGACAGGTTGTACTCAGAACAGGCCTCGCCATGGTCGACCAAAGAAGTTGAGTGCACATGCTCAGCGATATATTCAGAGCTTGTCTTTGGGAAATAGACATATGAGTGTTGCCAACATTGCTGCAGATGTTGAAGGGGTGGGGGATCAGCCTGTCAGTGCTTAGACCATACGCCGCACACTGCATCAAATTGGTCTGCATGGCTCTCGTCCGAGAGGGAAGCCTCTTCTAAAGATGATGCACAAGAAAGCCCGCAAACAGTTTGCTGAAGACAAGCAGACTAAGGACATGGATTACTGGAACCATGTCCCATGGTCTGATGAGACCAAGATAAACTTATTTGGTTTAGATGGTGTCCAAGCGTGTATGGCGGCAACCAGGTGAGGAGTACAAAGACAAGTGTGTCTTGCCTACAGTCAAGCATAGTGGTGGGGGTGTAATGGTCTGGGGATGCATGAGTGCTTCCGGCACTGGGGAGCTACAGTTCATTGAGGGAACCATGAATGGCAACATGTACTGTGACATACTGAAGCAGAGCATGATCCCCTCCCTTTGGAGACTGGGCCGCAGGGCAGTATACCATCCTGATGACGACCTCAAACACACCTCCAAGATGATCACTGCCTTGCTAAAGAAGCCGAGGGTAAAGGTAATGGACTGGCCAAGCATGTCTCCAGACCTAAACCCTTTTCAGCGTCTGTGCGGCATCCTCAAACAGAAGGTGGAGGAGCGCAAGGTCTCTAACATCCACCAGCTCTGTGATGTCATCATGGAGGACTGGAAGAGGACTCCAGTAGCAACCTGTGCAGCTCTGGTGAACTCCATGCCCAAGAGGGTTAAGGCAGTGCTGGAAAATATTGGTGGCCACACAAAATATTGACACTTTGGGCCCAAATTGGACATTTTCCCTTAGGGGTGTACTCACTCTTGTTTCCAGTGATTTAGACATTAATGGCTGTGTATTATTGGCTGTGAGTTATTTTGAAGGGACAGCAAATTTACACTGTTATACAAGCTGTACACTCACTACTTTACATTGTAGCAAAGTGTCATTTCTTCAGTGTTATCACATGAAAAGATATAATAAAATATTTACAAAAATGTGAGGGGTGTACTTACTTTTGTGAGATACTGTATATTGTATGCGACAAAATACATGGTTAGGTCCTACAAGGTTTGACCACTTTCTAGTGGGGGAGCCCTCTGAATTCTATTGGTAAACCAGTCAATTAGACTTATATTGTAATATCATGTGGTTGTTTTTAATATACTTTCATAACATTATCTTTCACAATATAAAAAAAAAAAATAGGGCTAACTTTACTGTTGTCTTATTTTTGTATTCAAAAAAAGTGTCTTTTTTCCAAGAAAAGTGCACTTGTAAGACCACTGCGCAAATACGGTGTGACAGAAAGTATTGCAACGACTGCCATTTTATTCTCTAGGGTGTTCTAAAAAAATGTATAATGTTTGGGGGTTCTAAGTAATTTTCTAGCAAAAAAAAAACAGTTTTTAACTTGTAAACAACAAATCTCAAAAAGAGGCTCGGTCCTTAAGTGGTTAAAGATAATTTTGTATTCTGTTTATGAAGTGTTGTTGAAGGCGTTTCAGTGTTTTGGGCAAGCTTTTGTTATCTATGGTTTGTTACCTGGTCAGGCCATGGGTGTGCAAGGATTAGCCATTTCAAAAGATTTCAGTCATCCTGACAGGGGGTCTTCCTGTGGAATGTAAATGGGCGGAGGGGGCAGTGCATGGTGTTGAATTGATGCAGACAGACATACTGTGGAAAGTCTGGTTCAATCCCTGGATCTACACAAAAGAAAAGTGTTTTGTAATCAGCTGAGTGTGAATAAGAATGGATTTCTGGGCCTGAAATCTCACTCCAGTTTCATGATTCTTGACACCAACATTTCTGGTTGCTGAGGTTATATAAAAAAGATTGCGCCAACTCCTAAAAAATAAGTAGTGAAGCAGCCAACACAACAATCTGACTATTGTGAATTTATAAAGTGAAATAAGGTGTGGCGCTAATAAAGGAAGTGTTGTAAAATCAAACAGCAGTGATATCTATAGGGAAGGTACAAGGCCCTGGAATGTGTACCAAATAAACTAGTGATGGTCGTATAGAGTGTGTAGAGAGATATCTCTCTAAAAAACACCACAAAAATCAATAAACAAAAATAAAGAATTAAATAGATAAATGTGGGAATAGGTACATACGGTTAGGAACATATCTATATCCAATGTATCAATTGCGGATGGAATAACACATTTAAAAATGACTCAAAAATCAATCGCAATGGATATATAATGAAAAAAGCAACACTGTGATGTGCATTAACCCCCAAAAAAATGTGTTCATCAAAACAGGACCATGGTATAAAACCATGAGTCAATTAAAGTAGTAGATGTGTGCAGATATTTAAAGTCCGTCACTATGCAATGGGGTAATCACAAATATCCCCGTGACACCCTGGGTGCGTACAGTCCTCATATATGGTAAATGGGAACTATTGGAGGTGTCTCTGCATATAGATGGATTCTTCTCTTGATATGGTGGTATTATTCCAAAGAAATAAGCATAAAGTGCCCTTACCAGACAAGGTGGACTCACAGGCCCTTGGCGGTGAGCTTATACCGTCAAGCGGTGTAGTGCAGCGAACTATATGATGATCCAGATCAGGATCCCATCAGATGTCACTGAAGAGGTTGGGCCGGACTCGGGTGTCTTCAATGTTCAGCCTTGGTCATCAATCAGAAAAATCACTTCATCAGCGACCATCCACATGGTTAGGCAAATAAAAGAAAAAACTTCCACATAGTGTAAATCCTTTTTAAAACGTTATACCACCATATCAAGAGAAGAATCCATCTATATGCAGAGACACCTCCAATAGTTCCCATTTATCATATATGAGGACTGTACGCACCCAGGGTGTCACGGGGATATTTGTGATTACCCCATTGCATAGTGACGGACTTTAAATATCTGCACATATGCACTACTTTAATTGACCCATGGTTTTATACCATGGTCCTGTTTTGATGAACATGTTTTTTTTGGGGTTAATGCACATCACAGTGTTGGTTTTTTCATTATATATCCATTGCGATTGATTTTTGAGTCATTTTTAAATGTGTTATTCCATCCGCAATTGATACATTGGATATAGATATGTTCCTAACCGTATGTACCTATTCCCACATTTATCTATTTAATTCTTTATTTTTGTTTATTGGTTTTTGTGGTGTTTTTTAGAGAGATATCTCTCTACACACTCTATACGACCATCACTAGTTTATTTGGTACACATTCCAGGGCCTTGTACCTTCCCTATAGATATCACTGCTGTTTGATTTTACAACACTTCCATTATTAGCGCCACACCTTATTTCACTTTATTTCTGGTTGCTGAAATATGTTATCTCTTCAAAAACACAGATACAATATGGGCACAGATACTAGGGCTGCTAGTGACTGCTATTTACAGATCTCCTCCAATCTACCAGTCCATCAGAAAAATGCATTACCTCACCAGGTTTAAAGGTTAACAAGGCTTTGGGCATTACATTGAGGTCATAAAGAACATATGTTTTGGAGTAGAGTTAAACAAATGGCCAAAAAAAGAGGCATGTGATTTACAACATAAATACTATTATCACTGGTGTCAGCAAATCTGAGATAAGATTGTCTAAAGCTGGGTATACACCCGCAGGTTGAACAAAAAAACCTCACAGCTCCGCTCATCAACCCAAGCGATGTAGATGCAGGGTTCTCCCCCACTGTGCTATAGGGGCGCCCGGGCACCGCCCTCCCTATCCTCGCCGCCCCCTATATGCAGTGGATAGATTCATGCATAGCATGAAACTATCCACGCCTGCAGCGGCCGCCCCTTATTCATGTGTCCAGCCCCTTTCGGGTCACCAGGCCTATGAATTAAAGGGGCCAGGTTTTTTTTAGAAGAACCTGATTGGAGCCATAGGCTCTAATAGGCTTCAAAATAGGGTGGACTCGGGACGCAGAGTATTGCGTCTGCGGCCCACCCAGGTGTGTTGCAACAGCGAATTAATATTCGCTGTTGTAACACTGATACTCCTTTCGGCCAATCGGGAAGCAGGTATGAAACCTGTTTCCCAATTGGCCAAAACGTCAGGCGATCCTATTGGATGTCTAGCGCCAGGAGGAGGAAAGAGGAGACATTGCAGAAGCTGCTCCAGGAGAGGACACCAGAGCAGCTTTCCCCGAGCCCGCCTCACTCTCACCGCCCGCATCCAAGGTAAGGACAGTGAGTGGTGGTGGTGGTGGTGGTGGTGGTGGGGGGGTTGCTGCCCCCCCAACAAAAAAAATACCAAGCGCCACTATTGTATTCTGACAGCGGGGACTCCCCCCTCCATCAGAATACACTGATCAGCTGCGGATCGAATGCTGGTTTTCCAGCAGGACCGTTGGACCTGCTTCTGTTGATCAGACAGGACTACGAAAAGGAATACCGAAATTCCTGCTAAACCAGCTGAATTATGAAATGTAATCTTTACACCCAGTTATATGTCAACCATAGCTATCTACTGTGAGCCCAGACCAATTCAGTGACCATCTGCATAATCTGGATGTGAGCTTGGGTGCCAAAACAAAGTAAGCATGTGACCAGCCTACAGACATCCATGTATTTACATAAAACATAATAAATGACTCCTTTCATTCCAGTGTATGTTGTCAAACCTAAGGCCTGATTCACACCTATGCATTTTTAGTGCTTTTTGCATTTTGCAGATTTGCACTACAGAACATGTTCCATAGGAAACCATGTTAAATGGACTGTAGTGCAAGTCTGCAAAATGCAAAAAGCACTAAAAATGTATAGGTGTGAATCGGACCTAATATGTGTTGCACAATCAGTATTTATGTAGGCATGTGTGTCCGAGGTGTGCATAGAGGGGTAATGAGGGTCCGTTAAAATGTATACAATTTGAATTTATTTTTGTTAATTGCATTTTAATATTTTTAACATGTTTACAATTTTTGAACTTGTGATTGCTATCACAAAGAGGCTGTACTCTTCATCAGAGGTCTATTCTGCAAAGTTTTCCTTGGGACTATGTTTGAAAGAAGAGAAAGATTCCATGACCAGTGTAGTCAAAATGACCCCCATGAATTAACTGTTATGCACCTAAACTCCAACCCACTTTAATATCCATTTATAATAATTGAGTCCACACCTTGTTTTGGAGTATAAATGGCCATAACAGCTTTTATTAGACAAACCAACCAGATAACTCCACTATCAAATCAACATAAAACCCATACCATAACATTTTACCCCAGTCCGTTGGTCTCTGACGGCGACTCACCTTGTTTACCAAATATGTATACCAAAAATATATATACCACCACGCACTGCGGGTACCATTTTGAAAACCGTTAGGCCTCCCGCTGTAGCCGCTCGGAGACACCCCCTTTCCCGCAGTGCCACCATCTCCTTATTCCATCCACCATGATGGAATACACCGGAGGGGCTGATCTTGCCGATGAGCCCCCCACCCCTTTTGGATTACCAACTTCTTACTGCCACCGTCAGAGACCAACAAGCAACTCCGCCACCCTCTGTAAACACCCCTTATTTGCTGTTATGACGACCGTCTTCCACCTGGAATACAAAAAGAAAAATCACAACAAACACCCAACATAAATTGTATACACTTCTGATTTTATATATATCTATATATAGGGAGGGAGGGTGGGAAAACTGCCTCCTCCTGTGTCTTCTTTCTCTCCACTGCCCCTTCCTGGCTCCACCTCTCCCCTTAAGTAATGCCACTCCCCCTTTTACAAGTTCCTATCTTCCACCACCCTTCCTAGACACTCCCATTCCCTATTTCTAATTAACCCCTCTTGTGTCTCCTTCTCCACACTGTCATGCCCGGCCCTCCTTTATCATTCCTTCCTCATTTTCACTCCGGGCCTCCCTTGACCAGTGTAGTCAAAATGACCCCCATGAATTAACTGTTATGCACCTAAACTCCAACCCACTTTAATATCCATTTATAATAATTGAGTCCACACCTTGTTTTGGAGTATAAATGGCCATAACAGCTTTTATTAGACAAACCAACCAGATAACTCCACTATCAAATCAACATAAAACCCATACCATAACATTTTACCCCAGTCCGTTGGTCTCTGACGGCGACTCACCTTGTTTACCAAATATGTATACCAAAAATATATATACCACCACGCACTGCGGGTACCATTTTGAAAACCGTTAGGCCTCCCGCTGTAGCCGCTCGGAGACACCCCCTTTCCCGCAGTGCCACCATCTCCTTATTCCATCCACCATGATGGAATACACCGGAGGGGCTGATCTTGCCGATGAGCCCCCCACCCCTTTTGGATTACCAACTTCTTACTGCCACCGTCAGAGACCAACAAGCAACTCCGCCACAGCCTGAAAGAGTGACCAACTTACTCTTGAAGGCACCTCCACACCCACAGGGCCCTTTGAATCCCTTCCTGCAAGCCCAGACTAGAGGTCAATCCCCCATCTGAAAGATGAACTCCATCCTTTATCCAATAGAGCCCAACATTGGTCTCTAATTCTAGATGCCCAATGACTAAACCTCCATTATTAACCACAACCTCCCCACCATTTTGTTTATGCATATGCGTGTTTTCTGAATGCTAGTCACTAATCTAGCCCGTCTCCAAACTGTCCGGGCAAATATGTCCGACCATAGCCGCAGAGTACCCGGAAAATCAGCCTTTAACTGCAGAAAATCAGCCTTGATGTCTGTGATCAGCTCCCTGACCGGACGTACCCCCCAAACCACTAACCCCTGCATGGATTACCAAAACATCGGGAGGTCTGTCCAAATTTCATATCATACCACTTCCCGAACTACTCTCTCCCACCTCATACCAGGCGTACCCAACCACCGCAAATAAGCTTCTTTCCGCGAAATGCCCAATCCCAGCACACATAGAAATGACCGAGGATCCAAATGAGGCGTGTGGAACCTCCATCTGAAAATGAGGCGTGTGGAACCTCCATCTGAAATGAGACGACAAAACATCCAAGGTAGCAATACTCCAGCATATCCCCACATACTGACAACCTCATTTAAAACACCCCGTAAATCCGGTTTACCTCCCCCTGTTCTCTTTCTTTAAAATTGTATTTTATTTATTTATTTATTTATTTATTTTTAAATGCGGAATCTCCTTGATTCCCACCTCCCGTTCCTCCACACCGCCGCCTCATCCTACCCACACCTGGCAGCTTCAGTAGCCGCCCCTATGCGGAAGGAGTGTGAAGCGTATTGTTCCCCCTCCAAGCCTGCCCTGAAAAGGCATTTGCTGAACACCGACATAAATTGGAATTTTTGATAAATAGGACCCATCTTTATGCCTTAGTCATAAAATGCCAGCGAAGATACCGCAGTAAAACAGTAAGACCTCATAGCTTGAGATACATACTGAACACAACATCCCACATATGGCCCTCAGACTGGCAAACATGACAGGCCGTCTCATAACCAATTTCATGTGACCCCTCCGGAAAACCCCCCCCCCTTTTTTTTTTTTTTTTTTTTAAGCCTGTTTCACCCAAACTCTTTTGTTGCGTCCTCCTCCCCCATCAGTTGTAAAATCATGACAGGCCTGCCATCTTCCGCTCAATGGCAGAGACCAATCCCCCACGTTCCATGTTCCTAGACACAAAATACAAAACCCACAACCTTACCTCCGCCCTGTCCTTACCAATCCTGGCCTCCTGTACCATTAACAACCACTCCTTCCATACCTTAGTATAATGCGCCCGCGTGGCTACACTCACTGACTGCCGAATCCATCCCGCGGCGACTCCAATGCCAGCTCCCACATCCAATCTGTGTAAGGGACTCCCTCCTGCTCTGCGCCCGGGGTCAACTCTCTGAATCTGTCCCACTGAAAGCGAGACCGTGCATCAGCCAGTGTATTATACACTCCAGGTATGTGACCAGCATACAAGAAAATGTGCAATCCCAAGCACCTCAACACCAACCTACGCAATAGCCTTAGTACAGGTGGTGATGACGCCGACATGCGGTTGATCACCTGGACCACTCCCCTGTTGGCACAATTCAGTCCCGATTTCATATTCCTACAAGCCTCACCCCCAAAGTTCCAACGCCGGTACTACTGGAAAGAGTTCCAGTAACACCAGGTTACGCGAACCCTGCCTCCACCCATACTTGCGGCCAAGGACCCGCACTCCACTGCCCTTGAAAAAAACGCCCCCATAACCCTTAGCCCCTACCGCGTCTGTAGTTAAATCCATGTCACCGGGCCCGACATCCACAACGATCTGCCGTTGTACGACTCCAGAAACTCATACCATACCTTCAAGTCCTCCCGGTTTCCCTATTAAGCCTGACCAAATATGTAGGTGCCTTGACCCCTACCGTTGCTGCCGACAGCCGTCGACAGAACACCCTCCCCATTGGGATTATCCTACAAGCGAAAGTCAACTTACCTAGTAACCACTGCAAAGCCCTCAACTGGACTTACCACAGTCTGTGGATCCCTCAAATTACTTTGTATAAGTTCTCCAACTTACCTCTGGGCAGGCGACATTCCACTGTTTCCACATCTACCACTATCCCCCCAACAAACTGAGTTCCGTCGTCGGGGCTTCTGTTTATCCTCTGCTAAAGGCACTCCAAAAACCTGCCCGCGAAGTGCTGCAACGTGGCTAGCAGAATCGCACACACGTCGGAGGCAGTAATGTATGACCGAATCTAGGCCCGACACATCCCTAACCACCCACTCCCGAAATGAGCTAAATGCTTCAAACATGGCACCATAAATGAAGCAACCCATAGGTAAGCATTTGTCTACATAAAACTGTTCTTGCCAATAACAACCCAACGGCCGGAAACTATCCGGATGCCCCGGAAGCAAGCGGAAGGCGGATTCTATGTCCGACTTGCCATCAATGGCTCTTTTGCTATACTTCCTCACCCATCATACTGCCACGTTGAATGACGTGTAAGACCCAGTGCATGCTTCCGGATCGATAAAATCATTCACCAAACTCCCTTAGGAAATGACCAATGATGAATAAGTCGGAACTTGTTCGGTTCCTTCTTAGGCCCCACCCCCCAAGGTGAAACAACTAAATCCTGTATAGGTATTATCCACAAACGGCCCCCCATCCGACCCAAAGCCACTTCCTTCGCCAATTTTTTCCCCCCCACTAACCTTCTAATTTCTTGTCAGTGGTGGAACCACTGCCCATGAACATGGTATACGAAAACCTTCCCCAAACCCCGTGACCAATAGCCTCATCGCTACCTAGTCCGGATACCTACTTAGAAAAGGCTTCTTCCTTTTCACCTTTCCGGCGTCGTCCCTTTCATGTGCAGGCTCGCTGTGACGCCTCCCTTTTTTTTTTTTTTTTTTTTTTTGAAGCACTCGTGCTTAAACTTACAGGACCCCCCAAATTTACAATTTGTAAATGTCCGCGGAATCAGCCTGTACCTCTTTTTTCTTCATCCCCCCTTCTTGGAATTATCCGGTTTTACCCTATCACCGGTTAAATTTTTTCCAGCGGCAATAGGGAAAAATATCTCCACATATTCACCCTTGACAATATTATCCCGAACCTCCTGCTTTAAGTGTGTTCCCAGTGGACCCTCAAAGCACCCATATACCTCGCCCTTCGCCGCATCCGCAATACTCACCACCTCCACTCTGGCCGTTGTTGCCGCCCCCTCTGTAGCCCCCCTTTTTTCCTTGACCCGCTCCTTCTGCTGCCGCCCCCGAGGGGTCCGGCACCCTCTGCACCCTTACCCTAGTCGCCATAGCACCTCTTTCCCCCCCGGTTACCGTTCCCTTCCAAGGGCCACCTGCGGCAGCTGTTCCTGTCCCAGTTCAAATCTACCCACCAAATTCTGCAATCCTTTCGATAAATCCTTCAATTGCGCCCCTGATCCAGAACTGGCCGGCCTTGGAGCCGCCAATTGCTGATCAGGCGCCCCCCCCCCCCTTTATCCCCACTGTACCCGCTGTTACGACCCCTAATAAGTCATGTAATGCCTTAATCACAGATAAATCATTGCTGGACTCACCGGGCTGTCTGGGAGCACGCCCCCACCGCCTCCGATTGGTCTCTCCTGCTGGCACTTGTTGTTCTTCGCTGTCGGACACCTCACCTTCCGAGCGATCGTCCTGCTCCCTGACAGTTGGCGTTGTCAGCCCCCCGGGTGAAGAGGCCCCGGAAGCCGTGAAGATCTGAACATATAAGGGCCGACTCTCTCCTGCCGCTATACTTCTTCCTGAACCGCCACTAGGAGTCGCCCTGGCTGCACCGATCGGCCTGCTTGTGACCACCACCGCCATCCTTCTGTCCATGTGCCAGTCTGTTGGCTAAGCCCCGCCCACCCACAGCCTTGCTGACCACTCTAATCCCCCTCCGGTAGCCACTGTGTCCTCACTACTCCCCCCCTTAGCCCCCCTGCCTGTTCTGCCACCCCCCATGTGTTAAACCCTCACTCTGAGGCCTGTGAAACTCTGGCGGTGAAGCGGCGCCATAACGGCCCGTGGCCCCGCCCCCCGGAGTAGGCCTGCGGCGTGCAGACCGCCCGGGCCCTGAGTTATCCTGTCGCTGTGTCCGCTTCACTGGGGGCGCTGATCGGTCCCCCCGAGGGCTCCCTGTCTGCCGAGCAGGCCGCGATGGCGGCCCTGGTGAAAAACACGCCGGAGGCCGCGACCTCCGCACGTGATGGGTCTCTTCCACTGTCCACGATCCCTCCTCATCCAATATCAGTGCCCCGACTTGCCTCTTCAGCCAGTCCACTCCTCTCGTCGCCGTCGCAGCCCTCAGCCTCGCCAGGATGGTGTCCTGTCCTCCATGCTGATGCTGGAGGAGCAGTGAATAAAACTGCCTCCTCCTGTGTCTTCTTTCTCTCCACTGCCCCTTCCTGGCTCCACCTCTCCCCTTAAGTAATGCCACTCCCCCTTTTACAAGTTCCTATCTTCCACCACCCTTCCTAGACACTCCCATTCCCTATTTCTAATTAACCCCTCTTGTGTCTCCTTCTCCACACTGTCATGCCCGGCCCTCCTTTATCATTCCTTCCTCATTTTCACTCCGGGCCTCCCTTTACTAACATTTGCTATGGGATAGTAAATCCATTGTGCAAATGATTGCATATACATAAAGCTGTGAATATTTTAATTTATATGGATAACATTTGCCTCCTGTTTTAGAAAAAAAAAAGCAAATGTTTTTGTGAAAACACATAGGGGAGTCTCTTAGCATCTGAACACAACACCGAATAAACTTTCTTCCTTTGACGGCCTGGTGTTTGTATTCATGGGATTATTTACACAAACATCAGTCATTTGCATTGTAAAAAGAAGGTATGCAGAGGTCTGTCTGCTCAGTATTACAAGACACACTCAGGTTACACCGATCAGCCATAACATTAACCCCTTCACAACCATGTAACACATAAGGGAAATGGGCGTTGCATATCTGAGTTCAACTGTTTGTGCTGGGAGCGAGCTCCATCATGCGCTTCCAGCACTTACAACGCACTTTCAGTGACCGTTACGGGTCTTCATAGATCGGGACCAGGGAAACTGGATCTCAATCACAAATTGCTGTGATAGCCTCCGACTGGCTATTAGTATTATACAGGATTTATAGCGCCCACAGTTTGCACAGCGTTTAGCTAAATGAAGGCAGACATAACAGCTACATTAAAATTTGGTACAAGAGGAATCAGAGGGCCCTGCTCATTAGAGCTTACAATCTAAAAAGGAAGGGTCAATTGATACAAAAGGTAATAGCTGTGGGGGATGAGCTGATGGAGGAAGTAAAACAGAGTTATGCTGGCCATACACTATACGAAAAATCAGCCCGAAAATCGGTCATTTAGACCGTTCGTTTTTTCGGCCAGTTAATGGGCACAAAATCGATAATCGTTGGGACGTTTTGGGGCCGAAAAAACTAAGGACAAGGTTGGAAATTTTATGCCGAACAAACAATAAATTGAAAGGTTAATGTGTTTCCCGTCCGAACTGTATGCACTAGGTATATGTAAAAAAACGAACAAAAAAATTATTTATGTCCACTGAACGATTTATCGGTCATTGCATGATGACACGATTGTTTGCGGTCACGGTCGAACGTTCGTTTTTCAAAAATGGGTTCGGCCGATTTTTCGTATAGTGTATGGCAAAGCTGCACGCAGTGCCCTGCAGGCCCTTCAAAATTTCAACCTTAATGATGATGATGAGTCAGATGATTCCTAACCATCTACAAGCAGGATAAGCTTCTTTAATGAGAAGGGTTTTCAGGGATTGTCTAAAGATGGATAGATTAGGGGACAGTCGGACAGATTGGGGTAGGGAGTTCCAAAGAATGGGAGAAGCTTTGGAGAAATCCTGGAGGCGAGCATGGGAGGAGGTGACAAGGGAGCTAGAGAGCAGGAGGTCCTGGGAGGACTGAAGAGAGAGGCTTGGTTGTTATTTTGGGACTAGGTTAGTGATGTAGCTGGGGGCAGAGTTATGGATGGCTTTGTAAATGATTGTTAGTACTTTAAATTGTATTAGTTGGGTGAGTGGCAGCCAGTGGAGGGATTGGCAGAGAGGGGTGGAGGAGAAAGAGGGGTGGCTATAACAGTAATCGTTCATTCTGTAGTTTACCAATGTTGTTGCTTCTCTGTGATGAGGGGAAACAACAGACTTCTCTATCAGACCCATTTCATACTGGGGCGTTTTTCAGGCGTTTTTCAAGCGCTTTAGCGTTAAAAAAAAAGCGACTGTAAAGCGTCTGAAAGAAGCCTCATCTGCAATCCCAATGTGAAAGCCTGAGCCCTTTCAACTGCCAGCGCCCGAAAAACGCTGGTAAAGCGCCGCTTGAGACCCCTTTTACACTGGGGCGTTTTTCAGGCATTTTTCGGGCGCTGGCAGTGTGAAAGGGCTCGGGCCATCGGCGCACCCAGCCCGGTGACAAAAACACGAAAGCGCTGCAAAGAAGCTGCTCGCAGGACTTTTTTTGACGCCCTTCCAGCGCAGCGCCCCGGTGTAAAAGCACTCGGGTTTTCACATTGGGATTGCAGATGAGGCTTCTTTCAGGCGCTTTTTTTAACGCTAAAGCGCCTGAAAAACACCCCAGTGTGAAAGGGGTCTCGGTGTGAAAGCACTCGGGCTTTCGCATTGGTATTGCAGATGAGGCTTCTTTCAGGCTCTTTGCAGGCATTTTTTTTAACGCTAAAGCGCCTGAAAAACGCCTGAAAAACACCCGAGTGGGAAAGGGGTCTTAGTGTCAGTGGCATTGCAAGTTTCAGTTAATGGGAGATTTACTTAAAGTGGAACTGTACCCATAACAACTTGATAAAAAATAATGTACTTTAGCAAGGAACATAAATTCTACATTAATAATTATGCTACCAAAATGAGTGTATTGTAATTTGCCTTTCTTTCTGTTGGAGGCTGCCATTTTGCTGAGCCCCTGAGTAGAAGTAAATCATAAAGCGCAACTAAACTCATCAATTTAGCGGTTTAAAAAGAACAGTTATATTCCTGGAATGTTGAGATTGCTAACTGTCACATTTGCTTGTTTCTTCAACCAAACTGTGAAACCATAAAAACCATAAAATGTGCAGCACCATGGCAGTTGCAGATTAAACAGAAGCAGCTTCTTTGGCTGTAAGGCTGGGTTCACACTGCCGTGCGGAGCGACTCACAACAGGAGTCCGGTGTGTCCCTGTTCACCGTTTCAGGTCAGATTTCAGTTCGAATTTTTGGCTCCAATTTTTTGCTCCAAAAAAAAAAATAGCCACTGATTACTGTATGAATGTCATTGGCAGGGAAGGGGTTAACACTAGGTGGCGATCAAGGGGTTAAATGTGTGTCCTAGGGAGTGTTTCTAACTGTGGGGGGATGGGACTGATTGGGGGAGGAGCCAGATTATTGTTCCTAAGCATTAGGAACAACAGATCTGTCTCCTCTCTCCTGACAGAACAGAGATCTGTCTGTTTACATTGACAGACCACCGTTCTGTCTCTCTCAGGAGCAAAAAATTGGAGCCAAAAATTCGAACTGAAATCTGACCTGAAACGGTGAACAGGGACACACCGGACTCCTGTTGTGAGTCGCTCCACACTATATACAGGATTTTAGAGGGTTCTTTACTGTAAGAGCGGCAAGGATGTGGAATTCCCTTCCACAGGCGGTGGTCTCAGTGGGGAGCATTGATAGCTTCAAGAAACTATTAGATAAGCACCTGAATGACCACAACATACAGGGATATACAATGCAATACTGACACATAATCACATACATAGGTTGGAATCGCGGGTGCCCAGCAGACATCGTGGCCGCCGGGCACGTACATCAGCTTCGTCATCGCGACCCCCCCTAGTGCTCTTAAAGCGGCCAATGTACAGCTACAATGGCTCGCCCAGAGGAGCCAACCTGCCACAGTATAACTGCAGTGGCTGGTCCTCAAGTGGTTAAACTGGTGCACTTTAGCTTGTTCAATAAAGCTTTTTTTTAAATCAAATATTTTTTTATATACAAACATCATAAACGATAACAACATACAACCCAGCACGTATAGAGAGGGAATAATAAAAAAATAAAAACCAAAAAAAAACCCACCCCTGGCCCCCATGCCCCCCCCCCCCTCTCTCCCCATGGCTCCCACATCTATCTGGTCCCCGCTCATCATACATCCAGAATATCAAACCATCTTCTCCATATTTTTTCAAATTTCCCTAGACTGCCTCTATGTAACTAAAAAGGAATATTTTTCCTTAATTATGGTTTCCCTTACTTGCATTTTCCATTCTGCTACTGTAGGTGCACATGGTGACAACCATTTTTGTGCTATAAGCTTATAAGCCTGAAATAAACTTCTATTTATTGATACCATGTGTTCCCCTGGAGTTCTTAGTTTGTCCATGATACCCAGGAGACATCCCCCCGGTTCTATAGACATCTTAATCTCAAATACATTATTAATCATAGATACCACCCCGTACCAATAACGATGAAGTTTAGGGCATCTCCATATCATGTGTATTAGGTTGGCTGCCCCCCCTTACATTTAGGGCATTGGTCTGTATCCCCCTGTTTCCATTTAAATAATCTCTCAGGTGTATAATGTACCCTATGTAGGATGAATAGTTGTGTTAAATTTTGAGTTGGAGATAGAGAGGCCAGGGGTATTGCCGACAGTGCCAATGCCCACTGTTCATCAGAAATTGGCCCTATATCGCCAGCCCATGCTGATCCTGCAGGTATTTTCACAGCACCTTTAGTTTTCTCATATAATATATCATATAATTGTGATACCAAACCCTTTTTTCTTTCCATCTTATCGAGCAAGGCTATTACCACTGATTTATTAAACTTCAATTCATGTGATCGACCCTGTGCTTTTAATGCATGCCTAAGCTGTAAAAATTTAAAAAATCTTTGGTTTGGGATATTATATTAATTTCTTAATTCACTAAGCCCGGGTTCACACCTATGCGAATTAGAGGTGCGTTTCCGCACCTCTAATTCGCATAGCAGGAGAATGTAACTGGCTCCCTATGGAGCCGGTTCACATATCTCCGGGGCGGCTGCGGTGCGCACTGCACAAAAACGCTGTGCGTCTCTGGCTGCGTTTCAGGGCCGAATTCAGGCATAGAATCGGCCCTGATTCGTCCCTGAAACGGTGAACAGGGACGCACAGCGCTCCTGTGCGGTCCGCAGCGAATTATGGTGTGAACCCGGGCTAAAGGTTTTCATCTCATCTTCCTGAAATAACTGTATCATGTACCTTATGCCGCGTACACACGGTCGGACTTTTCAACCGGACTTTGTTGAAGGACGCTGACGGACCAAATCCGGCAGACAATCCGATCGTGTGTGGGCTTCCCCGGACTTTCAGCGGACTTTTCCAGTCGCAAATCTGATGGACTTTAGATTTGGATCATGCTTCAAATCTTTACGTCGTAACTCCGCCGGACCCAGAAATCCGCTTGTCTGTATGCTAGTCCGACGAAAAAAAAACCCATGCTAGGGCAGCTATTGGCTACTGGCTATCAACTTCCTCATTTTAGTCCGGTGTACGTCATCACGTACGAATCCGTCGGACTTTGGTATGATCGTGTGTAGGCAAGTCCGGTCGTTAGAAAGTCTGTTGAAAGTCTGCCAAAAATCCGTTGAAAGTCTGTCGGTCGGACTTTTGTAGCTGAAAAGTCCGACCGTGTGTATGTGGCATTAGTCCCTTCTGCCTCCAAATTTCAAACCCTTCCAGTTTCAACAGTTCCGTATAGCTGCTATTGTTCCATATTGGAGTATATGAGGTATATCCCTTTATTCCAGTAATTCTCCTCATTTCCTGCTATACCTTATCAAATAATAATCCCATTAAAAAAAAATCCTTTATCGGGATAATAAAGCTTTGACAATAAAACCTGGAAGCTGATTGGTTTCTCTGCACAGCTGCACCAGATTTTATCACTCTCCAGTTTTAGCAAAAAAAAAAAAAACCCCTTTCACACTGGGGCGGAGGCGTCGGTGGCGGTAAAACTCAGATATTGTTAGCGGCGCTTTACCGTTAGTATTTGGCCGCTAGTGGGGGCGGTTTTACCCCCGCTAGCGGCCGAGAAAGGGTTAAGCACCACCGCAAAGCGCCTCTGCAGAGGCGCTTTGTTGGCGGTATTGCTGCGGTGTCCCATTGATTTCAATGGGCAGGAGCGGTATACACTTCGCTCCTTCACTGCTCCGAAGATGCTGCTAGCAGGACTTTTTTTACCGTCCTGCCAGCGCACCGCTCCAATGTGAAAGCCCTCGGGGCTTTCACATTGGAGACAAAGCAACGGCACTTTCAGGTCCGTTTGCAGGTGCTATTTTTAGCGCAATAGCGCCTGCAAACCGCCCCAGTGTGAAAGGGGCCTTAGGGAGAGATTTACGAAATCTGGCACACAGAGAATCTGGTGCAGCTCTGCATAGTAACCAATAAGCTTCTGTCTTCAGTTTGCTTAAATAATCTTTGACAATAAATCCTGGAAGCCGATTGGTTACTATGCACATCTGCACCAGATTCTGTGTTCACCAGTAAATCTCCCCCTTAGTGCGTTTTAGATAAGAAAAAATGGTTTTATATTTAGTGTCAGAACAAGTGTTAGTGTCAATGTCAGGTAGGAGAAAAAAAAAGCGTACTATTGTTTCTTGGCCCTACTATGGGTACATAGAACAAACTATGTACACATAAGCAGCCTCAATTATCCTGAAAAAACAAGGTATAATCCACCCGGATAAACTAAGGCAGGAATATAGCTGTTGTGATTTTCTTTCCTGCAACCCTCCCACCGAGCTATTGTGTTCTCCCGGTGGGGGGAGGGGGAGCAGTGAGCTGTCCCTGCCAGGAGAACACAGTGATTATTGCTAGCCGCCATAGGCGCTGGCAATAATTGCATGTAAGAATCTCAAGTCGATCAATGGATTAACTTGGGTACAATCAGCCTGCTCATAGATGGTTCAAATCCGGTTCAGCAGGGACTGGCCAACATTCAAACCATCTATGGCTGTCTTCAGTAGTTGTGATGATATGTACATGACACATGCCAACGTTGCAGAACTGGGCTTGTGCGTTAAGGTTTGTTTTGACCTTGTTCCTGAAGGGGTTAGGAGCACTGACAGGTAAAGTGAATAACATTGAATATCTTGTTACACTGGCATCTGACAGTCAGTGGAATCTATTAGGCATTAAGTAAACATTTTGCTGTGAAGTTAATGTGTTGAAAGCAGAAAAAAATGGGCATCGCAGTTTGTTGTGTACCGCAGCTAGCCGCTGAAGTTTTCTGCTGCTGTCATGCACACCAGTGCTAGTTGGAAAAGAATGTAAAATCCGTGTTCAGTGTAAATAAGGAAAAATAGTAGCCACTCAGCAAACCGTGCAGTGACGGCTGGTGGTTTTTTGCTTGGGGGGGGGCAGCAACGAAGCCCCCCCCCTACCCCACCAGGGTTGCCACGTTTTCTTCAAGTCAAACTCGTACACTTTAGCGGTGCACAGCAATTTTTTTGTTTTGTTTTATAGTATAAACTTTACACATATTTTGCAATTAAATAACATTTCTAATCATATGAAATTAATCACAAGAGTCCCCCTTTACATCAGAGTCCACAGAGTTCCCCTTTTACATCTGAGCTCGCAGAGTTTCCTTACACTGTAAGGGGGGACTCTGCAGACTCTGATGTAAGGGAGAACTCTGGGGACTCTAACATAAGGGATGCTCTGGGAACCCTGATTTAAGGGGGACACTAAGAACTCTGATGTACGGAGAGGACTCTGATGTAAGGGGGAACACTGTGGCCTCTGGTGTAAAGGGGAACTCTAAAGTAAGTAGTGCTCTGAGAACCCTGATTTACCTTCATGTACTCACTCAGAGACAGGAGAGAGAAGAGGGGAGACTTCAGTCACAGACAGGGATGGATGGAGAGCTCATTCACCCATGGCAGTCAGCACCTCTCATCCAGATGTATCTGAGGCTACTGGACTAACAATTTCGCACTCCCACTTAACTTTTCTGAGGCACAGCGCCAGGGATTGGAGTGTGGGCAGACATAGAGGGGTAGGGGCGGGTGGAAGAGGTGCAGATCGAACTCTCTCTCCTCTCCCGTGTGTGTGTGTAAGAATTGTTAGTGCTGGCTTTGGGCAGTGTGAAAGAGTGTAATACACACTCTTGGCTTACACAATTGCCACCAGCAACCCTGCTGGGGAGCCAAAGTCTGGTCTGAAAAAATGTGTCCGGGTTTAAGGCGGTCTGAAGCCCAGACGCATGATTCCAAACCCGAACTGTCCGGGTGAATCCCGAACAGGTGGCAACCCTACCCCCCTCAGTAACTGAAACCAAATCAAACCCCCCCCGCTGTCTGCCGGTTGGTTCATTGGCACCTACCCCATCTAGCCATCTAGGCGGTGGGGATCGGGCATCCATGGAGCGGCAGCAGGAACCAGGCATCCAGACATCAGAGGGGACTGGGCGGCTCTTCTCCTCCTCGCTTACGCTGTGCGTCTCCTCCCCTCCTCCTAGGCGTTCAATAGGATCGCCTGTCCTTTCAGCCAAATCGGGTGACGGGTATCAGTCTCGCTTTCCCCATTGGAGGAGGATCAGTGTTGCAACAGCAAATATTCATTCGTTGTTGCAACACACCTGGGTGGGCTCCGGATGCATCCTCAGCGTCCTGAGCCCACCCTATTTTGAAGCCTATTAGAGCCTGTAAATAAGGTGCCCGGTAACCCGAATAGAGGGAGGCCGTGGTGGCCATGGATAGATTCATGCTATGCAATTCATGCTATTCATTCATGCTATGCTATGCATGAATCTATCTCTCTATGGAGCCGATTCACATATCTCCGCGGCGGCTCTGGTGTGAAGTACACAGGAGTCCTGTGCGTCTTTTGGTCCATTTCAGGTCCAAATTCAGCCTCAAAATTCAGACTGAAATCTGACCTGAAACAGTGAATGGAGACGCACCGGACTCCTGCTGTTAGCTTCTGAGTGTTCTAGTGTGAACCCAGCCTGAGAGCCCTTTCACACTTGGGCCGCCCGTGCGTTTGCGGTAAACCCCTGCTTTTCGGTTGCTAGCAGGGCGCTTTTAACCCCAAAAAAGGGGTTAAAAACTCCGGTGTTGTGGCGGTTCCAAAGCCCTTTTCAGGCACTTCGGAAGCTCTGCCCAGTCATTACAATGGGCAGGGGCATGCCTGAAAAGTGCCTCAGTGTGAAAGGGGTCTAAAGCAGAACAATTATGCAGCAAGTGAAGTCAAATCCTCCAATCTACAAACGCAAAGCTCTGGGTAAATGGATAATGAGGACAACCAGACAACTAGCCTTTTTTAGAAGGTGGTCAGCAGTTGCCAGCCAAAGCTTCTTTAACATTAACATTTGAATATCAATGTGACGCTTTTGTCCTGGTAATGTGGTTTTGAAATTTTTCATTAACACCCCCCAGTGGATTTCATATGCCATTGTTTGTATACAGCATTAAGCCAGCCATAGACGGATTGCTAATTTCAATCTATCTGTGGGAAGGCTGGTTGTACTGAAGTTCATCTATCGATCGACTTCAGTACAACCATGGTGTTTGTCTGTTTTTTTCCATGCGATTACTACCGCTGACTATAGCCAGCAGCAGTAATCATTGTATTTAAACAGCACAGGTAATCATATCAAAAAAACCAACAGGCTGGTTGGATCTATCAGCCCGGTTTCACACATGTGCGGTGCGAATTGAAGCTCAGGTTTCACTGGGGAGATAAAAATCTCCTGTTCAAAGGAATCACTGCGTTTTAGCTCAGGATCAGAGAGCAGGGAGGGGAGGGGGAGAGGGGGAGGTGTATTGAGGAGATGTAGAAAATCCATGTTCAGAACGCAATGCATCTGCAAAGCAGATGTGTTCCCATAGAAGATACTGGGCTTGTAATTCGCACTGCAATGCCCAGAAAACGCACATGTTTTTTGTGCAATGCGCAGTGCGAATGCATCGCACATATGTGAACCAGCCTCATTCAAATGAACCTAGTTTAAAATGTCCTGCGAATTGGATGCGTTGTAAGCCGCATCTAATTCGCATAGGTGTGAACCCGGCCTCAGTCAACTTTAGTACAACCAGCCTGTTTTTTTTTGTTTTGTTTTGTCCCCCCCCCCCCCCCCCAAGCCCCCCCCCCCCCCCCCCGGCAGGGAAACCTCCCATTGTAAATGTTAATGGGGAAATCATGCCATGCAGGACTCCTGCAAACTGTCAGTGTGAGCTGCCTGCCCCCAACCCCAACCGCCCCCCCCCCCCCCCCGTGCATCATATGGGCAGGCAGTTTTACATCAACAGGAAGAATCAATGACCTACAATAGCACCGTGGTAGTTTATTAAGAACTATCTGACTGGCGCAAAGGCTGTCGGTAGTTGTGGCCCATTCACGCACAGAACACTGAGTGAATGATGTGAAACCCCATTTTCTTCAGATTGTGGCAGCGAGCAGGGGGTGAAGGTCCTCCGCCCACTTCCAAAATGGGGGTTTAGGAGGGGTCCAGATGCAGTACATTTGTAACATGTTACATCCTGAATACGGGTGAAACATTGAACATGTTACAAAAGGTGAACTTATCCTTTAAAGCGGAACTTAACTCCTTATAGCAGCATTGTTTATTTTACCTCCCTCTTACAAAAAATTAGATTTTTTTTTTTTTTTTTTATAATTTGTACTTTTAGGTGTTCTTAGCCTAGGCCATGTGCTAAGTAATCTTTTCTATTAGAGTCCCCCAGATCAAACAAGCAATGTATATTGTATATTTGAGGGGGCGCACCCACATTTTATTTTGACCGAAGTTCAGCTTTAAATACAGATAAAAGTACAGCTGTCAGTGGCCAGGGGGAGGAGATGGGAGCTCAGCTGCTGACTTCTGATAAAAACATAAAATCTGCATATTGGTAACAGCACCGCTTAGTGTGCACATTTTAAGGAGAGGATACGTACATTCTGAACAGCTGATGAAGCAGAACGGGAAGTCAGTGCACTGGTTATGTGGTAATTGTCACACAGTATGCGTCATACTTATCAGATCTTTCTTTCGTCTTATGAACACTGCTGAAATGGCTGTCTGAGCCTACATGGAGCTTCTGTGCCAATATTTACATTTCGCAGTGTTTACATTGGACTGAGTACCCCCCATCCTCCTTGATCCCTGATAGCTAAAAGTAGCAATAACATACCTAAAAAATACTTACCTATCATTGGGATCATTTTCACACTTTTTACCTGAATCCAGACTAGGGTTGCCACCTCATCCCTTTAAAACCGAACACATTAATTACACAGGTTTTGTGGCTGATCAATGTGGTAATTAAACCCACTTGGTGCCTTATCTGCATTAGAATAGCCCCAGAACCTTTGTAATTTATATGTGTTCGGGTTTACAGGGATGAGGTGGCAACCCTAATCCAGACAGTCCATCTGTTATTAGGTAAACAAATTACAATCTCATTGTGCAATCTTTTGTAGATCCACCAATAATGAAAAACAAGGGTGTACCTGACTGGATTCTAACTACGTTGTTTAGGTAACTCCTGACTTTACATCATTTTGGTAAATCTAAGGCTGGGTTCACACCTTCGACAGATGCGGCTCGCAGCAGGGGTCCGGTGCGTCCCTGTTCTCTGTTTCAGGCACGAATCAGGGCCTAACCTGAATTCGGCCCTGAAACGGAGCCAAAGACGCACATCGTTCCTGTGCAAGCCGCTCCGCTATTTCACAGGGATTTCCGAACTACGGCCCTCCAGCTGTTGCGGAACTACACGTCCCATGAGGCGTTGTAAAACTCTGATATTCACAGACATGACTAGGCATGATGGGAATTGTAGTTCCTGAACATCTGGAGGACTGAAGATGTAACTTTCATTAGGGATCATAATCCCTGTTTTTTTACTCTTGTTTTTTTGTTGTAAATAAAAAAAATGAAATTTGAATAGTTGCGTCATCCCCGGGTACCAGTAAAGTGCTCTTCAATTTTTTTGATGTTGATAAATGTTTTATATTGGAGGTGGTATATATTTGCCAGCAATATTCTCAGAATTGTACTGTACACATTGAACGAAAATTAGACATTGGGAGTTATTTACTAAAGGCAAATCCACTTTGCACTACAAGTGACCTTGGAAGAGCAGTCGCTGTAGATCTGAGGGGGACATGCAAGGAAAATAAAAAACAGAATTTTAGCTTGCACATGATTGGATGCTAAAAATCAGCAGAGCTTCCCCTCATTTCAGATCTACCCCTCAGATCTACAGCGATTGCACTTCCAAGTGTACTTGCCTTCTCGTAAATAACCACCATTGTGTTAACTTACAATAAACATTTTCTAGCTTGCACCTTCGTATTTTTAGTTCAAAAAGTTGTAAACAGCTTTCAAAAACACTATACTAACCAACAGGTAATCAACTGATCGTTCCTCTCACGGAAATTTTGGTCCGATTTTCTTATCGTGTGTACTTCCCATTAGCAGAGTTCAATTTTCTAATCATTAGTGGTGTCAAATCGACTTTCGTTTTCTACCGCAGTGAGGAGAAAATTTGAAGAAGCCGTTTGAAACGTTTTTCTCAAACACATTTCTAACTTGTCACCAGGAACATTGTCTCCCTCTCTCTAAGGCTCCGTTCACATCTTGGCGTTCCGAATCGAGGGCGGAATCGCCGCGATTTTGCCCGTGACCCGAATTAGCGGAAAATCACGGGACGCCCGTGCGATCCCCGTCACTTCCAATGGCCCACGATCATGGCACGATTTTGCCGTGATTCATTGGTGACAATCGTGGTAAAATCATGCAAACACAATCACAGGATGCCTGTCACCCAAAAGAAGTTCTTGTATTCCGAATTGAGGGCGGAATCGCAGCGATTCCACCGGTGATTCAGAATGCCAAGATGTGAATGGAGCCTAAGGGTCGGTTCACACTAGGACGACTTGTCAGGCGACCTAGCCGCCTGACAAGTAGCGTCCCGTTCTGTACAATAGAACCGTTCTAATCGGAGCGATGCAAGTCGCTCCGACTTAGAAAAAGGTTCCTGTACTACTTTGGGGGGCGACTTGAGGAGACTTGCATAGACTTCTATATAGAAGTCGTTTTGCAAGTCGCCGCCCCTGTCGTGTCCAGGTCGCCTGAGGCAGTCGCGCTGCAAGTCGCGCTGCCTCAGTGTGAACCGGGGCTTAGGCTTCATGCACACAGGACGTTAAAAAAAAACATCAGTAGCGTTAGCTGTAGAAAGCTGTAGAATGAGTTTTTCAGCGTTTTTGCAGTAGCGTTTGCGTTTTTTAGCAAAACTATACTCCAAGTTAAGCTTATGGCTCAAAATACTCATAAACAGCCACGTTTTTCAGCTTTTATCAGAGTTAGAGCATTTTTGCAGCTTTTTTTGTTCCATAGAAATGCATGAAAACACTTGATTTTGAGTGACTTAGTGCATTTTGTTGCACTTTTTTTGCTCAACTGTAATAATTAAATAAAAATAAATAAATTACATAAATAAAAATCATTTTAACCACTTACCCACTGGGCATTAAACCCCCTTCCTAAATAGACCAATTTTCAGCTTTCGGTGCTCTCACACTTTAAATGACAATTACTCAGTCATGCAACACTGTACCCATATGAAATGTTTGTCCTTTTTTTTACACAAATAGAGCTTTCTTTTGGTGGTATTTATGCCCCGCTGGATTTTTTATTTTTTGCGTTATAAATCAAAAAAGACTGAAAATTCGGTATGAAAAAAAAAAAAATTCTTTGTTTCTGTTAAAATTTATTGCAGAGTATTGGCGAGTATTGGCACAGTATTGCAGAGTATTGGCAGAGTATTGCATAGTATGGCAGTACTAGCATATGGGCACTGAGCAGCACTGTGGGCTGGATCTGTAGTGCCCACAGCTCTGCAAACGATCTCTCCCTCGCTCCTCTCACACTGTACCGATCGGTCACTTGTTTACAAGTGATGCTTCGTCATTTGACGGAGCGATCACGTGGTAAACGGCCGCTAACAGCGGCCGTTTACCGCGTTCCGTGACGGATATTCCCGGGTACGCGCCCTTCTGTGAGGACGTCCATGGATACCCACCCAAAATAAGCCGACCGTGCTATAGCCGTCTTTCAGCTATGGCCCGCTTGGCATGTGGATAAATAATTAAAATAATACATAATTAAAAAATAAACAACAATTTAAACAAATAAGTACAATGACCCTAACCCCAACCCATAATATCAACCCCTAACCCAACTAAATATATAAATAATAAATAAAATAAATAAACTCCTTTAAAAAAATTGTATAAATAAATACTAAAAAAAAAAATGGATGAGAAGCTGAAAAAACATAGCAACAAATGATGAAACAGATGATGATATTTTTCTCTATTGGCTAATGAAAAACGCCAAAGCTCAAAAGCACATTTGTATAGTGTTTTTAAAATGCTCAAAAATGCCCATACAAATGCCTGAAAAAACACCCCCGTATATAAATACGACGCTCAGGTGTCAGTGCAGCCTAAAAGCTATGAAACTGTTCACAGCCGTGCGCTGCATTTTTACTAAGGAGTCCTGCTTGTTGCACCTTCAGTGTGTTAAGGGAAAACACGCCAAATAAGCATCTCCCATTATACACAAGGGTAACACACTGAAAACGCATCATGCGTTTTTATTAGCGTGTCCTTCGAGTCACATGTTCACTTTTTTTTTTCCCTGGTGACTGTTGGAGGAAATCACATGAAAAATGCAGTAATGGCCCATGCACATGATCAGAAAATCTCACGAAAAATACCACTTTTGAAGCGATCGTATGATAATCTGATCGTTAGCGTGCAGCTTTTGAGAGCTGATCACAACAATTTATACAAAATTTTCTGATGGGACAAGCAAAAATTTTTTTTCGTAAGATACCAGATTGTATGATTTTCATTTAGTACAGCTGTTGTTGGAAAATACAATACAAATACCTTACAACACATTACATCACTTCCACATTTTTATTCTATCGTATGAGAATTTTCATCACTTTAGTAAACGCTTCATTTTCGATATGAGATTAGCGTGCAAAAAAAACCCCCAAAAAAACAGATGATCATTTGTCCGATAATCTGATTGTGTGTGCCAGGCATAAGGGTTGTCTTAAAATTCAATGCAACACATTAAAATCACAATATGGGTTTTACTATGTACAGATGTGATTGGGCCCTAATAGTTTGATAAACAGCAATTTAAAATGAACTTTTCATTAAAACTAAGAAAAAAAAACAACTTAGACTTCTATTGACCAATGTATTGACCAATGTCACCTCCCTGCTTTTCACACTGCTTTGTCCATACTTCTTCCCCAACACCCCCCAGCAACAGGACACCATGTGACCTTTTACCTATTATTACTACATCACCACACCCTGAAGCGCCGCCCACTCCGCTCCTAAACGCAACAAAGAGTCACGAGCTAGGCAGTCACGTGAGCTCCCCCGCCCACCCCAGGGTAAAACCCGCCCCGTTCCCAGGGAGCGGCCAATGGAAGAGCGTCTACGTTTTAGGAGGCAGGGCCACCAGTTCCCTTTAAAAACGCGCCGGCGCTTGATAATGCCTGCAGTTTCCAGCTGGTGATCGTATTGTGAGGTATGTAGAAACAATGGCGGAGAAGGTGGGCGTATGGAATGTGCTTTGTTTATTGTTAGTGGGCCATGGAGGCCTCTCTAATGATATGAGGGAGTGAGGACGGCTTCTTGGTAATCCAGGCACTTCTATGTAGTGGGGGAATGGCCATAGCCGTTCAGGCTTTACTCTAACGCTGGAGTACATGGCGTCCAATCAGCTTCTAGCTTCAGGGTGGTTTTAGTTGAGCTTTATAAACAAAGCTGATTGGTTACTTTGCACAGCGGCTCCAGTTTTAGTCTATTCAGCTGTAAGAACTCAATTGTGTGGGGTGTTTAAAGCTTGTTTATAGTAGAATGCAGCTGGGCTGACCAGACCTTCACACACAAGGTGTATGTATCCCCATACAGGAATGTATGACCCTTCCCTGAGGATTGGATGTATGTAAATCCTTATTCCTGCTGGTTAAACCCCAACACTAGAAATTCCTACAAAAGAACTGATTTAGACCCTCCCCTGAGTTTCCACATAGAGGTCCTAGCTAAGATTTCATCTTTAGTCTTAATGTAGATGAGACGCCGGTGCAAACTCTGCTGAACACATGTTTTTAAAAGCTGAAACCAGTGTTTAGAAATGCCTGTTTTGCTATGTTTTACCATGTTTGTGTCTAGAAGCACCCCTTATCTTGGGGCCACTTGAAGCTAGGAATGCCACATTTGGCGTGCAAACAAAGTGTAGCTAGCACTACAACATATCCAAATTTGGGATTCCTAGCACCAAGTGGCCTTGAGATATGGGGCCCCAAAGTTAGGTTGGAAAATATCATTCTCTGCTGCAGTTTACCATCATATTTCTGTTTTCTCGTGCAAAAAATAGGGTTCCTTTTTAACACTTATAAACGCGGTACCGGTGTTTGACGTCAAATGTGGAAAACGCTTGCGTCTGAACCCGTTTTTTTGCTTCTGGAAAAACGAGGTTAAACACAACTGCCTAAATGGCAAAAAATGAGACTGTACATGGACACATAGGATAACATTGAGTTCAGGGGCAGTTGAGAAAAGTGTCCAACTGCCTCTGAACGCGTGTTTAACAGTCTCGTGTGCATGAGGCTTTAGTCCTGTTTTGGTGACTATTTAAACGTTTGCTTTGTTGTGGTCACATGTGATGACTGTTTGTAATGTGATAGCCGGGAGGGGCTTAAAGTGGAGCAAAACTCCCCCCACCAGCACCATCCTATTCATCTAGTGCTCGGGGGGGTGTGTGTCAGCCATCTTGATGGGCTGGGATGACTCCATTCCTCATGTACACAATTCATTCTGGTAATGAGGTGTGCAGAGTAGTAATACATCCAGATCTGTAATTGGGGCTCATTCACACAAATCTTGTTTATATGCATTCAACAGTTTTGTTTGTATCTAAATGCAGCACTATAGTCATTGGGGAGCCTACACTTAGTAAGCACTTCCATATGTAGACACAGCTATGTATGTTTGAAGTAGAACACTGCTGCAGACTTCTTGCAAGTACTTCAGGGCCATTTCCTCAGCAGGACCTTGCTTGTATGCATCTAAACTTTTTTTTTTTTTTTTTTTTTTGAGGGGCCCCCCCCATTCAAGATTTTGACCAGGCTGGAAAGCTGCTTTTACCATAGAAAATACATTGCCAGTAGTGCTGAATTGTGTGGGGAAAGTCCAACAGGGTGGACCCACTTCTGTAAACCTCCTGCCTATACATGGATGAATTGAGAATTCTAATCCATCTACAGCTGGCTACTGAAGGTTTTACACTGGAGATTGAATTGCCTCTTATTTATTGGGTGGGCAGGTTGTGTGTTGACCCAGCTGCTGGGTTTTCCATTCTTTGGAGGTGGGGGCGTGTATTCCTGCTGGTGCCCCATAAACCAATTAAACCCAAGTTTTCTCAGAATTAATATTGTAAAATAAATAGATAAATAAAAGGTATAAGGCAAGCCCTACACTGACTCTTTCCTGCAACCATGAATCCCCCATCAACACAGTGCTAATAAGGGGGGGGGGGGGGGGGGGGAAATCATCATTTGTCTTCTCCTGACAAGTGGGTGGGAGTAGATGGTGACTATCGCTAGCAGCCATTAGTGATAATTGCAAGAATCTGGCAGGCTGGTTGTAGCAAAGTTGATCGCTCAACTGGGTACATTCAGCCTGCTCATTACAGTTTGAACTGTGATCGGCCTAAACTTTGCGTAACTTGGCGCTTGGGTGTTTTGTGCCTCTGAGCAAGTAGTAAACTCACTTTTACTCATTCTTTGATCTTCTACACAAGCACCAATTCCCCTCTTTACTAGTCAGAACTATTGACTTTGTGTTTGTAATCTCTATTACCTGTGCCTAATAGTTGTATTTTGTATCTGCAGGTTAGAAATCATGATGTTACTTGTAGTTGCTTCCCTATGCTTGGCATCGGTATTTGCTCTTCCTGTTCACGATCCAGCTTTGGATGAAACATGGAACTTGTTTACTTCGCTCTTTAATAAAAAATATCAAAAGGTAAGTTTAATAAATGTACTTCTCTTGTAATCAACTGCTACCTTCTATAGACTTGCTTTAGATTACTACCATTATAAACTATTTCTGTAAGATGCCCTAACACCTGGACTGGAATCTGCTAGAAGGGAAGTTTTTTTTTTTTTTTTTTTTTTGTTGAGCTTAACCACTTGCCGACTGGGCCATAGCCAAAAGATGGCTGCAGCGCGGTCGGCTAGTTCTGGGTGGATGTCCGTGGGACGTCCTCCCAGAATACTGCTCTCAAGCGCCCCCTGGGGCGCGCACCCGATAACTTCCATGAACTCCTCTGGACCCGGCGGATCACGGTAAACGGCCGCTGATCGTGGCCGTTTACCATGTGATCACTCCGTCAAATGACGGAGCGATCACATGTCAACAGACCAGCGTCATGTCATGACGCCGTTTCCTCCCTCCCCTCTGTACTGATCGGTACAGTGAGAGGGGGAGGGATCGGATGGCAGCACCACTGTGGGCTGCATGTGTAGTGCCCACAGCGGTGCTCAGTGACAATTAGTCACATCCATCCATCCATGCTCCGCCATCCCTGCAATGCTCTGCATTATACCCAGCACTACTCCGCAATACTCTTCAATTTTTAACCAGTTCCTGCCCAGTCATATGACGTCCTTGATTTGAACGGGGATATCTGAATGATGCCTGCAGCTACAGGCATCATTCAGATATCAGCTTTTTCAGCCGGCGATTTCCTACACCATAAGAATGATCATAGCGGCTGTTCCACTGCTTGATCGTTCTTATGGGAGGCGAGAGGGGATGCCCCCCTTCCTGCCACCCTCCGGTGCTTCTACCAACTCACCGCTACGATCGAAGCCAAGATTTAATTTTATTTCAGGCTTCCCAGCCTAGAGGTGAGATGTGGGGTCTTATTGACCCCATATCTCACTGTAAAGAGGACCTGTCATGCCATATTCCTATTACAAGGATGTTTACATTCCTTGTAATAGAAATAAAAGTGATCAAAAATTTTTTTGGGGGGGAAGTGTCAAACTAAAATAAAGTAAAATAAACAATAAAAAAAAAAAATTTTTTAAAGCTCTCGTGTCCTCGCATGCAGAAGCGAACACATACGCAAGTCCCGCCCACATATGAAAACGGTGTTCAAACCACACATGTGAGCTATCACTGCGAACGTTGGAGCGAGAGCAATAATTTTGGCCCTAGACCTCCTCTGTAACTCAAAACATGTAACCAGTAAAAAATTTTAAAGCGTCACCTATGGAGATTTTTAAGTAGCGACATTTGGCACCATTCCACGAGAGTATGCAATTTTGAAGGGTGACATGTTAGGTATCTATTTACTCGGCGTAACTTCATCTTTCACATTATGCAAAAACATTGGGCCAACTTTACTGTTTTTGTTTTTTTTTCCCAAAAAAAGCGTTCGAAAAATTGCTGCGCAAATACCGTGCGAGATAAAAAGTTGCAACAACCGCCATTGTATTCTCTAGGGTCTTTGCTAAAAAAATATATATAATGTTTTGGGGGTTCTATGTATTTTTCTAGCAAATTATTATTTTTACATGTAGGAGAGAAATATAAGAATTGGCCTGGGTGCTCCAGAACACCTGGAGGTGCTCCGTGCATGTTGGGCCTCTGTATGTGGCCACGCTGTGTAAGTCTCACACGTGGTATCACCATACTTGGGAGTAATAGCAGAATGTGTTTTGGGGTGTAATTTGTTGTATGCATATGCTGTGTGTGAGAAATAACCTTCTAATATGACAATTTTGTGAAAAAAAGTCTTGATTTTGCAAAGAATTGTGGGAAAAGATGACAATTTCAAAAAAACTCACCATGCATCTTTCTAAATAACTTGGAATGTCTTCTTTCCAAATAGGGGTCATTTGGGAGGTATTTGTACTTTTCTGGCATGTTAGGGTCTCAAGAAATTAGATAGGCCGTCAGTACTTCAGTTGTGATCAATTTTCAGATATTGGCACCATAGCATTTGGACTCTCTAACATTCGCAAAGACCAAATATACACCAAGTTGTACTTATTTTTACCAAAGATATGTAGCAGTATAAATTTTGGCCAAAATTTACGAAGAAAAATTACTAATTTGCTAAATTTTATAACACACAAAGAAAAATTCTTTTTTTTTTATAGCATAAAAAAACCCAACGGTGATTAAATACCACCAAAAGAAAGCTCTATTTGTGTGGGGGGGAAAAAGGACAAATTTCATATGGGTACAGTATTGTATGACTGAGTAATTGTCATTCAAAGTGTGAGCACCGAAAGCTGAAAATTGGTCTGGTTAGGAAGGGGGTTTAAGTGACCAGTGGTTAAAATTGGGGGCGACTTACTGAAACTGGTGCTGCTAAGCATAGTAACAATCGGTAACCCAATACTTGAGTCTCAGCTGGCTGAGACAGTGCTGCTGTCAGTGAGCCAATGTCTAAATGGACAGAGCACAGGCTCAGGAGTGAGCCTGCTCATGTGCTCTTGAGTTTCTTAAGTAACATGTTCTACTTGCCTACTCTGTGCAGTGATTTTTGCACAGAACAGCCCAGATCCTCTTGGGTCCCTTGCTGGAGCTCTGCCCCATAACAAGAAGCTTGCTATGAGGACACAAGCAGGCTTGCTCATGAGCCATTGCTCTATCTATTCAGACATGGAGGCTCTGCCCCATCCCTTATTGGCTCACTGACTTTGACATCAGTGCTGTCTCAGCCAATGAGGGAGCATCCCCCAGACAGCTAAGGCTCTTGTGTCTCTTGCTGGAGGAAGATTGGGCTCAGGTAAGTATTGGGGAGGGGTAGTGTGTATGCTGCGCACAAGTTTTATCTTGCTGCATGAAGGTAAAAAGCCTGCCATTAGAACCACTTTAACATCAGTGTTGGGTTCTGGAGTTAACACCAGGTAGGTCCATATATAGTAAAAGCTTGGTTGAATCTATAAAAATGGCTAAACCTATTTTTCCTCTCTAGGATGATGGTACATGGAGAAGGTTGGTGTTTGAGGATAATTTCAGGAAAATCATGAAGCACAATATGGAAGCTGCTGCAGGAAAACACACTTACACCCTTGGCATGAACCATTTTGGGGACATGGTAAGTGTACATGAAACCTTTGAGCAACAATGGATTTATACTGTAAGAGTAGCTGGTGTATCAAAGTTTTCATTTAAAATGCAAGCACAGTTCTTTATTGCAGAAAAGACATGCTATATATCCAAGAAAATGATCTTGCTTGCCTGTTCAGTCTAGCATAGCTGTGCATGTACAGCTTTATTCTTGGTCATTTGATTCTGTGCATTTGCACGCTGTTCCCGGCACACCATTTCGTAAATATGTGCGTTGCCCCTCTGATGGTGCACGGCTTTTGTAAATCAACCCCATAGTGTTAAAGGCCTAGTCTCTTACAAAGATCCAGTAAGTCAAACAGTTATAAAACTGCAGGGAGCATATAGTGGTTTATAGGCATTCATGTGGCACCAGCAATTATCTAACATCAGTATATGCAAAATCAACTAGCATCTACGGATGGTCCTTTTAATGATGGTGGTGCGCAGTGGTTTTTATACTGTGAATGTCCATTGTGGAGGTAGATGTTATACATGGTTTTCCACTGGGGTATCTGCTTATCACAGATGCATATTTAGTAAAGTGTTCCAGAACAATCACTATTGACAGCATGTAATGGCAGTCTCTGCATATAGTGTGGTTCCTACAGAGTCTTTTAACATCTTCACTGTTTTGTAGTTAGAAACATGGCTTCCTTAGTACTGTAGAATTGAGTTTTTTTTTTATAGAAATAATTCACACACCCCATTTTGGTTCTAGACTACAGAAGAATTTAAACAGCTAATGAATGGATACAAATTTAACCAGAACATGACACGAGGAGCAACATTCCTGCCACCAAATAACTTTGAGGCTCCAAAACAAGTTGACTGGCGTGAAAAAGGCTATGTAACTCCAGTAAAATATCAGGTATAAACTACATTTCTGCTTTTTTTGCAGAAATTGAAATAAAATGCCTAGTAACTGCATTACAAATTGCATATCCTTTCTTTTCAGGGGAATTGTGGCTCTTGCTGGGCCTTTAGTGCGACGGGTGCTTTGGAAGGTCAACATTTCAGGAAGACTGGGAAGCTTGTGTCCCTGAGTGAGCAAAATCTTGTCGACTGTTCTACAGCAGAAGGCAATCATGGCTGCGGTGGAGGATTGATGGAACTTGCTTATCAATACGTTCTTGACAACGATGGCATAGATTCTGAGGAGTCGTATCCATATATTGCTAAAGTAAGGGACTTTTCTTTGATATCGGGAGTACATTCACTTTTTGGATTTACTGAAAGGAAGACTAATTAGGTGATCTACCTTGAGATCAGAGGGGGCAGTCCACTCAAATTCTTACTGGTAGTGTTTTGGCTTTTATTACAGGACTTTAATGTTTACCTTGCAAATTTGAGACTGGCATTGTAATCTGAGACATCTCACTATAGGTCTTGCTCTGTAGCTCAGGTACTTGACAGTTAATCTTTCCTGGGAATTCAGAATATTTCCAAAATGGAAACTTTAGCAGGACGGACCGCTAACTTAAAACATGCCTGCCTTGTGACTAAGACCCCTTTCACATTGAGGTGGTTTTCAGACTCTTCAGTGCTAGAAACGGTCTCAGAAAACCCCTCCCATTATTGCAGTGTCTTTTCACACTGGGGCAGTGTGATTTGTGGGATGTTACAAAAGTCCTGCAGCATCTTCAGGGCAGGTTGGGAGCACTGCAAATAGAGGTCCCAAAACACCTTGCCCATTGCAATGAATGGGCAGCGCTTCCTAAGTGCTGCAAAACAGAACTTTTTTTACTTTAAGGTTAAAAACCGCCCCGCTAGCAGCCGAAGAGCTGCAAAAACAAGCAGCACTAACTGCACAGGTGCTCCGTGTGAAAGGGGTCTTAAGGGTAAGGTTTATGGCCGTCTTGATCTGATGGCCTTAATTTTCTGCCTAGGGTCAGTAACAAATTATGGGGATGTGTTGGCTTCCCCTATTAACTTTTAATGTATGCAGTCTTGATGTTGGGCTACATAATCTTCATGGCTTGTTTTATAATGGGGTGGGCAACTATGTAATCTCTCACAACACTACCTGACTACAGTTGCTCCTACAGTGCTGCTGTCTGACAGATCTCTAAAGATGGATAACTTCCTGTTGCATTTTTAATGTAGCCTGAAGTCATAAGACATTGGGATACATAATCTTCTTTGTTTTTATAGGATCAAGACTGCAAATATGATCCAGCCAACAAGGCTGCCACTGACACAGGCTTTATGAAAATTGCCTCTGGGGATGAGAAGGCTCTAAAGAAAGCTGTGGCATCAGTTGGTCCAATCTCTGTAGGTATTGATGCCAGGCATCACTCATTCCAGTTCTATAAAGAAGGTATGTATTGCTCTACTAAACCTGACTAACTTTTTATGGCTTCTTATGTACTAATGTAAAACTACTTACAGGTATTTACTATGAACCTAAATGCAGCAGTGAAGATCTAGACCATGGTGTTCTGGTTGTTGGCTATGGATTTGAAGGAGAGGATGTAGATGGAAAGAAATACTGGATTGTTAAAAACAGGTATGTTTTCAAAACTAACACTGTAAAATGCAGTTTGGGGAAATGAGGGCTCACAGCTTTTTGCTGAAACCTTCCTAAATGGCTCCTTGGGCAAAAGCTGGCACTGGAAACTGTCTCTCCTGATGGATTATTTTCAAAGGCAAGGTTAGAACTGCTAACTTCAGACCCATGGTATATTGACTCACAGCTGCTGAGAGAATTTTGGCAAGGACTCACCTGGGCAATACAAGTAGCCTGATGGAACGACTGCATACAACTTTCTAACAAACTATAATGCAGCTTAACAGTCCTTGGGTGGCTGCATTTGCTTTCTGACCACTTTTGGCAAGTACAGAAAATGGCTGGATACCAGTGTTATGGTGTCATTGGTACTCCTATTAAGCTTTTATAGTTTAACACCTGGGGGGGGGGGGGTGTTGTAATTCCATTAGCGCCTGTGCAAATGGAGTTCAGGCAAACGCGTGTTCAGTGTTTTTAATGGCTCCTTGCACTGGAGGAATAAATGTGGTGGTCAGGTTTACCAGGTGACAATATGGAGGGGCTAAAACCTAATGCAGGCACCTCATCCAAGGACTGAAATGGCATATGTCTTTGTTTAAAATGCACTGCTTAATGGTCTTCTAGATGACTTTTATATGGCTTCAGTAATTGTTGCTAATCTGGAACCATCGTATACTAAACTCCAGATTTAACTGGTATGCTTGCCGGTGGCTTCAAGCCTGCAGTTAAGATGCAATTCTCATTTTGCAATACAATTTTTGTCTTTTTAGCTGGGATGTGTCGTGGGGAAACAAAGGATACATCTACATTGCAAGAGACAAGGACAATCATTGTGGAATTGCTACCCATGCCAACTATCCATTAGTTTAACTTTATGGGAGCCAATAAAGATGTTGCTTTAAAACTAAATTCTACAAAATCAGGACTACTCTGGGTGACCTCACATCTAAGCTGAACTGTTTAATTTTGCTGTTTTAATGTCTGTTTTTTTAAATCTCATGGTTTAAAATAAAAACCTGTTTTACTCAATATTGTCAGTTGTGTGGCTTGATGGGCTGTGTAATAGACACCTCAATATGCTGCTAATGTAGGTTGCCTAGATAGGACTTTGACTACAGTACCTAAGGTGTGTGTTTCCTCCCTTGCCTTGGATCAGTGACCCAAAAGGTAAACTTGGCCTTTAGGAAATATGAGCTGTTTTGGTGGTTTAAAGCTTGAAAAACATTGTGGCAGTAATGATTAGATTCAGCAGTGCCCATACAGAGCAGCCACTCTTGTTACAGGGAGAAACACACCGCTTCTAGGCCAACTTCAGGTGTAGAAATGGGTACTAGGTGCAGACCTTGGCTCACCACCATCCACAATGAAAACAGCTGCACACTGGAAATCCAAAACTTGCTTGAATGTAATCAGTTTGCCAGACAAATACAGGGATTACAGTTGATGCATTTCACAAGCATGTAGCTTGCTTGTTTTGTCTGGATCCACCCAGGTGCCTGATTCCCCCCCCCAAAATCTGTCTATCTGTTTTAAAAGATAATTGTGCTTGGCCAAGGGATGGAATTTTACTGAGTTGGGGAAAGGAAACTGCAAACATTAAATCATCCACTGCCCAAGTTCCAGGATGGGTGTGTGTATATATACATATACACACTTTTTTTTTTTTTTTTTTTTTTTTTTGCCAACTTGCATCTGTCCCCTCTATAGTCTAGAAGTTGCCCATGTGTTTGGCAATTTTTTTTATTTTTTTTTATCTGACCACCTTGTCTGCCTTGAACTTCAGACTCCTAAATACAAATGGCATTTGCAGAGGTTAATTGATCTAGCTTAAAATTTCAAATATGCTATAACTATTCTCTGAGCATCATACCACAATTTTCGTGTGTGTTACATAGTAGGTGAGGTTGAAAAAAGACACAAGTCCATCAAGTCCAACCTGGTGTGATTAGTCAGTATTACATTACATATCCCTGTATATTGCAGTCATTCAGGTGATTATCTAATAGTTTCTTGAAGCTATCAATGCTCCCCGCTGAGACCACCGCCTGTGGAAGGGAATTCCACATCCTTGCCGCTCTTACAGTAAAGAACCCTCTACATATATATTTTTTTTTTTTTGCATGGATCCTGCCTTGTATCAATAGTTCAGGGTTATGATGTGAGGAATATTTGCTTGGCACGCTTTGGACCCCCTTAGTACCAGTGGAGCATAGTTTAAATGCCACTGCCTACCTGAGCATTGTTGCTGACCATGTCCATCCCTTTATGACTATAGTGTAGCCACCTTCTGATGGCTACTTCAAGCAGGATTATGCACCATGTCACAAAGCTCAAATCATCTCCTTTTTATATAATGAGTTCACTGTACTCCAATGGCCTCCACAATCACCAGATCTCTATCCAATAGAGCACCTTTGGGATGTGGTGGAACAGGAGATTTGCATCATGGATGTGCAGCTCACAAATCTGCTGCAACTGTTGGATGCCATCATGTCAATATGGACCAAAATCTGAGGAATATTTTCAACACCTTGTTGGTTCTACCATGAAGAACCTGGTATTAGTAAGGTGGCCGGTAAGTATAGGTGCATCTCATACAATTAGAATATCAAAGTTGGTTTATTTCAGTAATTCAAAAAGTGATTCATATTATAGATGTGTTACACATAGTGATGTATTCCAAGCATTTCTTTCTTTTGATGATTATGGCTTACAGCTAGTGAAAACCCATAATTCAGTATCAGAAAATTACACAAGACAAAAAAAATATTTTTAATATAGAAATGTTGGCTTACTGAAAAGTATGTCCATGTATAGTATAGAATCAGCCCCAACAGGGGGGGCGTGTCTGGACGAGCACCGAGGAGGACGCGAGTTAGCTGAGCTCCTCAACGGCGCCCGGAATCCGCTACCATCCGGACACTAAACCTCCTCCTGAGGCTCCATCACCTCTGTAAAGCCCTCCGGATCCCCCCTGCTACACCCCGGGACCGGTCTCTTCTGGCTCCGGCCGAGCACCTTGACCCGGGCCTACGGATCGCGCCGCGCCGGGGTCCCGGTCGCCATCTTGGGGCCTTCTGCCTGTACGGAGCCTCCGGCCTGGCATCCCTGTGACCCGTGCGCTCGGCGGGCATCTACACTGGGTCAGTGGCCTCCCACCGCACCGAAGATTGCCGGGGACCAGCTGCGGGGATATATTTACAAGTCCGCAGCTCCTCTTCCCTGGGGCCGGTCGCCATCTTGCGGCCTGTGGCTCGATCGGAGCATCCACCTTGCAGCACTCAGGCTCCAGGCATCCACCAGAGGCAGACCGATCCTTTCTACTAATTGGGACACAGTGAGTAACAGCATCCACCTTTTCAATACCTAAGTTGGACACTAGATTCCTCTCCCAGAAGCGGCGCCCACCCGATCGGGCGGAACCGCTAGGAAAGTCCCCGGCTCCGGCCTACCTCTGGAGGCCGGCGGCCATCTTGGTGCTCCATATACACCCCTTCAGACTCCAAGCCTCACCGAACCTCACTGAAACCCCTTTACTGCCACACTACATAGCGCCTACTGGGACTTTTATCCAGAGAATTTGCTTGCCCTCCTTGAGCCCTAAATAATAATCGACTGGTTGCCGCCGCAGGGAGGATCCACGGCTCTGACCAGTATCTGGAGACCAGAGACCACCATTGCGCTTCTAATGGGAATTCCCCTATACGCTGATGGTGCCTTACTGAATGTATGACTTTGTTCAAATGTGAGGGGGGTGCTCCCCACAGCTATCGGCCATACAGTTCCAATTATGCCCGCAAAAACATCTAAACGCCGGTCTGCCCCAACAAAACGCCCCACTAAGAGATCACTACTCAATCCAACCTCCACTGGCTCTATTCAACAATACTTAGCCAACGCACGTGGTAATCAAGCCAGAACTGCGAGAACAAGCGCATCTCCATCATCCCGCGCTGCATCGGCGAGAGAGAGCTCTCCGGCATCCTCTTACTGCTCGGACCTCATGGATGATCCTGGATCCCCTGCGGGCTCTGAAATGTCTGTACTTATGAGTGGCCTAAAAAAAGAACTCGCAGGCATGTTTCACGGCTTGGAGAAATCCATTAAAAAAGAAATAACTGCAGTTAGATCGGATATATCACATATCTTGGTCAGAGTGGAGGAAACAGAGCAGCGACAAGACACGCAAGCAGTAGCTATCAAAGAATTGCAGGACACCGTTACCCAGTTGGCGTTTGCCCATCGTGCTTCTCTATATAAGCTTGAAGACCTCGAGAACCGTAACCGTAGAAATAATATACGTGTTAGAGGTCTACCAGAAGCCACTGGAGACTCTGATCTAGAACCTTCTATAAGAGGCATCTTCAATACTATTCTGGATAACCCTGCCACTGCACCGTTACGCTTCGATCGTGTGCATCGTGCTTTGCGACCCCGTAATGCCAACTCAGATCTGCCTAGAGATGTTATATGCCGTCTGCATTACTTTGAAGATAAAAATGCTATCATGATGAAAATGCGGGGACTCCCCAACATCGACTTTGACGGTGCAACTATTACTATCTATCCAGATCTTTCCAAGGACACACTAGATCGTCGTAGAGCCCTAAAACCGCTCCTTGACCGACTACGCTCAGACGGGATCACATACAGGTGGGGCTTCCCTGCCTGCCTAATTGCCACAAAAAATGGTCGCTCCCATACGCTGAGATTCCCTGAGGAACTTTCAAATTTTCTGCAGGAGTTGCATCTCCCGCCCATGGAACTTCCAGGCTGGCAGGACCCAATTCCTAAATTCTCCTGCCCTATGGACGCTCTCTGGAAAAAAACACCCTCAAAGAAGAAGTGCACCTCTCTCCCGGGTTCTGCACAAAAACATGACTGAACCATTTACTTTTTCACCCATACCTCCATCATTAATGTGGACGGTGTCTCTCCTGCAGGGCTCCTAGAAAAAATGTTCCCCCCCCCCCCCCCTTTTTTTTTTTTTTTTTTTTTTTTTTTTTTTTTTCACCAGTGTCTGATCTTCCCTCTTTAAAAATTTTTTTTTTTTTTTTTTTTTTTGTATGGATCAAGCACTGGGCTAACCTACATTTTTGACGCCCTGTAGGGGGAACACTGTATATACTGAATCTGATTTAGTCTGTACGGGTTTTCCATATCCCTAACTGGAACGTAATGTTTTGTTTTCTTGCTAGCTGTAAGTTATTTGTTAATTTGTTTCTCTTTCACTACAGGCCGTGTGCTGTCGGGGCACATACCCCTCACTATCTCCCTCCTACAGCGTAACCCCGCCCCCCACCTCCTTCTGGGGTAGGCGAGTGCGAACGGCCCTGAAGTTACCCCATCCCGCCCTTGCTTAGGGATTGGGATGGCCTTTCGCTCTCTCTCTCCCCAACGGGACCACTGCAGATTTCTGCGTGACATTCATTTATTTCCCACAAGTTCTTTAATTCACAGGTATATCTTCTATATATGTTTACCCTCTCCCATATCTTCTCTTCTCTCTCTTTACTTACTTTCTCTTCCCTTTTCTCTTTCATTTCTTTCTTCCTGCTGGCATGCCGGGCTAACTTGTTTGAAGGTTCACGTCTTACTTCTAAATGGCTAAGGTAAAGATAGTGTCCTACAATGTTAGGGGTCTTAATGTTGCTGCTAAACGACACCAAGTATATCGAGAACTGAAACAAGCTACATGTTCCATTGCCTTTCTTCAGGAAACCCACTTAACTCACACGACACCCGTTAAACTAACGTCACCTAACTTTCCACAGTGGTACTATAGCCTATCGGACACCAATAAAGCTAAAGGTGTAGCTATTGGTTTTTGTAGAAACATGTCCTTTAGGTTATCTGAAATGCTTGCAGACGATCACGGTCGCTTTCTTTTTCTTAGGGGTTTTATTGGAAATACTCAATGCACCCTTGCGAACATCTACTGCCCGAACCATAATCAACCAACCTTTCTATCCCAAATACTGACTAAATTGTCACATTTTGCTAAAGGCCTTACTATCCTAGCAGGGGATATAAACATGCCATTAGATCCCTCCATTGATACGTCACAAAACCGCTCTAATATCTCCTTCAAACGATTGAAATTTGTGAAAAAACGACTTCTCGATCTTCAATTAATGGACGCATGGCGCCTTCTTCACCCCAAAGAGAGGGATTTTTCACATTACTCCTCAACGCATCAATCATACTCCAGAATAGACAATATTTTCTTAGATCACTTTCATCTCCCTCTCTTACACTCTACTCATATAGGCACCGCATCTATCTCAGACCACGCACCTGTGTCGATGACATTGACCATGCCTTCCTTACCCCGACGCACCACTAACTGGAAGCTGAATGACTCCCTGCTCTCTGATGAAGTGGAGGTTTCCATGCTGGCTTCCCATTTATCACAATACTTCAAGGAAAACAAACCTTCTGACACCTCCCCCTCTACTGTGTGGGAGGCTCACAAGGCCACTATTAGAGGCCGACTCATTGAGCTTGGCGCTAGGAAGAAAAGGGAGCATGGTCAACAAATTGACCAGGTTTTACAACAGATAGCGGCTCTGGACAAACAACACAAACTTTCCTTACATACTGCACATCTCCAATCCCTTACACTTAAAAGAGAGGAACTGAAATCCCTCCTTAACTTAGACACTAAGCGAAAATTTCAACGCCTGTCACAAAAATTTTACGAATGGGGAAATAAACCTAGCAGATTGTTAGCTAGATCATTAAAGACTAAGCAATCACAATCATTTATTCCCAAAATTAAACTCCCGTCTGGTTCACTAGCTCATGCAACTCCAGATATCGCTAAAGCCTTTAGAGATTATTACTCGGACTTGTATAACGTCAAAAACGACTTGTCCTCTCTTCCTCATAAGGAGAGACGGAATCGCATGCTCTCCTATCTGACTGAAGCCAATCTTGCTAAACTGCCTGTAGCCGTCCTTAAAGAATTAGAAGCAGACTTCTCGGTGGAGGAGTTTCAAGCAGCATTAAAGTCTTCCCCCTCCGGTAAAGCACCTGGACCAGACGGGTTCACTACTCTATATTATAAAAAATTCAGTGACATTTTGCTTCCTCGCCTCTCTGCATACGCAAACTCTATCTCTTCCTCCTCAGGTCTTCGCCCGGAATCACTTCTATCTCATATCACTGTCATCCCCAAATCAGATAAGGACCCTACCAATTGTAATAGTTATAGACCAATATCATTAATTAACGTCGACACTAAATTATTCGCCAAAGTCATGGCAAACCGCTTACTTCCCCTTATACCCAAATGGATTACAACCGACCAATCAGGTTTCATACCCACCAGAGAAGCAAAGGACAACTCCCTTCGGGCAATCTCCTTGATTCAATATGTCCGACGCTACTCCCAGCCCACCCTACTCCTGTCTACAGACGCAGAGAAGGCTTTTGATAGGGTGGACTGGGAGTACCTTAAATTGACCTTACGCCACTTTGGTCTGGGACCTAAAATGTTCCACTGTATCTCATCATTATACTCTGATCCCCTGGCTCAAATCAGAATTAATGGGACGCTCAGTGACCCCTTTGCTCTGCACAATGGAACCAGGCAAGGATGCCCCCTCTCCCCTCTCCTTTTTGCTATTACCTTAGAACCTTTCCTAGCCACAATTAGGAACAACACTAATATTAAAGGCATACAAATAGGCAACAAATCCCACAAATATGCAGCTTATGCAGATGATGTTCTATTTTTCATCCAACAACCACGCACTTCGATCCCCAACTTAATATCCGAATTCTCCTTGTTTCATTCAATCTCAAACTTCAAAATAAACCTATCTAAATCCGAAATTTTAAACATTAACATCCCTAAATCTGAAGCTCTCTCGCTTAGACCCCTCTTTCCATTTAAATGGGAACAAAAATGTATAAAATATTTAGGCATCTATCTCACTCCTAATCTCCACTCCCTTTTCCGATATAATTATATCCCCATGCTAAATAGGATTAGAAATGACTTACGAAAGTGGTCCAACCTGTCTCACACCTGGCTGGGGAAAGTAAATATAATTAAAATGAACATTTTACCTCGCATTCTCTTTCTTTTTCAAATGCTACCATTGGATGTTCCAGTGGGGTTCTTTACTATTATACAATCCATGGTTTCCCGCTTCATCTGGAAGGGCAAACATCCCAGAATATCCAGGGCGTCATTGTTTCGTTCCAAATGCTCAGGTGGCCTGGCACTTCCCAATTTCAAAGCATATTATCAAGCGACTGTGTTGGCCAGACTAGCTGAGTGGAAATATGCTCTTAATTCGAAGCTATGGGTACAAATTGAGTATTCCTTGAGTGGCATGGACCTCTCGGTGGCGCCCTGGATACCCAAATCTCACAGGAACCTTGCTCGCTCCACCTCGGCTCTCACCATATCCTCGTTGGATGTATGGGACGCCCTACGTAAAAAACTCTCCTGGGCTTATGACTCCCCCCTATTACCTCTCCTCAACCATACATACTTTCTGCCGGGTCTTCTAGACTCAGGCTTTAAGACATGGAGACCGGGAGAACCTCTTTTGCTCCATCATATCCTTAATGGCAATGTATTGAAACCACTATTTATGATCCTCGCCCCTAAACCTGTCACGTATTTAGATAAATGGAGATACCACCAGATACAACACTTCCTAAACTCTCTTACTACTCCACTTAGGGGCGTTAGTGATTTAAATGCTATAGAAGCTATATTTTACCCAAAAGACCCTCCTTTACATAGCATTTCGTTATTTTATAAAGCCCTTATCACTCTCCAAAATCCCGGATTCCCACACTTCCTGACTAAATGGGAGGCTGAATTTGATCTTCCCCTGACTGATATTCAAAAAGACAGGATCCTACAACTAGCACACACCACGTCCTTAGCATCAAAAATGTCAGAGGTCAACTACAAGTTGCTCACTAGATGGCATTACACCCCAGTTAAAATGCACCAAATGTTCCCTGCCAGTTCCCCTTTGTGCTGGAGGAACTGTGGGAACAAAGCTACCCATGCACACATATGGTGGTCCTGCCCACTTATCCGTCCATACTGGGATGCCATTCGCGATTTGATTCTTCAGATTGCCGAGGTACACATACCAAACGACCCGTGGGCTATACTTTTTCATGTTACAAAAACTCCCATGAGGTTGTACAAACGCTCAATCATTCCTCATCTGCTGAACACTGCCAAGGCCTTGATTCCCACTCTATGGGGTCAACCGGTAATTCCTCCCATCAAAAACTGGCTACAAATGATTGATAACGTACACCTCATGGAGAGTATCACCCATGATCTCAGAGGGACCTCTCAAAAACATTCTCTTATATGGGATTCTTGGGAAAAATTTAAGACCACTTCCTTATATAAAAATCTCATTACCGAAACCCCTTAAAATAATTAACCAAACTTAGCCATATAACATTGTCTCTCACTTCGCTAATGCAACCCTCTTTTCAACACATGGCCCTGCATGCCGGCAACCCTTCACCTCCCCTCTCCTCCCTTCTCACCCTTCTTCCCTCATTTCCTCTTTTTATATTCCCTTCCTACTCTATCTTTCCTTTATTCTCCTTTTTTCATCTACACTCGCTCCTCAATAGTACTCCTTAGGTACCTATTGCTAACAAACCAAAATTCTATGTTCTTACTCAACTATATTTGATACATGATACCCACATAGCTTATACCTTTCGCCTAGTTGGATAGTACGCTAATTCTATGTACCTATCTAGAGGCAATTGTGGAATTATCATAACTGGTATGTTTTGTGAGATACTATCTCTCCCTCTCTGTTCTATTGTTAAAAATGAGAATGTTTTTCTACTTTGAGATATAATTGTATTTCTGTTATAGTTTTCTCTAATAAAAATTTATTAAACAAAAAAAAAGAATCAGCCCCAACAATGCAGACGAGCTGAAAGCCACTATCCAAGCAATCTGGGCTTCTATAACACCTAAGCAACGCCACAGGCTGATCTCCTCCATGCCACGCTGCATTGATGCAGTAATTCTTGCAAAAGGAGCCCCATCCAAGTATTGAGTGCATAATCTACTGTACATAGACATACTTTTCCGTAAGCCAACATTTCTATATTAAAATTTTTTTATTCTTATGTAATCAAATTTTCTGACATACTGAATTTTGGGTTTTCATTAGTTGTAAGCCATAATTGTCAAACTTAAAAGAAACAAATATTGAAATATATCACTCTGTGTAACACATCTATATAAAATGAGTTTCACTTTTTGAATTGAATAACTGAAATTAACTTTTTGTTGATGATGTTCTAACTTTATGAGATGCACCTGTATAAAGTGGTTGTAAAGCCTAAACATTTTTTACCTTTAATGCATTCCTTTCTTGCATTAAGGTAAAAAATGTTTAGGTGTCAGTATCCCACTGTTATGGTAATGATTAAGAGCTCCAATCAAGCCCAAGGTTATCTGCTGCTGTCTCTAATTTGAAAGTGTTGATATGCATGCATATAAAAGTAAACACTCAGACACGCTCAGCACCGTTACTTTTTACACTTCTAATTTATTCAAGGCGGTGCTAATGTTTTATACACACAAATACGTCATTGCTATGTTAACCAATGAGATGTACCTATTAGGCTAAGACAGAAAAAGAAAATGGAGAATCTTCATAATGAGGTCTGGCTGTCTTTGGTTTTATCTTCAGTTCCGCGTTCTTCTGATGTGTGGGACGCAGGGGGTACCCGCCATCTTGAGAAAATATAGGAACAGAGCAAACCTATATAATGAGTAAGGAGAAAAATATGTATGCACATAATAGTAATCTGAAAATGTCTATTTTCTTATCTACATCACATTCCTTCACAATTCCCCCCCCAAAATGACTATTTTCTCTTTTCTGTCCCTAATACTAAAGGTCCTACTTTTAGCCTGGCCCTTCTCCTCAGCAACTCTTTTTGGCTGTATATAGAATTGGGCAGCAACTGTTCACTTCCCTCCTCGATACAGCTGGAGAGGTGCAGTCAGGCGCTATCTATCCCTATAACCCTATAGGATGGTGAGGTTATGGACAGGGAGTGACTGAGAGGAGTGAAGGGTTTGTCATCTTCCATCATAAGGAGGTCCTCTTCTTCTTGGCGGAGAAATGTAGGTGTGCTATTGTCTACAGCCTTGCTCATTAACTTTTTATGAAAGGTAGAATACAGTATACAATCAGGGCTAAAAGAACCAGGATTATTAATACCCTTACCCGTATCTGGGCGAGCACCTTCTGCCACCCACTCATCCAGCTAAAATATTGGTCCCATGGGTCTGTGATACCTGAGTTCTTCTTCAACTCCAGTGACAGATCTTCTAATTTCTTTATAGCTAAAGTAACCTTACCATTTGGCCCAGTATTATCAGGAATGTATGTACAACAGGTTCCTGTTTTTTTCCTATGATTTTACAAAACACCTCCTTTCCCAGATAGCACCATGTCTAAGGCCATCAGGTCCTGGAATGTCATGTAGGAAGTGGGGGCTAACTGGTCAGCAATTCGCTGGAGGGCATCTTTAGTGTAATTTACAAATCTCTGTTGGTTATAATATGTGTAGTGTCAGGTCACCTAGAGGCTGGGTGACAGATGCACACCGTCGGGATCAGGAGTGCACCGCAAGGTAGTGGACCCTACGGCTGACTGCTGCGGATTGAACCCTGAGAGGTTCGGGAAGCAGGTCTACTGGATCACTGACACAGATCCCACTGGGAGCTAGAGCATAGATTCCCCAGGGCGCGGAGTCTAAGAGCCAGCAGGTGTTCACCAGAGCCTTTAATGGTAAGGATGGACTGCGCTGCAGTCTGGCTCCAGGTCGCGGCCCCCGGGGTCTCACAGCTCACGCTCACGGTAGACTACAGGAGAAGAGGAAGGAGGCAGCAGGCTGGAATATCAGGGTCAGCTGGTCTCTAGAGATGAACACATGGAGACAGGTATGCTGATCGACAAACTCTATTGCATAACCATGACATGTAGTTAATCCAATCTACATTCTTGCTGACAGTTGTTATGGGGATCAAAGACTCAAAACCAGCTTTTACCTGATCCCTGGCTTTAAACTCATCAGGGACCCCCCTTGTAACCCCTATGACATGTATGTATACATGAGGATCAAAGCTTCCGGAGAGAGCTGCTCGCTTCCTCCTCTGACTGTGTGCTGGGTCAGTGTATGTATCAGGGGTATCTTTGGTTAGGATATGGGGCTTTCTATTTTCATCTTCCTTTTTTTGTCAAATGCACTCTGTGGTCGCCCAGTCTGGCCCTGTGTTCCAACCCACTGGCTCCCACAGAAACCACAACTCTGTCCCCAGTAACTGTCTGTGTGGCATACATATATGTCCTTACCGTCAGGGATATCACTGTACCAATGGCATCACCATGAAGGGTCAAACGGACAAGGTACTATGTCACAGTAATCTAAGGTAAAGGTGGTCACATGTGTACCTGAAGAGTTACCCCAAAACGTAATTATGTTATCATTTTTGTGATGGCCCCCCCTTAGATCAAACAGAAAAAGGATATGCAGCACCCGAAAACACGCTCTCCTGCAGTGATAAGCGTGCATTCAGGTGTTCTTCCTGGCCAACTTGACTGAGGTGGCTGTGGTCACCAAAACTTGGAATGGACCATCATAACTTGGCTCAAGGATCTCCAGACAGTAGTTGGTGTGTTCCTGTATCTAATTCAGGATCTGGAATGGAAGAAAACACCTGGACATGCATTCAGGTTAATTCTCGTGATAAAATGGTTACATAATTAGTCAACACATCAGACTGTAACTGTAACTGTTGTGAAAAGTAACAACCAAGTCTGGGAGCTGAACCAAACAAAATTTCATAAGGGGATAGGGCATGTTTCCCCTGGGGGTGTGTCTGACACTGAACAGGGCAATGGGCTAACTGTCTGGCCAACTCATGTTAGTCTCTTGGGCCATCTTTAACATCCTGTTTTTAGTGTCCCATTCATCCTTTCTACCTTCCCGCTACTTTTTTTTTTTTCTTTAAATAATCTTTATTAACATTTCTTAATTTACATACACCATTAAAAACATCCTCAATTTCACATAAGCAGAAACTCTGCGGGGGAAGGGGCCTTGTATCCCTCCACCAGTCCCCCCTCACTCCCACTAAATCTACAAAATGTATCCAGTAGATGATTTTATATGGTACAATAGGACGACAGGAATCTATTTACCCCCACTCCCTCCCACCCTCCCCTTGCCCTCATCCCACCCTAAGCCAAACCTTCCATTATTCCTGACACCCTATGTTTGCCAACCAGGGGTTCCACATCTTCTCAAATTTTCCCTCTTCTGATATATAAAGCTCTCTCTTTCCATATTACGTCATTTACTGTTTTAACCCACTCATCAACTGTCGGGGGGTGGACTGATTGCCATCTCTGCATGATAAGCTTCCGGGCCTGGTAAAGGCATCTCAGAACCACTATCTTGACTGTTGCCTCCTCTCGGCTCCATACCCTATATCCGAGTATGCAGAGCCTGACATCTGCCTCTAACGAAATTCCCCACTTTTCTCCAATGAAGCCCACTACCCCCAACCAGTACCGTACTAGTTTGGGGCACCTCCATACCATGTGGATCAGGTCACCCTCCTCCCCGCACCTAGGGCATTTGGCGTCAGGTCTTACGCCAAAGCAGAATAGTTTCTTTGGGGTGTAGTATGCTCTATATAGCAGCATTAGGTGGGAGAGTCTCTGTGCAGGTGAAACTGAAACCTCCTGACCCACCTCCAAGATTTCCCTCCATTGTGTGTCGGTTAGCTTTCCCATATCTTTCTCCCACCCCTCCCTACAGCCAAGGTGCTCTGAACTAACGACAGCTTTCTTACATAGTTGCGTATATATTTCAGAAATAAAACCCTTCCTCTTCCCAGGTCTGATCACTCTTTGTAGTAATACCGCATCTACCCAAACAGGCGGACCTACCCTGAATTGCACCTCCAGAGCCGCTCTCATTTGCAGATACCTAAAAAATGTTTGCTTTGGCATACTAAATTCTTTTTGAAGATCCTCGAAAGTTTTCAATACATTCCCTCTATACAGTTGGGAGAGACTGTTAACACCCCACCTCGCCCAATCCTTAAATTCCCCCATAGCCACAATCTCCTGCAGGTTTCTGTTGTGCCAGAGGGGAGCAAATTCTGTAAACCCGACATATCCCATTAAAGACTTCGTTGCTTTCCAGACTTTTGTTATTAACTTGGTTGTGGGGCTACTACCAGGTAGTGAGTCTGCTTCCAATGCCACCGCTACAATTTTATGGGGTGCCTCCAAGGTTAACAGGCTGTTATCAGCACAACCGCCCCCTAGATGCTGCAGCTGTGCCGCCAAAAAATAGCATCTCGGATGCGGGAGAGCTATTCCTCCTTCTTTAGCTGGTAGCTGTAGGTTCTGGAGACTAATCCTGGCCTTCCCTCTCCTCCATAACAAATCCCTAAAAAGTGAATCTATCTTTTTGAACCACTTTTTATTCACCCACACCGGTGAATTGTGTAGTAAATACAACAATTGGGGCAACCAAACCATCTTAATTAGGTTGCCCCTACCTGCTACAGAAAGGGGCAGCCTGTTCCAGATATCGATTTTGCGCTCAAATTTATCCAGTAGTGGAACCAGGTTATCTACAATAAACTGATTAGGGTCTTTTGACATATTTATGCCCAGATAACGGATTGTTGAGGTTATTTTTAAATGTGGGATCCCCGGCGGGTCATGGCCAATGGGTGTATCTAGCGGCAAAAGTGCAGATTTCTTCCAGTTCACCACCAGTCCCGATACATTACCAAACTTCTCCATTGTATCTATTACCTGCCTAAGCGAGCCTCCCGTATCCCCAAGAAACAGTAGGACATCGTCGGCATACAGGGCAACCCTCTCCTCTCCTATTCTTCTTACAAACCCCCTGATCTTTAAGCTGGTTCTAATATGAATTGCTAGTGGCTCCATAGCCAGGGCAAAGAGCAGGGGGGACAGAGGGCACCCCTGTCTTGTTCCCCTCTCCAAGCATATTTTCCCTGAGAAGTCTTTATTGACCCTAACCCTTGCACTTGGGGTCTTGTACAATATTTTTATCCACCTTCTGAAACCAGGGCCCAGGCCAAATTCCTCCAACACCCGCCAGAGATATGGCCACTCCAAACTGTCAAAGGCCTTAGTTATGTCCAGTGACAATACTGCTCTTGATCCCATATTCTCTGTCGGGGTCTGGAGGTTCATATAGACCCTCCTGATATTCATGCTCGTAGTCCTATGGGAAATAAATCCCGTTTGATCCCCGTGGATAAGTTTATATATAATTTTATTAAGCCTGGCAGCCAACACCCTTGCCAGGATCTTGGCGTCTGCGCATAACAGGGATATAGGTCTGTATGCCGACGGGTCCAATGGGTCACCCCCCCTCTTTATGGAGCAGAATGATCTCTGTTTCGGTCATCGAAACAGGCAGACACCCTCCCTGAAGAGCCCAGTTCAGTGTCTTCAGTAATTCTGGCAAAAGGACCTTCCCGTACCGCTTATAGGTCTCTACCGGAAGACCGTCCGGTCCTGGAGATTTTTGGTTTGCCATTCCCTTTACCGCCAGTTGTACTTCAGCTAATGTAATTGGCGCATCCATACCCTCTCTATCCTCTTCAGTAACCCTCGGGATCCTTATACCCTCAAAAAAAATTTTCATGTCCTTCTCCTCGGCAATCCCTTGCGACCTGTACAGATTTTTATAGTACTTTTCGAATATACGTGTAATTTCTGATCTCTGGGAGGATATCTCGCCCTTTGGAGTCCTGATTGCCGGAATCATCGAGGAGGAGGAGTTGGTTTTTACCAAATAGGCCAGCATGCGTCCCACACTTTCCCCCTCCCCAAATGTCCGTTGTTTCTGGAAGAGTTGCTTATTCTCACCCTTCTTCAAGACTGCTGCCCTATAGGGTTCCTGTATTCCCTCCCACCATTTCTGCTTCTCTGGGCTAGGGTTTGCTATGAATTGCTCCTCTGCCAGCTCCAGTTCCTTCCTAATTCCCTCCTCCCACTCCCTTGCCCGTTTTTTTACACCTGCCACCCCCTGGATCAGGATGCCCCTCAGGAATGCCTTCAACGTGTCCCATTGTACACCCACTGTGGTTGAACCTTCATTAGATATTAAGAAGTCTTCTAACTTCCTTATTATCCTCTCTGGTTCCCCCATTAGCTCCAACCAATATGGGCTTAGCTTCCAAAACCCTCTAGCCTCCCTGACCCCTATGTCCATTGAGGCCACCATCAGAGAGTGATCCGAGACCCCTCTCGGATAGTATACTATATCCTTCATTAGTGGTGTTGCCTCCACATTCCCCAGGACCATATCAATCCTGGAAAAGGTGGAGTGGGAGGCAGAGAAGCAGGAATACTGCCTTGTTCCGGGATTCTGGGCCCTCCATATATCCACTAGGCCTGCTTCCTCTAAGAATTGACCCAACCGGCCCCCTGCTACACTATTTGCTTGGACTTTCGCTGGGTATCTGTCCAGCTCTCTGTTCACCACCTCGTTAAAGTCCCCCAATACTATCACCGGGGTATCTATCTTATCCAGCATAAACTCCAATAAGTTGTATAGCAGTTCTAGTTTAAAAGGTGGGGGGATATAAATGTTAGCAATGACATACATTCTGTTTTCAATAGAGCAGTATAAAAAAACATAACGACCCAAACTATCTATCCTGGTCTGCCTACAAGAGAACATCACACTTCTTGTCACCAATATGCTCACTCCTCTAGAGTATGAAGAGTGAACCGAGTGGTATTGGGCTTGAAACCTCCTGCTTGGGAGATATTTCATCGTATCCTTTGTCAGGTGTGTCTCCTGTAAACAGACCAGGCCCACCCCCCTTAGCTCCAGTAGCGAAAAAATAGCAGCCCTTTTGTTTGGATTCCCCATCCCCCGTACGTTCCAGGAACCTATTTTGAGAACCTTAGACTGCATCAAACAGGCCACAGGTTAGAGATGGCCTCCAAGAAGCCAAAAAACAAAGTGGGTGCCTTAAACTTAGTACATTGTTTCGTGCCAGAAAATAACATCTTCTTACCCCCTATACCTCCCAAAAAGAAAAAAAAAAAAACACCCAAGAAATAGCTAAAGTGAAAAATCCTCTGTTACTACCATATTGTGCACTACGTGTAAAAATGGTGAGAAAAAGGGAAAACAAACAAAAAGAGAGAAAAGGGGTATTCCCTTAATTACCCCCTGTACTTTGTGCTTTACGACCCTTAAGGCTTCCTTGCTATTATATTCCATTCTAGTGATCCTTCTAAATATCTGCTTTTTCATGTTGTTTACATTTACCACACCTGTGCTTAATCCTACATCCCCCCTCCCCCCCCTCCCTTTAATTACCCCCACCAGTACTATGTGCATATTGGTTCCAACTATAAATTTACAACCCTTCTCCCCCTCCTTCACCCCCCCCACCAATCCCCCCCACCTATCCCCCCCACCTTACCCCCCCAGTCCCTCCCACCCTACCCCCCCTCTCCCCCCCCCCCTCCCCCACCTTACCAGGTTAGCCCCTGGGGCTCTATTCGTGACCATCTCATATATTCCTTCCAATGTACCTCTTCCTAACATTCCTACCATTCCTACCATTCCCCCCCCTCCCTGCACCATTAGTATCCACATATGCAAAATTTTAAATATAGTAACCTCCTCCTCCCCCACTCCCAATCTACCATACACCATCATTCTCCCTCTCTATACCAAGTTCATATTGCTTCCCACAGTCCAGATCTTCTTATCTTCTAATCGAGCAGCCTAACACTCTGGGCTCCTTTCCTTGGATTTCAGTCTCTGCTTATTTTCTTCGTACCAGTGGGTTACCCCCCCCGGGGAGTCGAAAAAGAGAACCTCCCCCATTGCCTCAACTCGTAGCCTGGCTGGGTACAATAGGGCATATCTGACATCAAATTTTTGTAGGGTACGTTTAACCTCCCTAAAGCCTTCCCTGCATCTCTGTAGCTCCGGTGAGAAGTCCGCAAAAAATGAGACCCTTGCACCGTTGTACAAAATGAGCCCCTTCTCTCTGGCTTTACGCATTAAGGTTATCTTGTCACGGTGATTCAAAAATTTCATCAACAAGGACCTGGGGCGCCCTCCAGGGGGCAGAGCCCTGAAGGGGACCCGATGGGCTCTCTCAATTGCAAACTGTGGGGAAAATGCATCTCTTCCAAATACTTCTGTGAACCATCCTTCCAAAAAAGCAATGGGGTTCTGCCCTTCACATCTCTCCGGGAGGCCCACTATTCTTATGTTATCCCTTCTCAGGCGGTTTTCCATTTCATCCATTTTTTCATTAATTCTACCCAGTTGTTCCTTCATAGATTTAACATCTTGCTGTAGGGGAAAAACATCGTCCTCCACTTGGCTCACTCTTCCCTCCAAGCCGGTTATTCTATCTACTGCCTTTTGCAATTCCTGCTTTATTAGTAATAGTTCATCCTTGATCTCTTTAATTTGGCAGCTTAACCCCTCAACCGATGCTCTGCAAGAGTTGATCGCTTGAAAAATTTCCCTCAGGGTTGGTTCTACCTCTGTAGCAGAGGCCATTGCTGGTGGTGGTACCTGGACTCTTTCCCCTGCCCCTGAATTTTTATTAACAATTAGATTTTTATGCCCTACTCCAGCTGGGGTGGAGGATACCTGTCCATAACTTTTCCTATCCCCGGTGGTCTTAGGTTGCGGAGCTTGCCCATTCTTAATGGGGGTCTGTTCAGGAGTGTGTGCAAACCTCTCCAATTTTGCTGCAGCTGCTGCCGCCTGGTTCCCCTTCTCCTTTGCAGATCGTAACGACTGGGGCCCTAAGTTCTCCATGTTGGCTGGTTCCTCCCCTCTCCTCCTTGACATTGCCATTGTTACCTTTATGTACCTGGATACCTAACACCACCAGTGGGGAACAAGTGGGGCACGGGGGAAACCAGGGAACCGCAGAAGGGGTTAGCACAGATAAGTACTATCTCTTTAATGCAAGGTTCTATTTACACCCCTCCAATCCCCTCTCAACCAGTATGCGTGTTTCAACAGTTCAAGGAGATTTAACCAACTGGTCAGATAAATCACAGCTGCCCGATCACTTCTCCTTTTCCCCTGTTAGGCTATTGAACCACAGGGTAATGTCCTTTAACTTTTAACCAGGCACAATAGACTGTAGTAAATTAAAGGGTCACAGCTCTCTTTCACCAACAGTCCTAATATTTATCCTACCCCCCAAGCTTATAGCGGGTTTTACAGTCCACCAGACGTTCAGTACATCTGAAATAATTACTTTCCTCCTCCACTTTACCACCAGTTAACCAACGAAAGGGATAGAGTTCAATACATCATCCCGCCGATCTTGACAATCACGCTGATTTCTCCCCAACAACTCTGCCGGATCTAAAGCGTGTACTCACTTCTATTCCCGGATCTCCTTGGGGCAGCAAATACCGTTTCAGCTCCTGGTGCATTGAGGGTTCCACGGCAGGGGCTCACCAAACAGTTAGTTCTCGTAGCTGGGCTCCGTCCCCTCCTCCCTGTTCTCGCGAGAGTTTCACTCGGCTCTCACTCGTACTCGTACTGCGCCTGTGTTTATCAGGCTGTGGATAGAGAGAGCTTCGGGAAGAGTCACCGTTTATCCCGGGAGCGCCGGGAGGAGACAGCAAAGGCGGACAGGTCACCGCAGCCCACAGCCTGCCTCTCACGACTCCAGCATAGGAGAAATATGCAGTGATTATCCCCGGAGCAGCACGTTCATGAAACGGGGAGAGCGGGGTGGACACACACACTCACTCCACGCTGGCTAGCACCACCATCCGCTTCCGGTCACGCCCCACCTTCAAAGACACCACCTTCCCGCTACTTTGAGGGTGGTATGGGATGTGTAGTGCCAACTGAACCCCCAGTGCTGCCCAAATCTCTTTAGTAAGGGTTGCTGTTAAGGCTGGTCCCTGATCTCTCAATATCACCTCTGGGACCCCAAATCTACATACTATCTCACTTAGTAGTTTCTTAGCTGTGGTCCTGGCAGTCGTGACCACTTCCACTAGGGCGTTTTCGAATCTGCCACTTCTTGGCACTTGAGAATGATCAATTTGCATCCTCTGGAATGGGGTATAGGGCTTTTGCCAGGTGCTTCTTCTGTGCTTCTTCTGTGCATCCTGGGTTACATTTGGTGCAGATAATACATTATCTGCAGAAGTTGTCGGTCAGTTCAGTGGGGTAACTCTTGGTGCAACACTTGTTGATAAGAGAGTTCATAAAAGTCTTTGTCAAGTGGGCAGCTCCATGTGCCCATTGCACCACGGCTGGGTACATACTCCTGGGTAGACAAGGCTTCTTGTTGCACTCGAATAGTCCATTTCTGAGAGTTCCTCCTCTCCGTTTCCAGCTTTCCTTCTTATCCGGACTTGTTGTTTTCTGTAGTTCTTTTAGATAAACTCTGTCCACTGGGAAAGTCTGTAAAGTAAGCATGGGGTGGTCTTCTTCTACCACCCTGCTGTCCACTTCCCGTCGACCACCAGCTGTCTGTTTGGCAGCTGAATTGGCTAGATGATTGCCTTGAGCTTCCTTTGAGTTCAGTTTGTCGTGTGCTTTTACTCATAATAGTCACTTGGGTTGTGAGAAGCAAGGCATCAATCAAGTTTTCACAGGTGTTCCTGCAGCCATCAGGAATCCTCTGTCCTAGATAACACCATTATCATGGGCAATGCTGAAAGCATATCTTGAGTCCATATGAATGTTGGCTCTTTTTCCCTCTGCCCATTTACGTGCTGTAGTAAGTGCTTACAGCTCTGCCTCCTGTGTAGACATCACCGGTGGTAAGGCTTCAGCTTGTAGAACAGTGTTTTCAGTGGTGACCGCGTGTCCTGTGTGGTCATGGGGTGACAAGTCAAGACTCTACTCCTCCTCCTCTTTTCCCCCCTCGAGAAGTGGAAGAAGGGTGGTAGGGTTCAGTGTTTGACAACTTAATAGAGTAATGCTGTCCAGTAGGAGGGAACACAGGAGTCTCAAGTGTCTGGTAGTGGACAAGTGTTTCGGCTGGATCTTGGTTGAATATGGCAACAACGTCATGGGGAGCAAGCAGAACGAGGCAGTGTCCGAGGACCAAGTTCAAATTTTTGTCAAGCAAGGCTTGTGTAGCAAATCCAGCTCGCAGACACAATAGGCCTCCTCTTGCTACCGCATCCAGCCGACAGGAATAATATCCTATGGGGCGTAGGCTGATGCCGTGTGATTACGTGAGTACACCTGCAGCATGTCCCAGACGTTCGGATACAAAGAGCTTGAGCGTTTTGTCGTAGGCTGGGAGCCCTAGCGCCGGGGGTGGCGCACTCAAGGGTTTCAAACTTTAGATATTTCTTCAGGAGACATCTGGAAGGGTCTGATTGCAGAGCATCAGTAGGAAGGCTTCTGGAATCCATGCTCTGCACTAGGAAATTAGTCCAAGGAAGGCATGAAGGGATTTCTGACCTTGTGGCAGTGGGATGTCAGAGATTACTTGCACCCTGTCTTCAGTGGGGTGTCGTGTCCCATGGGACAAACAGTGTCCAAGGAAAATGACAGGTGTTGAGCACCACTGCAATTTGGGCTTTGAGACTTTGCACCCCTGGTTGGCAAGATAGCACAACAGGCTTTCTGAGGTGACTTCAACAGGGGGTAAGTCAGCTGCACAAAGGAGAAGGTCATCAACACGTTGGAAGAGAATCACTTCCGGGTGTTCCTCTTGTCATGTGTCAAGGATGATAGCCATAGCTTTTGCAGACTGGCTTGGAAAGTTCTGTGCCCCTTGTGGCACAACTATTTAGGTATGTTGCCGTTTCTTTCCGTGGATGAATGCAAAAAGGTACCAGCAGGAGGGGTGAGGGTGGACACTGAAGAAAACGTTTGTTAGGTCCACCTCTGTGAGGTATTTTGCAGTCAAAGGCATCCACAGTAGGTACCTGGTTCTCTTTTTAGGTTCTCTTCTTGGGGTTATTGTGGTTTCCGGGGCAATGAAGCGCCCTCTTTTAGCTTGACTGAAACTGGTGGCACCATTAAGTGACCGTTGTCTTCCGGTCCTGTGGACCATAGGCACGCAGGGATTCTGTCAAGTACTTCCTGCAGTATTGAACTTGAAGTTTTTGCTTCATTAAGTGTCATCAGGAGAGGCAGAGAACATAAAGCAGATGAGTCTTCTAAAGATAGGGGAGTATGTAACTTCATCCCCCCTTCAGGCGTGTCCTGATTGAGGCCTGTAGTCCGGACAACACATCAGCTCCTAGTAGATTCAAGGGACATGTAGAGGACACCACAAATCTGTCAAGCAAATCAGGAAATGTCCCCACTTGGAGTGGCTCTGCAAATGGATTGGAGCGGAGCACCCCATCCACTCCCACGCAGGAAACGTGTGTGTCTCTTTTCATAGTGGGAGAAACTCAGATCATCAAAGGCCTGTACGAGTTTAGTATGATACTTCTTCAGACTCCCCTTTATCTTGGGTAATATCTTGGATTGTGGTCTTCTGATCCGTCAACTTCTCCTTTGCCCAGTCGTGGAGTTGTGCACAGAACTCCACGCCTGAGGTGTAGGAAGTGGCACTTGTCAGGCTGGCATCATTGAAGGCCGTCTGCATGACTGGCCAAAAGACATATCCTGCTTTGATTTGGCATAGGCTGATCAAGTCTCTCCAGGCAGCTGAGTAAGTTTCTTGTATCTGCACTATCCTGTGGTAGAAGGGAATTGGCTGCTTCTCTGGGTCAGGCAGACTTGTCACTAAGGCCGCTGCTTGTGATAGAGTAAAAGCGACATACATCACTGGTGCCCCTTCTGGTAACCAAGACTGTTGTTGGGGCGGGGGCTGGCAAGAAGCACTGTTCCTTACGGTTGCCAGCATGTGTTTGAGATCCTCTCGGAACTGAGAGTCTGGAGCCGGATTGGGGGTTAAATCAGTGGGTGACCTTGCTGCCTGCTGTTGGGCTTCCCACTCAGATGCTTCTTCATCATTAACATATCCGGCCTGGGAATGTGATGCTCCCGTATTGGGGAAGACAGGTGTGTGGTATGAACCATCTTGGTTTAAAACAGGGAGGGCTGGGTACAGGCTGTTTAAGCTTCCTGGGTGTCCCAAGATGGCCGCCGGCAGGAAGTGCACTGGACTGGGTAGAAAGTGAAGGCATGGGTGCACTAAGATGGCCGCCGGCAGGAAGTGCACTGGGCTGGGCAGTCAGTGAAGGCATGGGTGCACCAAGATGGCCGCCGGCAGGAGTTGTCACAGTGGGCTGTGCTTGGGCTGGGAGGGAGAGAAGGGAGTGGATGTCAGGTGGAGGGCAGGGTTGTCCCTCCCTTCTCTCGGTCCAGGTTTTTTGATAGGGGGGTGGTTTAGGCACATTATCAATTCTGTGATAAACATACATAATACAATCGCCATCTTTCTTAACTTCCTTTATCCAATTTTCTTTATCACACAGGATTTTTCTCCCTGTTTCTTCAGCAACATAACTTTCGCCACTTCGTTCAACTTTGTTAACTATTTCAACATCTTCTTCTCTCCTTCTTTGCAATATGACTTTCTTTACAATATCACTTTCTTTTCTCTCTCTCTTTCTCGGCTAACGGCTTGAGAGGAGATTACATACAACCAAGGGGTTAATATTTTTTCTCAGTGTTCTTATCAACAAATTCCTTCGGTGGGGGCACATAAGACTAATGTACGGTTAATCTCAGAACAAGAACAAACACATCAGGGGTAGTGAGGAGCAACGGCCCGCGACCCAACAGATCCCCCGGGCAGCCCCCCCTCCCCAACCCCTCTCGTGTATAGCAAACAGTAAATCACAAATACACTCACGACAGGACATTACACCTGCCACTCTTCGAACTGCAAAATTTCAGCAGGCTAAGATAACCACAAGGGCAGACCACCCTGCAAAAATAAACCCGTTTTATAGACGTTTGCTACAAGGGAAACCATCTCATTCCAGAGACCGATAGCTCATCTGGAGATGAGACCACACATTCACACATGTAGCACTTTAGGCTGCAAAGCCAGCAGCTAAAATAACCCTCAAAGGTTCGTTAAAAACCCAGAGTAATCCGTCTATAAACGTTTGCTACAAGGGAAACCATCTCATTCCAGAGACCACACATTCACACATGTAGCACCCTTAGACTGCTGAGTTTCGTAGCCCAAAGAATGGCAGACAGTGAACAAATACAGTCAGCAGAAACCCATCAGCAGGTTCATTAAAACAACCTCAGGCGAGGAAATACCTGCCTCTAAGACAGTCTCAGCATACCGACAGAATCCAGCCGTCAACCGAAAGATAAGAGAGTCGTACAGTGGTAAGAATATAAATCAAACTTACCGTACTGTTAGGGCTGCGCAAAGACCCCCTCTGTTATCTTTCAATTAACGCCCGAATGCTTGTCGCGGTATGGCTTCGACTGTAGCCTGGGGTCCCGGGTTTCGGCACCATCTGTTATGGTAATGATTAAGAGCTCCAATCGAGCCCAAGGTTATCTGCTGCTGTCTCTAATTTGAAAGTGTTGATATGCATGCATATAAAAGTAAACACTCTGAGACACGCTCAGCACCGTTACTTTTTACACTTCTAATTTATTCAAGGCGGTGCTAATGTTTTATACACACAAATACGTCATTGCTATGTTAGTCTAATAGGTACATCTCATTGGTTAAGACAGAAAAAGAAAATGGAGAATCTTCATAACGAGGTCTGGCTGTCTTTGGTTTTATCTTCAGTTCCGCGTTCTTCTGATGTGTGGGATGCAGGGGGTACCCGTCATCTTGAGAAAATATAGGAACAGAGCAAACCTGTATACTTATATAATGAGTAAGGAGAAAAATATGTATGCACATAAGAAAATAGACATTTTCAGATTACTATTATTATTATCTACATCACATTCCTTCACACCACCCTCACACCCCAGTTTACTTACTTGAGCACTCATTTGATCCAGTGCCCTGCATGTCTGCAGCTCTTCTCTCCCCTCACTTCTGGGTCTTGCTGGTTTTACTGGGGCACAGTGCTGTCAATCAAAGTTAGTGACAAGGGGGTGGGAAGCGGGGCCAGGTCTCTCTGTCAATGGACGCAGCAGCGGGGCTCAGGTGTGAGCATGCATGAGTGCCCCCATGGGAGGCACTGGACGGAGGGGAGGGGCCAGGATCACCGACAGGGGACCCCATAACAGGAGGTTCGCGGCCACGGTAAATATAGACATGTTTGAAGTGATTTTAAAAGTAAATAAAAAAAATAAACAATGTGTCATGAATTTCAGGACAGTCCCAGTTTCCTAAAATGTCTCCCTAGAGATCTTCCTGATCTTAAAGCAGAACCTCCTTATAGCAGCATTGTTTTTCTTTTTTCTTTCTCCTCCCTCTTACAAAAATGTGAAACATTTTTATGATTTGTACCTTTTTAGGTGTTCTTAGCCTAGGCCAGGTGCTAAGTAATCTTTCCTATTAGAGCCCCCCAGATCAAACAAGCAATATATCTTTTATATATGAGGGGGCGCACCCACATTTTATTTTGTCCAAAATTCAGCTTTAAATACAGATAAACGTACAGCTGTCAGCGGCCGGGGGAGGCGATGGGAACTCAGTTGCTGACTTCTGATAAAAACATAAAATCTGCATATTGGTAACAGCACCGCTTAGTGTGCACATTTTAGGGAGAGAATACATACATTCTGAACAGCTGATGAAGCAGAAGGGGAAGTCAGCGCACTGGTTATGTGGTAATTGTCACACAGTGGGGGTCATTTATTATAGAGCTGCAGCGCTAATTAGCGGTAATTAGTGCTAAAATGGTATTCACTATAGCGCTGGTGAGAAAATACCCCCAAAATCGAATTTACTATAGTTCCCTGAAACCAAATAGTGCCCAAACCCTTACTCTGCTAACACCTGGAGAATTGCACATGGAAATAATGTTTAGAGCATAATAGAATTGCCTAAATGGTACTGAAATATGCAGTATATTATTTAACCACTTCAATACCAGGCACTTAGACGCCTTCCCGCCCAGACCAATTTTCAGCTTTCAGCGCTGTCGCAATTTGAATGACAATTGCGCGGTCATGCTACACTGTACCCAAACAAATTTTCCCCAGTTGTCTTCCAGGACAACCCTTGAGAGATGGAGTCCCTCCCATCGATCCAGGAAACACATTGCCAAACAGTTCAAAAGGCGGTCCCTCAGGTCCCTGGTCAGTCATTTGTGTTTCCTCCGTCGGAGGAACATGTTGCCAGGAACCAGGAGAAGGACTCTATCTCTCAGGGGCTGCCTGAGGGGAGCGGAGCTGCACAGGGGAACCGGGTCCTATCCAGCGGCTCCAATTTAGTCCTACCTTAAAATGCTTGGGGCTCGGATACCGTCCAGCTGACAGGAGCAGAGCCATTACCCGCCCCCTCTTTCCAGTGCTGAGGTGTGCCAGGGGCAGGTTGGTGCAGGTTCCCCCCAGGAGCAGTGCAGATGGATTCTTCCATCACAGCTCCTTGCTGCAATAGCGGTGGGGGTTGGAGACGCCGAGCGTCATTTCCGGCGGAACCGCGTCATCCTGTGTGCCGAGACTTCCGGTTCTGAGTCTCTAGAAGGCACAAGGAGGAGGGGAAAGCCCACGCTGGGCCTACAAGTCCCGACCAGCGTCCAGCTATACCGGACTATCGGCGGGACCCGGAGCTTGTGAGGGGGACCATGGAGGCTACTTCTCAGGACACTCCGGTGGATGCAGGCACTGGCCAAACCCAGGTAGGCTGCTGGGCAAGCCCTTACTGTGGTTTTTTTCTGGGGTTTTGTTGTAAGGCTGGGATTTGTAGTACCCCATGGTGGTGGTTACCTCACAGTCCCGGGTGTATGTAGTAGTGGTTGCAGCACAGGTGTTTTTAATGAGAGTTAAAAAGGTTCTCTGATGCTAAGATAGTTTATTCTTTATTTTAGGGTAAGGAAGCTCCAAGGGAAGACAAGTCAGGCTGCAAAAAATGCCCTAATTGTGGAAATAAGTTGTCCTCAGGCTCTAACAAATCCTTATGCAAGCAGTGTATTGCAGGCTTACTTAAAACAGAGGCAGACTCTCCCTTGGCGAAATTCCTTGACTCCTTTAAGGATGAGATGGCATCAACCTTTAAATCTCTCCGCGAGTTAATCGCAGATGTAGGCACGTCTGCTTCCACCAGTAAAGCAGCTGCGATTTCCTCCTCACCATGCCCTACAACACCCAGTTCTGGGGAGCCCCGTACAGTCAGGGAGCATAGCCCCGTGTTAGTTAGCCCTGAATCCTCTGACGCAGACTCAGATCAAGATGAGGATCAGGCTGTAACTAACAAAGCAGCAAAATACAAGCTGTCTCTGGAGGATGTAGACGAGCTGTTGAGCGCTATTTATGATACACTGGAAATTGATGAGGAAGAAACTCAATTGACCAGACATGATAAAATGTATGAGGCTCTGGGGAAAAAGAAAGCTAAGGTATTCCCTATACATAATGTGCTTTCTGACCTTGTCCGCAAGGAATGGGTCGAGCCAGATAAAAAGGTCTTCTTCCCAAATTCCCTTAAAAGGAGATTCCCCTTTGATGAGAGCCCAGAGGCGGTCTGGAATAAAAATCCTAAACTAGACGCCCCTCTGTCCAAAGTCTCAAAACAGTCTGACCTTGCTTTTGAGGATATGGGTCATTTAAAGGACCCAATGGACAGGAAAACAGACATAGTCTTAAAGAGGGCCTGGGATGCTTCTATGGCAGGTTTAAAACCAGCTCTGGACACTTCTTGTGTTGCCAGGAATCTGGAGTTCTGGTTAGCCCAACTAGAAGAGCATCTAAAGGCAGGCACGCCTAGGGGGAGCTCTTAAAAACCTTCCCTATGCTTTTTAAGGCGACAAAATTCATCTCTGACGCTTCCACTGATGCCATAAATTTTACGGCTAAAACAGCGGCGCTTTCTGTCGCAGCCAGGAGGTCAGTCTGGATGAAAACTTGGGGGGGAGACACGGCGTCTAAAACATGTTTGTGCAGTGTCCCCTTTACAGGAGACCTAGTCTTCGGCCCTGAACTAGATACCGCCTTGGAAAGAATGGCGGACAAAAAGAAAACCTTTCCTATTAAAAAGAAAAATTTTCAAAGAAAATTTTTTCGTCCCTCAAAGGAGCCCTCTAAGTCAGAGAAGGAGTTCAAACTCAAAAAGCACTGGACAGGACAAAAAGGGAAAGGGGGCATACTTTTTTAACCGCCCCAATTCAAACCCTAAACCCCAGTGACATCAGGGTCCCGGTGGGAGGAAGGTTAGTGAATTTTCTCCCACAGTGGGAAAAGATAACCTCAAACGAGTTTGTCTTGAACATTATAAAAAGAGGGTATGCGCTGGAGTTTCACAGCGATCCACCTTCAAAGTTTCTTGTGACGAAGCTTCCAAGACACTCAGAAAAGGCCAAGGCCTTACCTCTGTTAATAGGGGAAATGATGGATCAAGAGGTATTGACACCAGTCCCTTTTCAGGAACAGGGGGACGGTTTTTACTCACACATTTTTATGGTAAAAAAGCCGTCCGGGAAGTTCAGACTAATCATGAACCTCCGAGCTCTGAACCGCTCCATCCTAAACAAAAAATTCCGGATGGAGTCCATCTACTCGATAAGGAATCTTCTCCAAAAAGAGGTGTTCATGGCTACCCTGGATTTAAGGGACGCCTATCTGCATATCCCAATAAGAAAGGAATGCCAGAAATTTCTTCGGATGGCGATACAGATAGACACCAAAATGTATCATTTCCAGTGCAGAGCACTTCCTTTCGGACTGTCGTCCTCCCCGAGAATCTTTAATAAGGTTCTCGGGGAGGCATTAGTTCCATTAAGACTACAGTCAGTCACGATTATTCCATATCTAGACGACTTACTCCTCATGGCCCATTCGGAGAAGCAACTTCGTCGGGACCTAGAGTTGACACAGCTCAACCTGAGGCAGTTGGGGTGGATAGTCAGTTTGGAAAAGTCCAAGACTACCCCAACACAGGAAATTTTGTACTTGGGGTACAAGATCCTGTCAGTAGAGCAGAGGATAGTCCTGCCGGAAGAGAAGATATTGAATCTGCGCCAGAGAATGTCTTTTCTTCAAAGCAGCGCCAAGTGTACAGTGAGAGAGGTGATGTCGGTCTTAGGACTGATGACAGCAGCCTTTCCAGCTGTACAATGGGCCAGGTTCCACCAAAGAGACCTTCAGAGGTTTCTGTTGGAACAATTAAAAGACAGGGATCTGGAAGAAGAGATTTCAATCCCCACCAGAGTAAAGCGCTCCCTCTGGTGGTGGAAAGAGTCAGAGAATTTGAACAAAGGGGTTCTCTGGATCTCTCCCGTCACATCCATACTAACTACGGATGTGAGCAGCTGTGCCTGGGGAGCCCACCTCAACTCAGACTGGGCACAAGGCAGGTGGACGGCAGAGGAGAAGCTCCTCTCGTCCAATTGGAAGGAGCTGTCCTCAGGGCTCTGTTATTCTTTCAGAATACAATAAAAGGTCATCATCTACAGGTCCGTTCAGACAATATGACGGCTGTAGCTTATATAAACAAGCAAGGGGGCACCAGAAGTCATCGACTAATGCTGGTGGCCAGTCGCATGTTTCAATGGGCAGAATCCAATCTGGCATCCATCTCTGCAGTTCACCTGAAAGGGGAGCTCAACAACACTGCAGATTTCTTGAGTCGACAACGAGTGTCAAATCAAGAATGGTCTCTACATCCGGAAGTGTTCAACTACATAGCAGCTTACTGGGGAAAACCAGTAGTGGACCTGTTTGCAAACAAGGAGAATGCAAAAGTTCCAAATTTTTGCTCGCTACACCCAGGAGATCAGCCCTGGGCAGTAGACGCCTTACAGACCCCATGAACATTCAGTTTAGCGTATGCGTTTCCTCTGCTTCACCTCATCCCGAGGGTTTTAGCGAAGTTTCTAGTAGAGGAAACGTGTTTAATCTTAGTGGCACCGTTTTGGCCCAAGAGACCATGGTTCACAACGTTGCTACGGTTGACAGACCAACCTCCTCTGAGGCTTCCCTGCAGACCAGACCTTCTGTCGCAGGGACCTCTCTTTCATCAACGAGTATCCATGCTGAACCTCTCAGCGTGGTTACTGAGGAGGAAATTTTGAGGAGCAAGGGCCTGACTGACAGAGTGATTCAGACCCTGCTACAGAGTATAAAACCTGTCACTCAGGCCATTTACAGGAAGGTCTGGAGAAAGTTTAACAGCTGGTTGAACAGCCGAGGTGAGGTAAACATGGATACAGCAAATATCCTGGAGTTTCTCCAGGAGGGGATAGACAAAGGGCTAACTCCTAGTACTATTAAGGTCCAGATAGTGGCCTTAAGTGTGTACTTAGAGAAAAAGTTGCAAGAAGATCCTTTCATTGCTAGGTTCTGTAAAGAAATCTCCAGACACAAACCAGTTAGAGTTAACATCGCCCCATCCTGGGATCTATCAGTCGTTCTAAAGGCATTTTTGGGGTCACCTTTTGAACCTATCTCAGAGGCCTCTCTAAGACTGGTCACTTTCAAGACAGTACTACTTGTGGCAATCACTTCAGCACGCAGAGTTAGTGAAATCCAAGCTCTCTCTGTCAGAGAGCCCTTCCTCCAAATTCTGGAAGACAGAGTCATCCTAAAGACAGACCCTGGGTTCTTACCAAAGGTGGCATCCAATTTCCATAGGTCACAAGATATTGTCCTCTCTTCTTTCTGTCAGAAGGCTTCAAACAAGAAAGAAAGGCGTTTTCATTTATTAGATGTGAGGAGGTGTATCCTAGAGTATCTTAGGGTAACCAATCCATTCAGAATCTCAGATTCACTTTTTGTTCTTTTTTCCGGACAACGTAAGGGGCAAAAAGCTTCAAAAATCACCATAGCTAGTTGGATTAGGCTAGCTATAGCAGAGGGCTATAAGACAGTAAACAAAGATCCTCCTGGGGTATTAAAGCCCACTCCACAAGGGCATTATCAGCATCCTGGGCAGAAAGAGCTGGTGCCACCCCGGAGCAAATATGTAAAGCAGCCATGTGGTCAAGCTTTTCCACCTTTACAAGGCATTATCGCCTAGACTTAATGTCCAGTCAGGATCAGGCTTTTGGGAGAAAAGTTCTCCAAGCCGTGGTCCCCCCCTAATCTGGTGAGTACTTGGGGATCCTCTCAAGGGCTGTCCTGGAAGACAACTGGGGAAAACTGGAGTTAGACTTACCGGTAACTCCTTTTCCAGTGGTCTTCCAGGACAGCACGATTCCACCCTTTTTTGATTATGTGAATGTACTAACATTATTACCTGTTATGGTTATGTTTTTACAGTTCCATCCTTCGGTTCTTGGTGAATGACTGACCAGGGACCTGAGGGACCGCCTTTTGAACTGTTTGGCAATGTGTTTCCTGGGTCGATGGGAGGGACTCCATCTCTCAAGAGCTGTCCTGGAAGACCACTGGAAAAGGAGTTACCGGTAAGTCTAACTCCAGTTTTTTATCATTTTGTTCCCACAAATAGCGCTTTCTTTTGGTGGTATTTGATCACCTCTGCGGTTTTTATTTTTTGTGCAACAAATAAAAAAAGTCCGAAATTTAAAAAAAAAACACGTTTTTCTTTGTTTCTGTTAAAATTTTTTGTAAATAAGTACGTTTTCTGCTTCAACGACGGGCACTGATATGGCTGCACTGACGGGCACTGATATGGCTGCACTGATACGGTGGCACTGATGGGCACTGATGGGTGGCACTGGTATGCGGCACTGATGGGCACTCATAGGTGGCACCGATGGGCACTCATAGGCGGCACTGATGGGCACTCGTAGGTGGCATTGATTGGTACATATGGGTGGCACTGATGGGTACTTATGGGTGGCACTGATAGGCACTGATAGGTGGGCACTGACAGGTGGCACTGATGACACTGATTGGTGGCACTGATAAAATGTATTGGTGGCATTGCTGGGCATAACTAAAACATAATGGTGCCAATCAGTGCCCATCTGTGGGCACTGATTGGAACAGATTGGGCACATGTGGATGGCCATGGGGTACATACCTGGCCATCCACATGTTGCCCCCTTCCCTGGTGGTCCTAGTGGCATCCCTGCTGGTCCAATGTGGTGATCTGAGGGGGGGCTGCGCTGATAAACAATCAGCGCAGACCCCCCCTGTCAGGAGAACCGCAGATTGGCTCTCCTCTACTCGCGTCTGTCAGACGCGAGTGAGGAAAAGCCGATCAACGGCTCATCCTATTGACAGTGTGATCAGCCGTGATTGGACACGGCTGATCACGTGGTAAAGAGCCTCCGCCGGAAGCTCTTTACCAAGATCGGTGGAGCGGTGTGTCAGGCTGACACACCGCTCCACCGATCAGCGCGATGCGCGCCCCCAAATACAACAATACAACCGCGGTGGCTTACATAAAGAAGCAAGGTGGAACTCGCAGCTGGTCTCTGTTACAGGAAGTGGAGCCAATAATGAGCTGGGCTCACAAGTACTTGTCCAACATCTCGGCAGTTTACATTCCGGGGATTCAGAATGTACAGGCGGACTTCCTCTCGCGGGTTCAAATGGACAACAACAAGTGGTCTCTCCACAGAGAGGTGTTCGAGTGGCTTCTGACCCTGGGAGTACTTCCAGAGGTCGATCTGTTTGCTTTCCCATGCAATCACAAAATGCCCAGATATTATTCGAGGTTCAGAGACCCTCAGGCATATGGAATAGATGCTCTCTCAGATCAATGGAAGTTTCAGAAGGCTTATGCCTTCCCTCCGGTACTGGTGATTCTTCAATTTCTCCGGAGGCTCAGAACAGAGAAGGTGGAGATCATTGCAGTGATTCCTTTCTGGCCCAACAGGCCGTGGTTTCCTCTGTTATCGCTCCTCAGTTATCAAGACCCAGTTCCCCTACCTCTCAGGCCGGATCTACTGTCTCAAGGCACGACGTTACACCCATGCCCATCCTGCCTACACCTGAGGGTGTGGTTCTTGAGAGGGAAAGGCTTGAATCTCTAGGTTGTCCTGAAGAAGCTATTCCAACTCTTCTTAGTGCCAGGAGGGGAAGTACTAATAGAGTATACGAGCGTATATGGTCTAAATTCACTGATCATATGTCTTCCAGGTCAAATCCTTGTAACTCTCCAGCAGTACAGGACATTCTAAGTTTTCTCCACTTAGGGCTTGACCTATCCTTAGCAGTCAGCTCACTAAGAGTTCAAGTTTCATCCATCTCGGCCTTCACAGGAGTATCTTGGGCAAATCACGCATTAGTTCGTCAATTCTTTAAAGGAGCTATCAGGCTTAAACCTCAGAGAAGACCTAGGTTTCCCAAATGGGACCTCCCTATTGTCTTGGATTTTCTCTCCAATCTCGGATCAGATCCTGACAAACCTCTTTCCATGAGAGACCTCACGCTCAAGACCACCTTCTTAGTAGCTGTGACTTCGGCTAAAAGAGTGTCGGAGATTAGAAATCTAGGTTCAGAAGAACCTTTTATGACCTTATTTCCAGACAGGGTAGTGTTAATTCCCATGCTAGGGTCAAACCCTAAAGTGACCTCAGTCTTTCATGAAAACCAAGAGATTGTACTTCCTACTTTCAGAACAACGGATAATCAGGATGTTCATCCACCTGACGTAAGGCCACACTCTGAAACAATATCTGGAGGTCACGGCTCCATTCAGACAAACAGAATCTCTTTTCGTTCTTCTCCATGGTAAAAACAAGGGAATGCGAGCTTCGGTCAGATCAATTTCTTCTTGGATTGTGCAGACCATTCAGAGGGCATACAAGGCAAAGGGCTTGGCTGCTCCAGAGGCAGTGACAGCTCATTCGACCAGGAGTATCTTGACCTCGTGGGCAGCTTCTCGGCATGTTGTGCCTGAAATAATTTGTAAAGCGGCTTCTTGGTCTTCTATTAACACATTTGTCTCTCACTACTGTGTTGAGCCTGCTGCTCTGTCATCCATTAATTTTGGTTTACAAGTATTGTCGGTTGACAATGTTAAATAAATTTGGGTTTCTTTGCTCAAACATTTTTGCCCACCCGGGTGTGTTTTGGCGAGTTATTTCCCACTCATATGCTGCCATGGAGCCTGTCAGGAAAACAGAAAATTTATATCAAATACTTACCGTAATTTTCCTTTCCTGATAGGCTCCATGGCAGCAGTAGTCCCTCCCAAATGTCTGGAGTAGGCTAGTTACAGAACATGGATAGCAGCCTAGAGCAAAGATTTATGGGAGAGGGGTCCTATTGGGTAGTTATGGAGGCGGAGCCTACCCACACGTATGCTGCCATGGAGCCTATCAGGAAAGGAAAATTACGGTAAGTATTTGATATAAATTTTCCATTTTTTACCCGGCGCTATAGTAAATACCAAAATGAGAGCTAATTAGAGAGCATTTTTTTAAAGTGAAAATCTGCTCTATTTTAGTCCAAATCAGGTTTTAGCCATTGATTCCAATGGAACAATTCTAACTTTCACAAAAAAAACCTTTTAATGTTGAGATGAATTGTATCTTTCTGTGAAATAAATTTTCCTTTGCAACATTGTTGCTTCTACTTAAAATATTTTGTTTGTTAGGCCTCATTCACACGGGCACTGTCAGTTTAGCCACGTTAAAAACGTATCAGTTCTTTTCCGTTGCTTCATCCGTCTTCCGATTCGTTAATATCCATTTTCATCCGTTAATGTACACGTTCACATCCGTTTTTTCATCCGTTTTTGTATCAGTTTTGATCCATTTACAGCAGTTTCTGTGCCTTTAAGGAAATTACCCAGAAAGCATTGCTCCTCCCATACAGATAAACAAAAAAAAAAAAGTATTTTTTCAAAACGGATCTTAACTGATCGGACGTTGACAGACATTGTCCGTTAACGTCAGTTAATATCCATTTTGACGGATCTGGACGTAGCTTTGTACGTTAAAAAAAACGGATAAAAACGGAAGTGGAGGATAACAGATGGTCATCCGTTTTGCCCATAGGAATGCATTGTCGTCCGTCGACGGATAGAAGAAAAACGGATAGACGGTCCGTCCGTGTGAAAGGGGCCTAAGAATACTAGAATGTGGAATGTTTTGATGTTTTGGTAAAATATATTTTTTTCTGTCACTTTCACTTGCTACTCTCCATCTCACAACAATCTTTACCCCAAACTCACACAGGTGTCTTTATAATCCACAAACAATACCATTGCTGATGCAAATTTAAAATGAATCACAATTTTTTTGTGCTTTTTATTATTTCCAAATATTCAGAATTTGAGTCCAAAAAATGTGATATGTGTACCAACATCAGAAGTCAAAATGTCATTCCCAAAAATTTGAGGGTAATATTCTACTCTCATCCACAAAAAAACACCAAATATCACAGAATAAATCAAGAAGAATAACTCTTGAGTAATGTAATTCCATCACCTGTATGTCCAAAGAAATCCAGTATTTATGTGTAGTTATGTGTAGGAGGTTCTCACACGTGGCAGCTGCGTGGCTTAGAGGTTAGAACTTCTGCTTAGTATCCCTGAGTGTCTGGGTTCAAATCCCAAACATGCTGCTTCATGTAGAGAAGTTGTCTCATCTCCCAGGTCCTATAACTATGTCTGAATGTAGTATTTATGTGTAGGAGGGTCCCACCACCATTGTAAACCTTTTCCAGATACACTATTTAGCCAAAAGTATTGGGACACCTGCCTTTACACACACATGAACTTTAATGGCAGCCCAGTCTTAGTCCGTAGGGTTAAAATTTGATTTGGTCTACCCTTTGCAGCTAGAACAGTTTCTGGGAAGGCTGTCCACAAGGTTTAGTGTGTCTATGGGAATGTTTGATCATTCTTCCAGAAGTGCATTTGTGAGGTCAGGCACTGATGTTGGATGAGAAGGCCTGGCTCGCAGTCTCTACTCTAATTCAGCCAAAGGGTGTTCTATCGGGTTGAGGTCAGGACTCTGTGCAGGCCAGTCAAGTTCCTCCACCCCAAACTCTCTGATCCATGTCTTTATGGACCTTGCTTTGTGCACTGGTGTGCAGTCATGTTGGAACAGGAAGGGGCCATCCCCAAACTGTTCCCACAAAAATTGGGAGCATGAAATTGTCCAAAATGTCTTGGTATGATGACGCCTTAAGAGTTCCCTTCGCTGGAACTAAGAGGCCAAGCCCAACCCTTGAAAAATAACCCCACACCATAATCCCCCCTCCACCAAATGATTTGGACCAGTGCACAAAGCAAGGTCCATGAAGACATGGATGAGTGAGTTTGGGGTGGAGGAACTTGATTGGCCTGGACAGAATCCTGACCTCAACACAACAGAACATCTTGGGGATGAATTAGAGTGGAGACTGTAAGCCAGGCCTACTTGTCCAACATCAGTGCCTGACCTCACAAATGCACTTGGAAGAATGGTCTAACATTCCAATGGACACACTCCTAAACCTTGTGGACAGCCTTCCCAGAAGAGTTGAAGCTGTTATAGCTACAAAGGGTGGGCCAACTCAATATTGAACCCTACGGACTAAGACAGATGCCATTACAGTTCATGTGCATTTCAAGGCAGGCGTTCCAATACTTAGGCCAATATATTGTATATTGCTTGTGACACTGAGCATGGCTATGGACTTAAAGGGGTTGGTTCACACCACAGAAATGCAGAAACCATGTGTGAGGCTGGCTAAGTGGTTAGGAATTCCGTCTAGCAGCACTGGTTGCCGGTTCAATTGCCCAACATGCTAATGCTTGTGTTGAAGTTTATATGTTCTCCCTGTGTGGGTTTCTCACTACAATCCAAAGACATGCTGGCATTTTATTTGGCTCCTGCCGAAATAGTCTCTAATGTAAAAAAGTTAATTTTGGACTTTAGATTGGAAGCTCATTGCAGCCAGGGACTGACGTCAATGGAGGTTATTTACGAAAGGCACTTCTATTCTTCTATTGGGCGTGTGTCAGTGTGCTAACAATACAACCTCTCTTATATAAAGGGCTGCAGTAGGGGGGGGTTCATTTGGCCTGAGAAGGTCAGGTTTTTTGCTGTGATTTGTGGGGGAGAAGGAGGGCCAGGCCAGAATCTTTCTTACGGAGTGCTGCTCGGCCTCCTGACTTACGATCGGGTGTCATATTCGCCTAGGTGTTGAGTTGGGGGTGTTCTGGGGGGACCCCCGGATAAACGAGAGGCCAAATAAAAGCGGAACCAAAAAAGGGCATCGCCATGTCGTGAGGTCCGATGCGTTTGAGAAATTCTATGAGAATCCAGGTAAGGCCTGAATATCGTGGTGAAGTGGGTCTGAAGACGATCGCTGTGGATGTTTTACAGAAGTTGCTGAATTTACAGGTCAGTGATATATTTGCTCTCCAAGATTTTGTGGTCCGTGGTCAATACGATGTTTCTTTTCATACTGAGGATACCTGCCAAGCTGCATATGAGAATTGGGTGAAGGCGTTTCTGGGAGGAAATTTGCTAACTAAGAAGATGGACGTCAGTTTATTGTTTGATCCTGGATTGAAGACCATGACTGTACATTGTAATAATCATTTTTTGGAGCCGGAATTGGTGAGACAATTTTTGTTGCAGTATTGTGTGGGGGCTGACCGAGGAGAGAAGCTTTATAACCGGTATGGCATGTATAGAGGTAAACTGTGTTTTAAAGTACGCATGAGGAGGGACGCATCAGGTTTTTGTGGCATGTGTCACCCTCCCCCGGCATTTACCATTGCTGGGGAGCGGTGTACTGTTTTCTATTCTGGGCAACCCCGTTACTGCAGGGGGTGCTTTCAGTATGGACATATTCGTGAGGACTGCCCTTCTAAGCTTTGCTGTAGAGTGTGCTTGAAGCCGGGACACAATGCAGCGGAGTGCAAGGAAAAAAATGTGACCTGTGTGGTTCAGGGGAGCATATGGTCAGAAACTGTCCGAAAATAGTGGCGAGGAAGATGTTCTCGTATGCGGAGGCTGTGCAGAGATGGCGGTTTACAGGGCAGAATGTGAGCCGAGAACCGGAGGAGCAGGAGACTGAGCGGGCGAATGACAGGGGTGAGCAGGTGGCCGGCACAGATCCTGGATGACCTTTATGGGGTGTCTGATGACCATTAGTTTTCTGAAAAGTAGAGATTTGGTAAGATCGGAGTTGTGTCCAAGGGAGGGCTGTGGGGGAGTGGAGGACGTGTTCCACGTGTTTTGGAACTGTGCCTTCGCTAAAGAAGTGCTGGGAAAGTTGAAGAGCTTCCTGAGGGAGGTGGTGGGGGCGGTTTTTGTAAGGGAGGAAATGGTGGTTCTGGGTTTGTGGCGATTGGAGAAAAGTGCACCCAGGAAGGTGTGGTGCTTTTCTGTTGTCTACAAGGAAGTAATGTGGGATGTTAGAAATATATGGGTAGGAAGGAAGAGGTTAATTTCTGTAGAAGATGCGGTAAGGATATTTTTGGCTAGGATGTATATTGTTTATCTTTTTGATGTGAAAGGGATGGGGGAGGAAGAAGCTGGGAGATATTGGAAGAGGGATAAGTGGACTGTCTTTTGATATATTTGCATGATTATTAAGATGTGCTCTGTATTATTAATTTGTTTGGTCATATGATGTGAAGGACACAGTCACTAAGTACTGACAGTATGGGGGTCATTTACTATAGCGCCAGGAAGTACTGGGCACTATGGCAAATAATAGCTCCCATTTTAGCCAAATAAAATTTCAACAGGCAAATGTGCGAATGAAAATTAGCGCTATTATTGAGAAGCATATGTTGGTAAATTCAAAATCGGCGCTAATTAGCGCTTCCGCATATATGCAAATGCCAATTCCTACCAAGTTATATAGTACTGCACTGTAACTATGATCCATGTATGTGAAAGAAACATTTTTATGTGAGATGTGCTCTACGTCGTGTGCATCTATTGAATTATGTTGCAATTAGTATTCCTAGTTTTTTTCCTTCTTTTGCTAACGAATGCAGTTATGAATGATTATTACATAGTAATGTCTGCTATTCTGTAAAGTTACATGTATTAAACATTTAGGTTACCTATTTGTTGTATGTTGTTTTTTATTTTTTAATTAAGGTGACTATAAAGCGGTAATTATTTATATTCATTCTTTAATCATACTACACTATTATGCAGGTCTCATACTTAGCACAATGGCTTAGTGGTCTGCTCAGATGTCTCCACAGCTCTCACTGTACAAATTCAAATACCATCCCCCAGCTGTGTTTATGTTTTCAGTGCACAAGCGAATTAAAATAAACAAACAAAAAAAATGTAATCTGCCTGTTAGTTAGTGTGTGGTGTTTGGAATTTCACACCATAATAGTATTGAATACTTACATATCATTGTATGCATTTGAAGAGTTAATAGAATCAGTCAAACTTAAAGTGCATTGGCTAATTGGCATTCACCTATTTTCAGCATATGCTGCTTTGGCTAATTGGCTAATAGTCATTTGCCTTTTTTTTCACCAATTCAATCTTTTAGTATCTCTCTGTGGGATTTGAACCCATGAGTTCTTCAAGGTAGAAGTGCTGACCACTAGCCTATTGGGCATAGCACAGTCATACATAGAAAATACATTCACTAGTGTTTGATGTTTCTTCTCCCCGAGCTGTCTCTCCTGCTGCCGCCATCTTCTCCCGCTGATGTGTTCTTCCACGCAGCCGGTTACTCACTAATAAAATAAAAGCCACTCTTCTTGTGGCGGTCTTCTGTGGCCATCCGATAATGTCACCCGGAGAGTCCGCTCCATGGCTATGTAAGAGACGCCACACAGCGGGTGACAACACAGCGGAGGAAGACCGCCACGGAAGAAGATCAGTTTTTTTTTATTAGTGGGTAACCAGCAGTGCGGAAGAACACAGCAGATGGAGAAGAAGGCGGCGGAAGGAGAGATGGCTCTGGGAGAACACAGCTTGGGGAGAAGATGGAGGAGGGAGAGACAGCGTCTGGAGAAGATGGCTCAGGGAAGAAGACAGCTCAGAGCTATTTTACAATAAAGGACTTGTCAAAAACCGGCTATTGATTTTTTTACATTTCACTGCTTTTTTTGGTGAATGGGTAGGGGTAAAATGTACCCCATACCTATTCATATTGTTAAAGGGGGCTTCCAGATTCTGATAAACCCCCTGCCCACAGACCGACAACCACTAAGCAGGGTTGTCAGGAAGAAGCCCTTGTCCCCATCAACATGGGGAAAAGGTGCTTTGGGGTATGTGGCCTGGTAAGGTTCAGAAGCGGAGGGTGCTCACTCGTCCCCCCCTATCCTGACCTCCAGGCTGCATGCTCGGATAAGGGTCTGGTATGGATTTTGGGGGGGCCCACATCAAATTTATTTTACATTTTGGTGTGGGGTTCCCCTTAAAGTCCATACCGAAGGGCCTGGTATGTACTGGGGGGACCCTATGACATTTTTTTCCTTGAATTTTGGACTTCCATGCCATAATATTATTGAATAAGTACATACCATTGCATGCATTTGAAGAGTTAAAATATGGAATAAACCAAGCTGATGTGCATTGGCTAGTTATGCTTCTGAGTACAATGCACACTTCCAGGAGGTGATGCTGTCAATGGGATTTGAACTCATGGCTTGAACATTTGGGGGCAGCAGGGTATACCGCTATGCTACAGAGCTAAGCACATACCTACAGAGAAAATACATTTACTAATGTTTGATTTACATTAAAAATGTGTTGCCCGTTATACACTGAAAGTAAAGCTGTGTCCACTCTAAGGTTTAGACAAATCTGCTGGCAAAATAAAAGTACATTATTGAGCTTGTTTGTTGTGTGTGTTTTTTTTCTTTTATTTCTTTTTCTTTTCTTTTCTTTCTTGTCATTTTTGGGGGTGGTGGTTTTGGGGTAGTGCAATATCTTTTTTATATCTTATAATTTCTATATGTATTTGTGCACCAGAAAAGCTAGTCTCTTCGCCCTGGTTCACATTGATGCTACTTTGAAATTGGGCTACTTCACTTGAAGTAGCCCGATTTCAAAGTAGAAAGGTCAGCGCGATTTCAGGTGCTACTTGACAGACATCTGTGTGGCTTCATACAGATTTCTATTGAAGTCACACCTGAAATCAGCAAAAGTAGTGCAGGAACTACTTTTGCAAATCGGTGTCACATCGATTGGAACAGTGCCATTGCCGCTAATGGGCTGTGACTTGTCATGCAATTTGATCTCTCAGATCGCTCCAATGTAAACCTAGGCTTCAGCACACCTGCAAGTAAGTGATAAAGGTGAAATCTTTATATATAACAGCTGTGGAGAATTGCAGGTAATGAATTCAGCTGGTGGATAGGCAGTGTTTGAATGTGTCAGCTCTGGCTCACATTGGTGCGATTTGACATGTCAAATCGGTGGCAATTGCACTGTTGTAATTGGTGCGATTTGTATTGATATCAGTGCAGAAACCTGCACCGATGTCTCTGATGTTGCCCCCAAGGTCGGGACTGAGATGCGGGAATGAAATTGGGTGAGTTCAGCTGAACGATTTCCTCCCGCTGTCAGTGTGAACCAGGGCTCAAACTGGGCCTTTTGTCTTTGTAATTCACGTGCTGCTAACCCAGGGACACCATTTCTTATCAAACTCCCTTAAGTTTACCTTCAAATATATGTAGAAATACAGATTCGCATATCTGCAAATAAACGAAAATAAAAAACACTAATCGTGGTTGCGATCAAATATTCGCAGCTGCAATCAAGAGTGTGGTTTCACCTTCTGATCCAGAAATTAGTCATTGTATGCACCCGGAAGTTCCTGTGCTGGTCAGGATCTCCATCTAGGTGGACATGGTGAGGTCTCTTTAGCAAAGAGGAGGTGCTTCTCATTTGCCGGGTAAGTGTAGGATATGTACTTGTGCTTACTCAATGTGGGTTTGGATGTGGTAGTTAGAGTTGGTGTGAGTGGGGTTCATTGATTTGTTTGGCATCACCACACATTTGCTTCCGCTCCATGTGCACACATCACTTTCTGCATTTGTTCTGCTGATGTAAATCAGTAAGGACTATGCAAGTATAAATGAGAGCTCCTTTTATTAAAATATATATGACTTGTTTCACAGTTGGCCGAATTTTCCAGCAAATTTGGACCTCTGAGTTGCATGACAAGTTGTACCCCATGATTCTCAATGATAACCATTCATATCTGTGCTGCTTTAAGTCGCACCAACTTCAAAGTAGTCCCTGTACTACTTTGGTGTGACTTTCATGTGACTTGAGGTATATCGGGTACAATATTACACAGGCATTCCCAGAAGTTGGGGCCAAGTTGCAGCAGCAAAGTGGCAGCAAAATAGTGTGACTTTCAGGTCGCAGCAGTGTGAATGAGATTCAAGGATAATACCTTTGAATTTGGCCCTATTGTCACTTGTGCATCCTGAAAGTGTAGCAAATTCGTCCCTGCATTACCTTGGTTTGACTTTGATGCGATTTGAGGTCCACACACCACAAGATTACACAGGCATTGCTTCAAGTCATGGCAAAACTGTGCAATTTTAAGGTCGCACAAGTGCAAATGGGGCATTATTCAAAGGTGTTATCAATTAATCTCATTAGGTTACTTTCACACTTGGGTGACTTTTCATGGAGCTTTGGACCTCAGAGTCACATGAAAAGTTCTCCCCCATGATTTCCATTCATATTTATTAGAGCTGCACGATTAATTGTCATCGTGATTTTTTCCCCTTTGCGAGCTTGAAAAAAGAGTTTCACGATTCTTGCTATACAAAGAATTCTCTCTGCTCTTCTGAAGCCACAGCCATCAAAAGAAAGGAATAGAAAAACCGGGCAGTCTGCCAAGAATTCTTTATCAGTGAACTTAACTAGAAACATTGTAACAATTTGTCAATGAAATAGACTTGTGTGTAAGTGAGGAAAGTTTAACTTAAACACTAAACCTTTTTCTGACATTTGTTGGTTTCAGGTTAAAATCATTTTTTTTTTTGCTAGAAAATTACTTAGAACCCCCAAACATTATATATATATTTTTAGTAAAGACCCTAGAGAATAAAATGGTGGTTGTTGCAATATTTCATGTCGCACTGTATTTGCGCAGTGGTCTTTCAAATGCAATTTTTTTTTGGAAAAAATTACTTTAACCACTTCAATACCAGGCACTTAGGCACCTTCCTGCCCAAGCCAATTTTCAGCTTTCAGCGCTGTCACAATTTGAATGACAATTGCGCGGTCATACAACACTGTACCCAAACAAATTTTTTATCATTTTGTTCCCACAAATAGAGCTTTCTTTTAGTGGTATTTGATCACTTCTGCGGTTTTTATATTTTGTGCAACAAATAAAAAAAGACCAAAAATTTTGAAAAAAGTTTTTCTTTGTTTCTGTTAAAAATTTTTGAAAATAAGTACGTTTTATTCGGGCACTGATATGGCTGCACTGACGGGCACTGATAAGGCGGCACTGATGGGCACCAATGAGGTGGCACTGACAGGCACTAATGATGGGCACTGATAGGTGGCACTGATGGGCACTGATAGGTGGCACTGATGGACACTGATAGGTGGCACTGATGGGCACTCATAGGCAGCACGGATGGGCACTGATAGGTGGCACGGATGGGCACTGATAGGTGGCACGGATGGGCACTGATAGGTGGCACTGTTGACACTGATGGGTGGCATTACTGGGCATCACTGATTTAAAATGGTGCCAGTCAGTGCCCATTTGTGGGCACTGATTGGCACAGATTGGGCACATTGGGCACATGTGGATGGCCATGAGGTACATACCTGGCCATCCACATGTTGCCCGGCTCCCTGGTGGTCCTGGAGGCTTCCCTGGTGGTGTAGTGCGGGCATCCAAGGGGGGGGCTGCACTGATAAACAATCAGTGCAGAACCCCCCTGCCAGGAGAGCCGCCGATCGGCTCTCCTCTACTCACGTCTGTCAGACGCGAGTGAGGATAAGCCGATCAACGGCTCTTCCTATTGACATCGTGATCAGCCGTGATTGGACACGGCTGATCATATGGTAACGCTGTGTCAGACTGACACACCGCTCCACCGATTGCCGCGATGCGCGCCCCCACGTTATCCTGCTGGACGTCATATGTCGCCCAGTCAGGATAACTGAACCACCGCCCGGCCGTCAATCTGCTATAGGCCGGGCGGGAAGTGGTTAATGAATTTAAAAAAAAAAAAAGTTAGCCCAGTTTTTTTGGGATAATGTGAAAGATTTTATGTCGCGAGGAATCGTGATCTTTTTATTCCAAGCAAAAAAATTGTGATTATCATTTTGGCCAGAACCGTGCAGCTCTAATATCTATGCAACTTCACCCATGTTCACATAGCTCTGAATTCACATGTCAAATTGCAGGCCAAATCGGCGCCTATTGACGGCAATGGAACTGTCCGAATTGGTGCGACGCCACGATTCCCAAAAATAGTTCCTGCACTACTTTGGGCGACTTCAGGGGTGGCGATTTCTTACCTCCCAACTTTTTGAGATGGGTATAAGGGACACCTATTAACAAAAGTAGGTAGGCATAGGACACCTTCTTAAAGGAGAACAGTTGGGACCTATGTGATTTCACTAGACATCTGTGCAGGAAAGTGCACTGATGTCTCTATAATCGCTCACAAAGTCGGGCTGAGTCACACTTGTGCGACTTTGGACATCGGAGACGCATGACAAGTCATACCCCATGATTTTCAATGTGTACCATTCATATCTGTGCAACTTCAAGTAACACTGACTTCAACGTAGTCCCTGTACTACTTTGGACTGACTTTGATGCGAGTTGAGGTCCATAGACCTCAAGTTTACACAGGCATTCCCTGGAATCGCAGCAAAATTGCTGATGCAAAATCGCGGGAAAGTTGCGTGCCTTTCCCCGCGACTCCTGCATCCATAGACCTCAAGATTACACAGGCATTGCTTAAAGTCGCATCAAAATCTCGCAACTTTCAGGTCGCACAAGTGTGAAAGGGGCCTAAGTCACTGTGTTGAGTACTATTATACCTAGAATATAAAGTAGTCCCACCATCAAACACAAGTAAACGTATGTTCTCAATATAGTTGTGCTCAAATGGCTAAAAATCACACAGATGGTATCACCTACTGAAAGCTTGCATTAGACTCAGCAGCATATGCTAAAAGAGGCGAATTCCTATTAGCCAATGCCACATCAGCATGAGCATAGTTGTTACTATAATATTAATGCCTGAAATGCAAAACATTATTGTATGGAATCTAACATTAGTAAATGTATTTTCTCTGTAGGTATGTGCTCAGCTCTGTAGCATAGCAGTATACCCTGCTGCCCCCAAATGTTCAAGCCATGAGTTCAAATCCCACTGACAACATCACCTCTTGTAAGTGTGCCTTGTATTCAGTAGCATAAGTAGCCAATGCACATCAGCTTGGTTTATTCCATATTTTAACTCTTCAAATGCATGCAATGGTACTGTATGTACTTATTCAATAATATTATGGTATGGAATTCCAAAATTTAAGGGGAACCCCACACCAAAATGTAAAATAAATTTGATGTGGGGCCCCCCAGAATCCATACCAGACCCTTATCCGAGCATGCAGCCTGGAGGTCAGGATAGGGGGGGACGAGTGAGCACCCTCTCCTTCTGAACCTTACCAGGCCACATGCCCCAAAGCACCTTTTCCCCATGTTGATGGGGACAAGGGCCTCTTCCCGAGAACCCTGGTCAGTGGTTGTCAGTCTGCAGGCAAGGGGTTTATCAGAATCTGGAAGCCCCCTTTAACAAGGGGGCTCCCAGATCCTGCCCCCCTATGTGAATAGGTATGGGGTACATTGTACCCCTACCCATTCACCAAAAAAAGCGGTGAAATGTAAAACAATCAATAGCCGGTTTTTGACAAGTCCTTCATTGTAAAATAGCTCCGAGCTGTCTTCTTCCCTGAGCCATCTTCTCCAGACGCTGTCTCTCCCTCCTCCATCTTCTCCCCGAGCTGTAATCTCCCAGAGCCGTCTCTCCTGCCGCCGCCATCTTCTCCATCTGCTGTGTTCTTCCGCACCGCTGGTTACCCGCTAATAATAATAATGGAGGGGGCTCTGTCCTGGGGGGTCTGTAGAAATGGAGGGGGGGCTCTGTCCTGGGGGTCTGTACTAATGGAGGGGGCTCTGTCCTGGGGGGTCTGTAGTAATGGAGGGGGGGCTCTGTCCTGGGGGGGTCTGTACTATTGGAGGGGGGTCTGTCCTGGGGGGTCTGTAGTAATGGAGGGGGGCTCTGTCCTGGGGGGTCTGTACTAATGGAGGGGGGTCTGTCCTGGGGGTCTGTACTAATGGGGGGGTCTGTCCTGGGGGGTCTATACTAATGGAGGGGGGTGTCCTGTCCTGGGGGGTCTGTACTAATTGAGGGGGTCTGTCCTGGGGGTCTGTACTAACAGAGGGGGGTCTTTCCTGGGGAGGTCTGTACTAATAAAGGAGGGGTCTGTCCTGGGGGGTCTGTACTAATGGAGGGGGGTCTGTCCTGGGGGGTCTGTACTAATGGAGGGGGGTCTGTCCTGGGGGTCGTTACTAATGGAGGGGGGTCTGTCCTGGGGGGGTCTGTACTAATGGAGGGGGGGTCTGTCCTGGGGGGGTCTGTACTAATGGAGGGTTGGGTCTGTCCTGGGGGGGGGTCTGTACTAATGGAGGGGGGTTTTTCCTGGGGGGGTCTGTACTGAGTAAGGTCTGTACTGAGGGAGGGGTTTATACTTAGTGCAGGTTCTGCACTGATGGAGGGGGTCTATACTTAGTGGAGGGGGGTCTGTACTGAGGGGACTCCTGATCAGAGGAACCATCGCTGTATCGTTGGGTCAGGTGAGAGGGCCGATCGGCCATTATCTACTAACGTTCATAGGAAATGCAGTCTCTGATCATCTCCTGTATTATGTCTGCAGTCTCTGATCATCTCTTGTACTATGTCTGCAGTCTCTGATCATCTCTTGTACTATGTCTGCAGTCTCTGATCATCTCTTGTACTATGTCTGCAGTCTCTGACCATCTCCTGTACTATGTCTGCAGTCTCTGATCATCTCCTGTAGTATGTCTGCAGTCTATGATCATCTCCTGTACTATGTCTGCAGTCTCTGATCATCTCCTGTACTATGTCTGCAGTCTCTGATCATCTCTTATATCCTGTCTGCAGTCTCTGATCATCTCCTGTACTATGTCTGCAGTCTCCGATCATCTCTTATATCCTGTCTGCAGTCTCTGATCATCTCCTGTATTATGTCTGCAGTCACTGATCATCTCCTGTACTATGTCTGCAGTCTCTGACCATCTCCTGTACTATGTCTGCAGTCTATGACCATCTCCTGTACTATGTCTGCAGTCTCTGATCATCTCCTGTACTATGTCTGCAGTCTCTGATCATCTCTTATATCCTGTCTGCAGTCTCTGATCATCTCCTGTACTATGTCTGCAGTCTCCGATCATCTCTTATATCCTGTCTGCAGTCTCTGATCATCTCCTGTATTATGTCTGCAGTCACTGATCATCTCCTGTACTATGTCTGCAGTCTCTGATCATCTCCTGTATTATGTCTGCAGTCTCTGATCATCTCCTGTATTATGTCTGCAGTCTCTGATCATCTCCTGTATTATGTCTGCAGTCTCTGATCATCTCCTGTACTATGTCTGCAGTCTCTGATCATCTCCTGTACTATGTCTGCAGTCTCTGATCATCTCCTGTACTATGTCTGCAGTCTCTGATCATCTCCTGTACTATGTCTGCAGTCTCTGATCATCTCCTGTACTATGTCTGCAGTCTCTGATCATCTCCTGTATTATGTCTGCAGTCTCTGACCATCTCCTGTACTATGTCTGCAGTCTTTGCTCATCTCTTATATCCTGTCTGCAGTCTCTGATCATCTCCTGTAGTATATCTGCAGTCTCTGATCATCTCCTGTAATATGTCTGCAGTCTCTGATCATCTCTTGTACTATGTCTGCAGTCTCTGATCATCTCCTGTACTATGTCTGCAGTCTCTGATCATCTCCTGTAGTATGTCTGCAGTCTTTGGTCATCTCCTGTACTATGTCTGCAGTCTCTGATCATCTCCTGTATTATGTCTGCAGTCTTTGATCATCTCCTGTACTATGTCTGCAGTCTATGACCATCTCCTGTACTATGTCTGCAGTCTCTGATCATCTCCTGTACTATGTCTGCAGTCTCTGATCATCTCTTATATCCTGTCTGCAGTCTCTGATCATCTCCTGTACTATGTCTGCAGTCTCCGATCATCTCTTATATCCTGTCTGCAGTCTCTGATCATCTCCTGTATTATGTCTGCAGTCACTGATCATCTCCTGTACTATGTCTGCAGTCTCTGATCATCTCCTGTATTATGTCTGCAGTCTCTGATCATCTCCTGTATTATGTCTGCAGTCTCTGATCATCTCCTGTATTATGTCTGCAGTCTCTGATCATCTCCTGTACTATGTCTGCAGTCTCTGATCATCTCCTGTACTATGTCTGCAGTCTCTGATCATCTCCTGTACTATGTCTGCAGTCTCTGATCATCTCCTGTACTATGTCTGCAGTCTCTGATCATCTCCTGTATTATGTCTGCAGTCTCTGACCATCTCCTGTACTATGTCTGCAGTCTTTGCTCATCTCTTATATCCTGTCTGCAGTCTCTGATCATCTCCTGTAGTATATCTGCAGTCTCTGATCATCTCCTGTAATATGTCTGCAGTCTCTGATCATCTCTTGTACTATGTCTGCAGTCTCTGATCATCTCCTGTACTATGTCTGCAGTCTCTGATCATCTCCTGTAGTATGTCTGCAGTCTTTGGTCATCTCCTGTACTATGTCTGCAGTCTCTGATCATCTCCTGTATTATGTCTGCAGTCTTTGATCATCTCCTGTACTATGTCTGCAGTCTTTGACCATCTCCTGTACTGTGTCTGCAGTCTCTGACCATCTTCTGTAATATGTCTGCAGTCTCTGATCATGTCCTGTACTATGTCTGCAGTCTCTGATCATCTCCTGTACTATGTCTGCAGTCTCTGATCATCTCCTGTACTATATCTGGGGGCTCTTTCTAACAGACTCTCTAACAGAAGCCCTCTCTGTGTGCATCAGAGAGACTCCCCTCCAGGTCTCATTAGTGTACCCTCTTCCTGTATTTTCTTTATTAAAAGATCACAGGAGGTTCCCAGGGTAACAAAGACTTCTTAGGGGAGCATCTCTGTGTTTGAGTCATTGCCATAGAAACATTTGTAAAGGGGAGGAGTTGGTAAGATGACCACGCCCATGTGGGGGCGCCAGAAATATTTCTGCACCCAGGCGCCGGTGACCCTAGGATCGGCCCTGCTCGGGGATAAGAAACATCAAACGCTAGTAAATGTATTTTCTATGTATGACTGTGCTACGCCTAATAGGCTAGTAGTCAGCACTTCTACCTTGAAGAACTCATGGGTTCAAATTCCACAGAGAGATACTAAAAGATTGAATTGGTGAAAAAAAGGAAAATGACTATTAGCCAATTAGCCAAAGCAGCATATGCTGAAAATAGGTGAATGCCAATTAGCCAATGCACTTTAAATTTTGCTGATTCTATTTTATTAACTCTTCAAATGCATGCAATGATATGTAAGTATTCAATACTATCAGAGCCCTTTCACACTGAGCCGCCCATAGCGTCGGCGGTAAAACACCGCTATTTTTAGGATTAGCGGCACATTTCGGCCGCTAGCAGGGCGCTTTTACCCTCCGCTAGTGGCCGAGAAAGGGTTAAAACCACCCGCAATGTGCCGCAATAGCAGCGTTTTGCCGGCGGTATCCCTGCGCTGCCCCATTGATTTCAATGGGGAGCAGCGGTGGAGGAGCAGTAAACACACCGCTCCTTCACCGCTTCAAAGAAGCTGCTGACAGGACTTTTCCTGACGTCCTGCCAGTGCAGCGCTCCGGTTTGAAAGCCCTCGGGCATTCACACTGGAGACAATGCTGCAGCTGTTTGAGGGCGGATTGCAGGCGCTATTTTTAAAGCTATAGCGACTGCAAAACGCCCTCGGTGTGAAAGGGGTCTTATGGTGTGAAATTCCAAACACCACACACTAGCTAAAGGGCAGATTACATTTTTTTGTTTGTTTATTTTAATTCGCTTGTGCACTGAAAAAATAAACACAGCTGGTGGATGGTATTTGAATTTGTACAGTGAGTGCTGTGGAGACATCTGAGCAGACCACTAAGCCATTGTGCTAAGTACGAGACCTGCATAATAGTGTAGTATGATTAACCACTTGACATCCGCGCTGTGGCCGAATGACGGCCACAGCGCGGACTTGAATTCCTGGGAGGCTGTCATATGACGGCCTCCCCTGTGCACGCGCTCTGCACGCGCCCTACAGGGAGCGCGCCGAGCGCGCTGTGATCACCGAGTCACTGAGACTCGGGTGATCACCGATCCAAGTAAGGGGCAGGTCCCGGCCCCTTACCATGTGATCAGCTGTCAGCCAATGACAGCTGATCACATGAAGTAAACAAAAGTTCGGTAATCTGCTTTTTTTTTTCTACCCACGCTGACAGCGTGAGTAGAAAAAAAAGCCGATCACCAACTCGGATGCGAAGGACATCGGTCCCGAAGTGGAAGAGGCACATCTGCCTCATGTGTGCCCACAGTGCCACCTATCAATGCCCACAACTACCACCTATCAGTGCCCACAAGTGCCAGCTATCAATGCCCACCAGTAGTGCCAATCAGTGCCACCTAGCAGTGCTGCCTATCAGTGTAACTGATAGTGCCCATTATTGCCACCCATCAGTGCCCATCACTGCCGCCTATTGGTGCCCATCAGCTCCGCCTCATCAGCGTACATCAATGAAGGAGAAAAATTACCTGTTTTAAATTTTTTATAATAAAATATAATTTTTATTTTTTTTTTAAATTGAGTTTTTTTACATTTTTTTTTTAACAAAAAATAAAAACCAATGATCAAATACCACCAAAAGAAAGCTCTATTTGTAGGGAAAAAATAATAAAAATGTCATTTGGGTACAGTGTTGTATGACTGCGCAATTGTCATTCAAAGTGCGTCAGCGCTGAAAGCTGAAAATTGGTCTGGATAGGAGGGGGGTTTAAGTGCCCAGTAAGCAAGTGGTTAAAGAATGAATATAAATAATTACCGCTTTATAGTCACCTAAATTAAAAAAATAAAAAACAACATACAACAAATAGGTAACCTAAATGTTTAATACATGTAACTTTACAGAATAGCAGACATTACTATGTAATAATCATTCATAACTGCATTTGTTAGCAAAAGAAGTAAGAAAACTAGGAATACTAATTGCAACATACTTCAATAGATGCACACGACGTAGAGCACATCTCACATAAAAATGTTTCTTTCACATACATGGATCATAGTTACAGTGCAGTACTATATAACAACTTGGTAGGAATTGGCATTTGCATATACGCGGAAGCGCTAATTAGCGCTGATTTAGAATTTACTAACGTGTGTTCCTCACTAATAGTGCTAATTCGCACATTCGCCTGTTGAAATTTTATTTGGCTAAAATGGGAGCTATTATTTGCAATAGTGCCCAGTACTTCCTGGCGCTATAGTAAATGACCCCCTGTGTGTTTATTATCAGTCAGCAACTACACTTTTTGTAGCTTGTGACGTTTGATAAACACAAACATGACTGGAGCTCCTCTTTAATTTCTAACCATTCCATTTAAGCCCCATTCACACTTATCTGACCTGAAAGTCGTGCCACTTGAAGCAATTCCTGTGTAATCTTGAGGTCTATGGACCTCAAATCACAGCAAAGTCAGTCCAAAGTAGTGCAGGGACTACTTTGAAGTCGCTGCAATTTGAAGTCGCACAGATATAAACGGTACTCATTGGAAATCATGGGGTACGACTTGTCATGCGACTTTGCAGTCCCAGTTTTGGACCCATTTTTGGAGCTCCTTGTGTGCTGGTGACATTACTTTCTTTGCAGTCCCAAGTCGCACAAGTGTGAATGAGGCCACAACCCTATGTTATCCAAACTTTGAAATATGAAAAGGGTAAACTCCTCACATAAAATATCTCACTATAACTGTCATTGCTCATGTTCACTTTTCTATCCCTGGTGACTGTTGGAGGAAATCACATGAAAAATGCAGTAATGGGCCATGCACATGATCAGAAAATCTCACAAAAAATACTACTTTCAAATCAATCGTAGGATAATCTGATCGTTAGTGTGCAGCTTTCGAGATCCGATTACAATTTATACAAAATTTTCTGATAAAACGAGCACAATTTTTTTTTGTAAGATACCAGATTGTATGATTTTCATTTAGTACAGCTGTTGTTGGAAAATACAATACAAATACCTTACAACACATTACATCACTTCCACATTTTTATTCTATCGTACGAGAATTTTCATCACTTTAGTAAACTCTTCATTTTCGATATGAGATTAGCGTGCAAAAAAAAAAAACAGATGATCATTCGTCTAATCTGATTGTGTGTGCCAGGCATAAGGATTGTCTTACAATTCAATGCAACACATTAAAATCACAATATGGGTTTTACTAAGTACAGATGTGATTGGGCCCTAATAGTCCCCAGAGTATCCTGTTTGACGAATAGCAATTTAAAATGAACTTTTCATTAAAACTAAAAAAAAAAAAACAACTTAGACTTCTATTGACCAATGTATTGACCAATGTCACTTCCCTGCTTTTCACACTGCTTTGTCCATACTTCTTCCCCAACACCCCCCAGCAACAGGACACCATGTGACCTTTTACCTATTATTACTACATCACCACTCCCTGCGGCTCCGCCCACTCCGCTCCTGAACGCAACAAAGAGTCACGAGCTAGGCAGTCAGGTGAGCCCCCCCCCCCCCCCCCAGGGTAGAACCCGCCCCGTTCCCAGGGAGCGGCCAATGGAAGAGCGTCTACGTTTTTGGAGGCAGGGCCGCCAGTTCCCTTTAAAAGCGCGCCGGCGCCTGATAATACCTGCAGTTGATCCCGTTATGAGGTGTGTAGAAACAATGGCGGGGAGAGCGGGAAGAGATGTATGGAATGTGCTTTGTTTATTGTTAGTGGGCCATGGCGACCTCTCTAATAATATGAGGGAGTGAGGACGGCTTCTTGGTAATCCAGGCACTTCTATGTAGTGGGGAATGGCCATAGCCGTTCAGGCTTCACAGCTCACACTATGGGGAGGCTTTACTCTGGACGCCATGCTCATCCGCTCCAGCGTTAATCAGCTTCTAGCTTCAGGGTGGTTTTAGTTGAGCTTTATAAATAAAGCTGACAGCTGATTGGTTACTTTGCACAGCGGCTCCAGTTTTAGTCTATTCAGCTGTAAGAACTCAATTGTGTGGGGTGTTTAAAGCTTGTTTATAGTAGAGTGCAGCTGGGCTGACCAGACCTTCACACACAAGGTGTATGTATCTCCATACAGGAATGTATGACCCTTCCCTGAGGATTGGATGTATGTAAATCCTTATTCCTGCTGGTTAAACCCCAACACTAGAAATTCCTACAAAAGAACTGATTTAGACCCTCCCCTGAGTTTCCACCTAGAGGTCCTAGCTAAGATTTCATCTTTAGTCTTGTTTTGGTGACAAATTTAAAAATGTTTGCTTTGTTGTGGTCACATGTGATGACTGTTTGTAATGTGATAGCGGGAGGGGGGGGGGCTTAAAGTGGAGCAAAACTCCCCCCACCAGCACCATCCTATTCACCTAGTGTTCGGGGGGGGGGGGGGGGGGGCTGTCAGCCATCTTGATGGGCTGGGATGACTCCACTCCTCATGTACACAATTCATTCTGGTAATGAGGTGTGCAGAGTAGTAGTACATTCAGATCTGTAATTGGGGCTCATTCACACTAATCCTGTTTATATGCATACAACAGTTTTGTTCGTATCTAAATGCAGCACTATAGTCATTGGGGAGCCTACACTTAGCTGTGTCTACATCATGCAAGTACTTCAGGGCCATATCCTCGGCAGGATCTAGTATGCGTCTAAAAGAAAAGTGTATATATCAATATATTTTTTTTTTTTTTTCTGTGAATGAGGGCCTCCCCCCCGTTCTAGATTTTGACCAGGCTGGAAAGCTGCTTTTACTGTAGAAAATACACATTGCCAGTAGTGCTGAATTGTGTGGGGGAAGTCCAACAGGGTGGTTGTACAGAATTCAATCGTTAGACCCACTTCTGTGAACCTCCTGCCTATACATGGATGAATTGGGAATTCTAATCCATCTACAGCTGGCTACTGAAGGTTTTACACTGGAGATTGAATTGCCATTTATTGGGTGGGCAGGTTGTGTGTTGACCCAGCTGCTGGGTTTTCCATTCTTTGGAGGTTGGGGGATTAAACCCAAACGGTTTCTCAGAATGAATATTGTACTAGTCAAAAGGTATAAGGCAAGCCATACACTGACTCTTTCCTGCAACCATGAATCTCCCATCAACACAGTGCTAATATGGGGGATCATCATTTGTCTTCTCCTGACAAGTGGGTGGGAGAAGATGGTGACTATCGTTAGCAGCTATAGCAGCCATTAGTGAGAATTGCAAGAATCTGGCAGGTTGGTTGTAGCAAAGTTGATCGTTCAACTGGGTGCATTCAGCCTGCTCATTAGTTTGAACTGTGATCGGCCTAAACTTTGCATAACTTGGCGCTTGGGTGTTTTGTGCCTCAGAGCAAGTAGTAAACTCACTTTTACTCATTCTTTGATCTTCTACACAAGCACCAATGCCCCTCTTTTCTAGTCAGAACTATTGACTTTGTTTGTAATCTCTATTACCTGTGCCTAATAGTTGTATTTTGTACCTGCAGGTTAGAAATCATGATGTTACTTGTAGTTGCTTCCCTATGCTTGGCATCGGTATTTGCACTTCCTGTTCACGATCCAGCTTTGGATGAAACATGGAACTTGTTTACTACGCTCTTTAATAAAAAATATCAAAAGGTAAGTTTAATAAATGTACTTCTCTTGTAATCAACTGCTACCTTCTATAGACTTGCTTTAGATTACTACCGTTATAAACTATTTCTGTAAGATGCCCTAACACCTGGACTGGAATCCGCTAGAAGGGTTTTTTTTTTTTCCCCTCTGGTTGAACTTAAAATTGGGGGCGACTTACTAAAACTGGTGCTGCTAAGCATAGTAACAATCAGTAACCCAATACTTACCTGAGCCTGATCTTCCTCCAGCAATGTGCATGAGTCTCAACTGGCTGAGACAGTGCTGCTGTCAGTGAGCCAATGAGGAGAGGGGGTGGGGCAGAGCCTCCATGTCTGGACAGGCTCGGGAGTGAGCCTGCTCATGTGCTCTCAAGTTACTTTAAAAGTAACGTTCTACTTGCCTCCTCTGTGCAGTGATTTTTGCTCAGAACAGCCCAGATCCTCTTGGGTCCCTTGCTTGCTGGAGCTCTGCCCCACAACAAGAAGCTTGCTATGAGGACACAAGCAGGCTTGCTCACGAGCCATTGCTCTATCTATTCAGACATGGAGGCTCTGCCCCATCCTTTCTCATTGGCTCACTGACTTTGACATCAGTGCTGTCTCAGCCAATGAGGGAGAATCCCCCAGACAGCTAAGGCTCTTGTGTACATTGCTGGAGGAAGATTGAGCTCAGGTAAGTATTGGGGAGGGGTAGTGTGTATGCTGCGCACAAGTTTTATCTTGCTGCATGAAGGTAAAAAGCCTGCCATTAGAACCACTTTAACATCAGTGTTGGGTTCTGGAGTTAACACCAGGTAGGTCCATATATAGTAAAAGCTTGGTTGAATCTATAAAAATGGCTAAACCTATTTTTCTCAAGTCATCTTTCAGGACGGCACACCTGAGAGATGAGAGGCTCCTCCCGACAGGAAACACAATCAATCAACAGCTGTTTTAAGTCCACACCCTTCCCCTTGATCCTCAGTTTTTGATTGTGTTTCTCCCTACACAGCAAAACTGTTTGTTTTTTCCAAATGACCGAAGCCTGGGGCTGGTGGTCTCCCCCTGGGAGCTGGACCAAATGCCTGGGAAGCCTCTGGGTCTGGCAGGATATATTTATCCTTCCCGGGGGGTTCCCCTATCCTTTCTTCAGGGGGGGGCAGCAAAAACTGGGAAAGCCCCCCTGATAGCTGAAGGCCCCTGGGTACAGTGGTGTACCCAGAACTTCAGGGGCCCTTATCCTGTCTCCCCCCTTACCTGTCCGGGCGTCCGTTCAGACGGGGGTGCTGGCCGTCGGTTCTTTCCAGGGGGATCGTATCCCCTGACTTCTGGGCCCCTGGTAGCTCGCGTGGGCTGCTGGGGAGGGCACCGCCTGAACGACCCACGTTCTTACCCAGAAGGGAAAGCTGAGAGTCAGCAGGAGCAGGCGCCCACATCCTCCTTTCGAGGAGGCACCAATTCACTATGGTAATTGTCTGCCTAAACCACAGATGGGAATGAGGAACGTATGGCATTGCCCCCCCCCCCCCATGTGTATATACTGACTGGTACAGTGCAGGACACAGCCTAACCTTGCAGCTCCCTAAAGGGACAGCAGTTGGAGGGGGGGGCACTTTGGCGGCTATCCTCCTTGCGTGTGGACCATAAGGATGGAAAAGCAAGCCCGGTGGCTGTGGCAAAAGGGGGAAGACGGCAACGGTGAGTCAAAAATCCCCAATCCCAGCCAGATGGTTTCTGGGCATTTGAGATCATCTCCCCTGGGGTCTGGATTCAAATAGCCCAGAAGCTTTTGCTAAGAACACCAGCCACAGCTCCCTCTTACATCAATGATGCTGTATGGTGGACAAGTGATGCAGAGGAGCGAATGTGCCTAAACCACCTCAGATGGGAAAGAGGTAGGTAAGGCATTTTTTTTTTCCCCTTCCACCTATATTTACTGAGTGGTGCAGGGCCTGGGGTCTGCATAACAAAACAGCCCAGAAGCTACTGCTAAAAACCACCAGCCACAGCTCCCTCTTATAGCAGAGACACTGTGGTTATCACAATAGTAGGTTGCCAGCCTCTCCCTACATACCCGGTTGTGGTACATTAGTAGGGGTGAATATAGCAAAGGGGGTGACCTGGTAGAACAAAGAGTTCCTTACTGGCCAGGTATACCACTGAACAAATTATTAATGGTGCAATGGTTGAAGGATTCAGGAGTAAGCTCCCTTGCTCAGCAGGTGCACTAGGTTATCTGGCCCTATTAGCCCAGCTGCTAGGAATCTGAAGTTGCTCCAAGATGCTTAAAAGCTGACCTAACTTTCAACAATGTTGCAGGGACCAAGCTTCTGTGTGGCACAGTAGGGGTTCCCTTGTGACAGATCCTCCTTTTGGGGGTTGCTTGCTATGGGTAACTTTTCATAAGCTCCAACCTCCCACTCCACTCTTACATTGTGGTTATATTTTAATGCAGGGGGTAAAAAAAAACCTTTTTGTTGGTTTGGGCTACAGTCCACTCAATGACAGATCTAAAAGCGATTTACCATAAATCGTTTTCCTATATCCTTTGAATAAGGATTTTCTGTGCAAACATATGCAAGAGCTAGATGGCTATATGATTGCTTGTTTAAGGCCTGCAGGTGGCTATTTACCTCCAGGCTAAATTGGTAACCACCCTTTCTAGGGGTCTTAAATTGGTCTCTAGGGCTGGGCTCATTGAGACTTTAGTTACTAATCAGCCCCACCCGTGTATGAGCTGGCTAGCGTTTGCTCAATCTACGGAGGTAAGGTAGGACAACAGCTACTATAGTAAGGTGTCCAACCATTTTAGGATTGGTTCCTTCACTGGTGGTGAAGGATTAGTATCTACAGCCCAGGCTAGGCCTATGAAATGAATTGCCCCTGTTTGGTTATTTCATAAAGGGATACACCATGACTCCTTGGCTGCTCACCAGTAGACCTCAGTAGTGAAAGTTTGTCCTTGCTGGGGTGTTTGGTGGCACAGCAGAAATACACATTGAGATTTGTGACATCTCTGCTCATAAGGGGTATATTGCTGTACATCAGAAATGCACTGCACTGAAGCTTGTTGGGTGTCCTTTATGTCCTAAAGGTACTGCTTTGTTTGGCTACAGATCAGAAAAATACAACAGGGAAGGTGGTCTGTACTTTCTGGTTTTGTGCCACACGGCAGAAACGCACATCATTGAGTCTGGTAAAGACATCTCTGCTCGTAAGTGTTATATTGCTGCACATCAGACGTACACAAGGTTGAGTTCTGTCTGGGGGTTTTTGTGTCCTGTATTACTGCCTTATTGGTTGCTTATCAGAAAGGCAGCAGGAAAGATTGATGGTCCTGATTTGTCGGGCTCCATAACAGAAGTACAAATTGAACCTGGGCCAGGGGTAGTACATATACTGCCTTTGGTAATCGGTACAGCACCACAAAGTGGCGTCGTGCTGATTCAGACAGTGCTATTAACGGCAATGGCTGCCGATTTTAGGCATGCGATTTGACATGTTGAGTTGCATGCCAAATCACTTGAAGATGGATGTGCTATCTCTATTCAGAATTGTTAGTTGCACATCAGAGATATACACGACTGAGGTCTGTCTGTGGGTCCTGTATTACTGCCTTATTGGTTGCTTATCAGAAAGGCAGCAGTGAAGGTGGATGGTCCTGATTTTGTTGGAAAATACAAAATTGAACCTGTGCCTGGGGTAGTACACATACTGCCATTGGTAATCAGTGCAGCACCACAAAGTGGCCCGTACTGATTCAGACAGTGCTATTAACGGCAATGGCTGCCGATTTTAGGCATGCGATTTGACATGTTGAGTCGCATGCCAAATCACTTGAATATGGATGTGCTATCTCTATTCAAAATTGTTGTTGCACATCAGACACATACAAGATTGAAGGTTGTCTGTCCTTTATGTCTTACATTTACTGCCTTATTGGCTGCATATCAGAAAGGACACAACAGTGAAGGTTGTTTGTCTTTTTCTGATTTTGTTTTTGCTGCTCAGCAGGGAGACACATTGAGCGTGATGGCATCTCTGCTCAGTATTGGTATATGCTACACATCAGACATACACAAAGATTGAACATTGTTTGTGTCCTGTATGTCCTATATTTACTGCCTTATCGTCTGTATATCAGAAAGGCACAGCAGTAAGTGGTGTTTCTCATTGATCTTCCTTGCTGTTTCTTAGGTATACACAGTAGGGGGCTGTTGGCTGCACTCCTCCAGGGAGCCACAGCATGGGGACCCCTTGTTTGTTCAACCTGAAAACTGCTTTTCCTGCGACCTGTGTAATCTTGAGGTCTGTGGTTCCGTAAGCAGGGACTGCTGGAGACGCTGCGACCTGGAGTCGCACAGTCACGAATGGTACCCTTTGGAAGCCATAGTATGACTTCTCAGGCATCTTGCAGTCCCAAGTGGCAGGTTGGGTCGCACGGGTGTGGGAACCCTAAGCTTATCTGTCCCTCCTGTTGAGGTTTTGCTACGCAGCAGGGATACTCATTGTGGAGTTATTGCATTTATTTTGCAGTAGACCAGAAAGATCGCACCTGTAAAGGCTGTCTGTTTCTTTGTTTTTATGTTGCTGCACAGCAGAAATACTCAACATTGAAGCTTGTTGGTGCTTTGTTTTATATTGCCTTACCTTATGGCACTTCAGAAAAACCCAATGCTGTAGGTTGCTTGTGTTCTTTCTGTGTTGGTTCTATGTAACTGCACTACAGAACTGCATAACAGAAAGGATTGTCTTATAACTGTACTTGGTGGTTCGTCATAAATACGCAACATAGAAGTTTGGGTCTTTCTGTCTTCTCTTTAAGGCCTTGTTTTGCTGTACATCAGTAAAACACCATTGTAAAAGGGGGTTCCCGTCCTTTCTGTATTTACCAGTTATGAGCTAGCTGCACTTCAGAAATGCGCAGCATTTAAGGTGTGTTTGTGTCTTAATGTTTACATATTGGCCGCACATCAGAAAACCAGACTGTGAGGTTCAGATTTGGGTCTCTTCCCATGTTTGATATGTTGGTTTAGCTAGTCACACTCAGATACACAACATTTTTGTCTGTTTGTGTCCTTTCTGTTTAAATCTATTGTGCTATGTCCACAATCTATGATTTTTTCTTTTTATTTGTGATATTAATAATACATGTATCACCTTTTGTATTTCAGCCTTCTTTTCCGTGGAAGGGCCAGGAGTTCTGGCTGCAAATGTCATGTCAGAAAGCCTCGACCCCTTACTTTCAGGGATGCCAGAGCCATTTCCTAGGGTTGAAGCCCGGTAGAGTTATGGGTCACTGGAGGAAGGCGATAATGAGTCGCCCTGTAATAAGAACTTAGGAAGTTCGGTTCAGAGGAGTTTTTTATGGCCTGAAGATGAAGTATAAAGATGTATACCCGACCAAATAGGTTACAGCTCGGTGCATGGCCTTCATTTTGCCCTTCTAGCAAAACTAGATGTAGCAGTATGAGTGTTCTAATCCTGCTACGGATGTTAATCTCCTGAGTAGGCTCTCAGGCATAAGTAAAACTATAGATTGGGCATGCCTTAAACCCAGGGGTTAAGTTTTTGTTAATCTATTTCCCTTAAGTAGGTTTCCCTTCAGTCTTTGCTGACGTAAAGATAAAAATGAACAAAAAAGGTTGTCTGTCAGGGGCCCCCCTTTTGGCAGTTTTATTTCCCTGGACAGGGTTGTGTTAAAACAGGCTCCCTTATTGATCAATGTAGTGTCCTTGTCTTACAACACAGCTCTCCGATTAATCCTTTTTAGTGGTTCTAAGCAGCACCTATAGGCAGAATAGGCCATTGTTAGATGTGTGACAGGCAACATTGATAATCTACAAGTTTAACATGTTTTCTGATTCCATCTTTAAGAGCCCACTCCACCTAGATCCTGCATCCGAAGCAGAGAAGGCAGGGACACCAGTGGAGTAGACCGGCAGATCAGCCGCATGATCCAGCTAAGATACCTTCATCAAGCATATGGAGTGAAGGTAAAGCTCACTGCAGAACCGAGGTTCGCCAAGAGGGTCTTGCAGTGGTCCCACCCTAAAGGTAGGCCTGAGCTGCTTGATTATCCTCTCAGGTGTGCCGTCCTGAAAGATGACTTGAGAAAAGTACTAGTTACTTACCGGTAACTGTCTTTCTGGGAAATCTTCCAGGACGGCAGGCCTACTTCCCACCCGTTGGAGGAGGGAAAATTTTAGAACACTAGAAGGTGAGTACCTATGAAGAATGATTTCCCTTGTGAAACAGGTTCAGGAGTTACTTCTCTACAAACTGAGGATCAAGGGGAAGGGTGTGGACTTAAAACAGCTGTTGATTGATTGTGTTTCCTGTCGGGAGGAGCCTCTCATCTCTCAGGTGTGCCGTCCTGGAAGATTTCCCAGAAAGACAGTTACCGGTAAGTAACTAGTACTTTTCCTCTCTAGGATGATGGTACATGGAGAAGGTTGGTATTTGAGGATAATTTCAGGAAAATCATAAAGCACAATATGGAAGCTGCTGCAGGAAAACACACTTACAGCCTTGGCATGAACCATTTTGGGGACATGGTAAGTGTACATGAAACCTTTGAGCAACAATGGATTTATACTGTAAGAGTAGCTGGTGTATCAGTCTTCAGTTAAAATGCAAGCAGACAGTTCTTTATTGCAGAAAAGACATGCTATATATCCAAGAAAACTATCTTGCTTGCCTGTTCAGTCTAGCAAAGCTGTTCATGGTGGATCAAGCTATACAATACATACCTGGAACGCACAAGATTCTGGGTGCCAGCATAGATGTCATGAATGTGTTGCAGCAAAGGAACTTTAAAAGCTTGTTTATGGTAGTGAGCAAAAGATATCACGTGTCCACATCTATACAAAGTTAGACATGGTAGTAACATGTTGTACCCAGGTAACATTCACACTTATAATACAGAATCCTGTTTTATGAACTAATCCACATAGGAAGCTTGGTGCATTTTAGGAGTGCATGTGAACACATGATCAAAACAGGTTATAGAGGGAGATTTGCTAAGACAAATGTGCTGGTTCACGCCTTGATTGTACACTAAACACAAATATGTAAACTGCAACTGATGCTAGGGTAACTGCAGTTTTCTCATTGATCATAGCGCACGCTCAATACAATTGTTTTATTTCATCTTATTGGATGTCTTGTTAGGCAATTAGTTGGTGGTATCAGTTAACCCTTTTGATGCGAATCTCATTCCTATTCTAATATATATCTTTGAAATGTGGGGGTTCCTAAATATTTAAATGCATTACAAAGAACAGGTGTTTCTAAACCCTATAAATATTTTCAGATCTTCATCTTTAAAGGTGACCATACACTGCAATCAGTTAGATCTTAAAAAAAGATTTGGTGCAAGAGCCTGTTTTAATTTCCTATAATTTGAGTTGTGCTTCTTCCTATTACCTAATTTTGCCATGATAGAAATTCGCCAATCATAGTGCATGACCATCTTAAGTGCCAAATTTGGAATGTAGATGTGCCATGACCCACTGGTAAATGCCTTTTTTAGGAGGAGCGAGTCTTTTTACATAACCTTAACAAGGTGCATGTCACATGTTGGCAACATAACATGCTAACATGACATGTGTGCAAATATCCTTTAAAAAAAAAAAATGCATAAAGATGAGCCAGCATAAAAAAAGTTGTCAAGTTTGAAGGTGCACCTGTTCAACCCACACAATTGCATTGATGTTGCTTGACATATACTAAAATTTTGTCCGTGCTGTGAACAAACCGCGCAAGAGCCACTTGCCGCAAATGAGCGTAAGAGCCACTTGTGCATGCTCAGTGCTTGCGTTTATCTCACACAGTTGTAAACATACTTGCAGGCTTGCTCTGAAAAAGTTACTTTCTTTTTAGGGGCATATTTGGGCAGTTAAACTTCCTCACATCAACCAATAATATTGGCACCTCCATCTTCTATTAATGTTGAATTGAAGATGCCATGCCCATAGTGGCGCACAGATTGCATTCTCCTGTGCACTGAGATTGCTATAGTAAATGGGGGATTTGCTCTCTGTTCCCGGCACACCGTTTTTTAAATATGAAATGTGCGTTGCGCCTCTACTGATTGCGCACGGTTTTTGTGAATCGACCCCATAGTGTTAAAGGCCTGGTCTCTTACAAAGATCCAGTAAGTCAAAAAGTTAAAGAACAGCAGGGAGCATATAGTAGTTTATAGGCATTCATGTGGCACCAGCAATTATCTTAACAGTATATGCAAAATCAACTAGCATCAACAGATGGTCCTTTAATGATGGTGGTGTGCAGTGGCTTTTATACTGTGAATGTCCATTGTGGAGGTAGATGTCATACATGTTTTCCATTGGGGTATCTGCTTATCACAGATGCATATTTAGTAAAGTGTTCCAGAACAATCACTTTTGACAGCATGTAATGGCAGTCTCTGCATATAGTGTGGTTCCTACAGAGTCTTTTAAAGTCTTCACTGTTTTGTAGTTAGTAACATGGCTTCCTTAGTACTGTAGAATTGTTTTATGGAGATATGTAATTCACACACCCCATTTTGGTTCTAGACTACAGAAGAAATTAAACAGCTAATGAACGGATACAAATTTAACCAGAACATGACACGAGGAGCAACAATTCCTGCCTCAAAATAACTTTGAGGCTCCAAAACAAGTTGACTGGTGGAAAGGCTATGTAACTCCAGTAAAAGATCAGGTATAAACTACATTTCTGCTTTTTTGCAGACCTTGAAATAAAATGCCAAGTAGCTGCATTACAAATTGCATATCCTTTCTTTTCAGGGAGATTGTGGTTCCTGTTGGGCCTTTAGCGCGACTGGTGCTTTGGAAGGTCAACATTTCAGGAAGACTGGGAAGCTTGTGTCCCTGAGTGAGCAAAATCTTGTGGACTGCTCTACAGCAGAAGGCAATCTTGGCTGCAATGGAGGATTGATGAAATATGCTTTTCAATATGTCTTTGACAATGATGGCATAGATTCTGAGGAGTCGTATCCATATATTGCTGATGATGTAAGGGGGCAGTCCACTCAAATTCTTACTGGTAGTTTTAGCTTTTATTACAGGACTTTCATGTTTACCTTGGAAATTTGAGACTGGCATTGTAATCTGAGACAACCATCTCACTATAGGTCTTGCTCTGTAGCTCAGGTACTTGACAGTTAATCTTTCCTGAGAATTCAGAATATTTCCAAAATGGAAACTTTAGGGGGAGGGACCACTAACTTAAAACATACCTGCCTTGTGACTAAGACCCCTTTCACACTGAGGTGGTTTTCTGGTGCTTCAGTGCTAGAAATGGTCTCTGACAACCCCCTCCCATTATTGCACTGTCGTTTCACACTGGGGCAGTGTGATTGTGGGATGTTACAAAAGTCCTGCAAGCGGAATCTTCAGGGTAGGTTGGGAGCACTGCAAATAGAGGTCACAACGCCTTGCCTATTGCAATGAATGGGCAGCGCTTCCTAAGTGCTGCAAAACAGTACTTTTAAGGTTAAAAACCGCCCCGCTAGCAGCTGAAGAGCTGCAAAAACAAGCGGCACTAACGGCACAGGTGCTCCCTGTGAAAGGGGTCTTAAGGCTAAGGTTTATGGCCGTCTTCTGATCTACTGGCCTTTATTTTCTGCCTAGGGTCAGTAACAAATTATGGGGATTGGGGAAGTGTTAGCTTCCTCTGTCAACTTTTAATGTATGTGAAGTCTTTATTTTGGGCACATCTTCATGGCTTGTTTTAGAATGGGGTGGGCAACTATGTAGTTTTTCACACACTACCTGACTACAGTTGCTCCTACAGTGCTGCTGTCTGACAGATCTCTAAATATGGATAACTCCCTGTTGTGTTTTCATGTAGCCTGAAGTCATAAGACATTGGGATGCATAATCTTCTTTCTTTATAGGAGCAAGCCTGCAAATATGATCTAGCCAACAGGGCTGCCACTGACACAGGCTTTATGAAAATTGCCTCTGGGGATGAGAAGGCTCTAAAAGCTGTGGCATCAGTTGGTCCAATCTCTGTAGGTATTGATGCTAACCATGAATCATTCCATTTCTATAAAGAAGGTATGTATTGCTCTACTAAACCTGACTAACTTTTTTTAGGACCACTTTATGTACTAAGTAAATTCCTGTAAGTAGTTTTAAATATGAACCTGAATGCAGCAGTAAAAAGCTAGACCATGGTGTTCTGGTTGTTGGCTATGGATTTGAAGGGGAGGATGTAGATGGAAAGAAATACTGGATTGTTAAAAACAGGTATGTTTTCAAAATGAACACTGTAAAATGCAGTTTGGGGAAATGAGGGCTCACACAGCTTTTTGCTGAAACCTTCCTAAATGGCTCCTCAGGCAAAAGTGTGGTTAGAACTGCTAACTTCGAACCCATGGTATATTGACATACAGCTGCTGAGAATTTTTGGCAAGGACTCACCTGGGCAATACAAGGAGCCTGATGGAAGGGCTGCATAACTTTCTAACTATAATCCAGCTTAACAGGCCTTGGGTGGCTGCATTTGTTTTTGTGTGTGTGTGGGGGGTTTTTTTTTGGTTTTTTTGTTTTTATCACTGCTTATTCACTTTAGTCTCCATTGGTCCTAACCTCGATATACCTCAACTTAAAATTCTGTCAACATTTCCACTCTTCCGTCCTCCCCTCCCTTTCCTCCTCCCCACTGAATCTTAAGCATTCCATATTAGGCATCAGATTAACTGCGTTAACCTATTCCCAAATTTTTGGGCTTCCTTCCTCCTACCATTTCTTTGGTATAAGACTTTTTGCCGCATTCAATAAATGGGGTAGTAGTGATTCCCTATATTGCTTCTCTGAACCCTCTACTCCATGGAATATACATGTCCACGGATCTTCTAATACTACTTTTCCCGTAATTTCTTTAATCAGTTGTAGAATTTCTTTCCAATAGTTAGTTTTTGGTACAGGTCCACCACAGGTGGGCCATAGTTCCTGTGACCTTACAGCCTCTCCAACATTCCTGGGATTTCTCCGGTTGACATTTGCTCAATTTATCTGGTGTTACATACCACCTTGTCAGGCACTTATAATTCATTTCAGCTGTTTTTGATATCTATGGCAGAGCTATGTGTTAAATTCAAAATCTCCCCAATGTTATTTTTATAACAAAGTGACCCCAGCTCGTCCCCAACCCCTTTTTTTTTTTTTTTTTTTTTTTTTATTAGCGGTACCTCCAGTTCCCATCTGACAGTAATATTTTGTATAGCTTAGAAATATCCCTTTTTGTGCATCCTACTAGGCATAAACTTTCTAATGTTGATTATTCCTCCCCTGTTATTGGTTGGGGCAAATTCTCAACAAAATCCTTCAACTGGAGGTATCGCCATTATATCTGTTTTGTTGTAACTCAAAGTGTCTATTGTCCCTCTCTTATCTCTTAATTGTGCATTATCACTTAACTTTTTTTTTTTTTTTTTTCCTAACCCATTGTTTTTCACTTTTCTCCCTCGCTTTTTTTTTTTTTTTTTTTTATTTTGCCAAATGAATCTCATAATAGTTTTAACTTGAAAGTAATGAGGCGGTAACGTAATGGGCAACATTTGAAATTTGTAAGTGATCTTTGGCAGCAAAACTATCTTCACTGTGTTGATTCGCCCAATCAAGGAGAGGGGTCTTGATGTCCCTCCTCCATGGAAACTTAGTTTTCCACAGTTGTCTTCCAGGACAGCCCTTGAGAGATGGAGTCCCTCCCATCGTCCCAGGAAACACATTGCCAAAACAGTTCAAAAGGTGGTCCCTGGCCAGTCATTTGTGTTTCCTCTTTCGGAGGAACATGTTGCCAGGCAATTTTTTTTTTCTTTTTTTTTTTTCTTCTAATGGAATATAATTTGTGTGTGTAAATATATATATATATATATATATATATATATATATATATATATATATATATATATATATATATATATATATATATATATATATATATATATATATATATATATATTCTATATCAGAAGAATCCCTCCATGGAAACTTAGTTTTTTTTTTTTTTTTGCAGGTATTGCTCTTCATATTAACATTTATGCTTGATCTCATATTTATTAAGATTGATTTGATATTTCTCCATATTGTATTAATAATTTAAGTAGGTTTGGCATTGTTCTCCTCGGATTGGATATGTAGAACAACAAATCATCTGCGAAAGCCGCCACTTTGTGCTCCCCATCCCCAATCTGGATACCTCCTATGTCTGGATTGGATCTAATCCTTCCATTTTTTTCATTTCGAAGGAGGGGGACAACTCCCCATTGATTTTTATAGCTGTGGTCAGTTTTTTTTTTTTATTTTATATAATTGATCCTCTGAATCATTTTTGGGCCCAATCCCATGGATTCCAATGTTTTAATCATAAGTCCCCAGTCTACCCTGTCAAATGCTTTTTCAGCATCTATCAACAGGAATAGACCTGGGGACCCACCATTAACTTTTTGGAGGAGGAGCAATGTTCTCACTCCATTGTCCCTCTCCTTCGGACAAACCTAACCTGGTCAGGATGGACCAGATCTTTCATCACATCCTTCATCCTTGTTGCCAAGACCTTGGCATATAGCTTTGTGTCTGTGTTTAACAGGGATATTGGTCTAATTTTAACACATTGATCCGTCTTTCCCCTCCTTCAAAATGACTGATGCCGGCATGGCCTCTCTGCTCATTTCTTACTCAACCCCCAGACTATTCATGTATTGGCGGAGCCTTGGGACCAGAATATCCCCAAACTTTTTTTAAATAGAGTGTAGGAAACCAGTCTGGGCCAGGGCTTTTACCTGGGGCAGAATCTTTAGTGCTTTCTTGATTTCCTCTTCAGTTATGATTTTATCTAACATAACCCTGTCACTCTCAGATATTTGGGGGAGCCCTGCTCTTTCTAAGAACTCATCTGGTTTCCCTTTTTTTTTTTTTTTACCACCCCTATAGTTAGCCGCTAATGTAGGTCTTATGGGCCTCCCAAAGAGTGGCATATATCTCTTTTGTATCAATCTGGAAATAATTTTCTATCTCCTTTCGCACTTTCTGCATCTTATCTTGTAGTGATGCCTCATTTGATCTCCAATTATAGGGGGGGTCTTTGTATTCCTGTTATTTTCATATTATGGGGGAGTGATCGGACAGCGTCTATTTCTATGTTTAAATCAGTTACCCACTCTAATACTTTATGGTCTACCATTATATAATCTATTCTGGTGTACATCTCATGTACAGGGGAGTAAAAAGTGTAATCACGTGTATTAGGATGCATGATCCTCCACACATTTAGTATCTGGTGTTGCTACTTTTTCTGTTTAATCATTTTTAATGATGTATTTCTAATCCCCTGTACACAGGCCGTACTATCAATTTCAGGATCCAAGCAAAAATTCAGGTCTCCAGCCATTATGTAACCTTTCCTAAAATCCATCAACCTCTCCATTGTCTTTCATATATTTTATTGAGTTCTTATTGGGGCATATATGTCTGCCAATGTACATTCCATTTCTCCAAGGTATCTACCTTCAGGGTCAGTCATCCTTTCCTCCAATTTAAACCTAACCCCTGCGGCTAATCCAACTGCCACTCCCTTGGCTCTCTTTGTTGATGAATCAGCATAGTACCATGTCGAAGTCTCTAGAAAATAATTTAACGTTGTATTCCTGCAGGACTCAAACTTCTGCCCCATATTTTAATTCCCTCAATTTTTTGACACTTAGTGGGTGTGTTCAGTCTGCAAACACTGTATGTCAAGAACTTAATTTTTGTTTTCCTATTAGTGGTTGCTGTATTTATTTGAGAGGAATCTTTTTCCCCATTCCCCCCCGATCCTTCCGTGGGGTGTAAGGACCGGACGTACACTGGTAACCTCGGGGTCACTATTCTCAGCCCCCCTCCACCCACTTTATTTCCTTTTTGTTATATATTTCCCCTAATGCATTTACAGAAAGTTACTCCATGTCTATCATTATGACATTTTTCTCCCTCTTCCCATCCTGGTATCACTGGAACTTGACTATCTAGTCTATTGCAGAACTCCTGTAAATCTTCGGGGAATCTTAATCTTGCGGATCTGCCGTCTTTATGCCCTATCAGGCATGCTGAGAATCCCCAGTTATACTTTATGTTCACTAATCGCATTTGCTCTAGGAGCGGTTTAAGGAGTCGTCACCTAGCAAGTGTTTCAGGTGCAAGATCTGTAAAGATTTGAAGCTCCATATTTTATATTTCTTCTTTTTATTTCTGAAATCTCACAAGAATGTCTCTGGGACGATCCGCTGCTAAAAAAATTTTTATATATTTTTTTTTTTTCTGACCCGATGGATTCTATCAATCTTAATACTCTTTTCTGGTCCTTTGTCCAGCAGCAGGTTAAATATTGAGTTCATAATTCTCCTCAGATCTTCGCCATTTTCCTCTGGAAGGGCACGGATTCTAAGATTTTGTCTTCTATTTTGACTTTCCTGGTCCTCCAGTTTGTACAGGATTCTCCTCTGGTTTATCTGTGTTAATCTCACTTGCTCTTTTAATTTTCTGAGTTCCTGGGCCTGATTATCTGTCCTCTCCTCTCTCTTCCACTCAAGCCAACAGCTGCCCCAGGTCTATTTGTAATGCGGTAATTTCCCCTTTAATTGAATTTTCTAGTCTCAATAACGTCTCTGACACTTCTAGTTTTGTTGGCATCTGGGCACCTACATTCGGTTCTTCCATTTTACTTGTTTCCACCTCACTCTCTATACAAGTATCTTCTCTCGAGAGGTCCGGAGTATCTCCTTTCTTTTTAGCAAGATCTTTTCTCTTGTTTTGCCTGTTGTGGTTCTTCCAGTCTTGTACTCTGGGGACTTGACCTTTTTTTGTCATATTGTTTGATCGTACTAGTGTTTGCTTTTTTCTTAGGGGTTTTGGGCTTCCCTTCCCACTTCCCTTCGTGGTCCTACCTTTCATACTGGGGTTTTTTTTTTTTTTTGTAGTTTTCAGTTCCCCTGTTTTTAGTATCTATTTTCTCTTCTCCTAGGAGATCGTTGGAAACCTCACACCTAGATAGGTATCCCTGGATTTACAAAGCTGCCAATTTGCACAGAGGCTCCAGGAGCCCTCAAAAAAAAGCGTCCAAGTTATATTCATCATAGGTGCGAAATGGGGTCAAGTCCATGTGTCCTTAAAGCGGGGGTCCACCTATCCTTTTTTTTTTTTTTTTTTTTTTTTTGAGTTCATTCACAAACTTTTCTTCTCATGGTTATCTACTCACATGTTCTGTGTAATAAGTCTGCCTGTGTCCGATTTTGTTGTAAAGAATAACTTAAAATTCACTGAAGGCGGTTTCCATCTTCATTGTGGGCATTTGAAGCCCACAAGCATGTATTTCCTGGATGCGGTGAATGCTGGGAGCAGAGATGTTGTGATGAGGCTGTTGCACAATGCATGCTGGGAAGCCTGAGACTAGCTCCCAGGGGACTGTGGGAGGTCTGGGAAAGGCTAGAAACACGCCTACTCCCATGGGAGGAAAACCAGGAAGTGCTAAGATTAGAAAAAGTAATTACGGCGATTTAAATTTTTTTACACAGCATGTCAGCATCTAGGCAAGGAAGAGAATGCATAGAGATAATGTTCAAAATTTGGGTGGAACCCCACTTTAAGTAGGCCGCCACAGGTTAAACCCACCAACCGATTAATACTTGTATACAGGGGTATTTTAGTCCGCTAATTTCTGAGGTGTACCAGGCTTTTTAATCATAATGGTTAATCCTCTGATGCCCCTGCTTGCCAACCTTTACTGTCCTACCTGAGACATACGAAAAGAGGAGAGGAAAAAAAAGGGTGGGTTAGTCTGTGCAGATAATTCCCGGTATATCCAGTTTTGTACAGGTGAATACTGGCCTCTACCAGTCTGTCCTGGATTTATACATGTGTTGTAGATGGGTTTTTGACAAGTGGCAGATTTATGCAGGATTATTCCGAAGTGTTCTGCTATTTCAGCTTTTGCACCCGTTCAATATTGCAATGCCTGTGTGGCATATTCCGAAGCTTACTGCTTCTCTACTTTGTCCAGCTTTTCCACCTGCTGCTGATTCGAGATCAAGCTCTCATCTGTCTACTGTGGCTCTCGTATGTCCTATGCCTTCGGGGACTCCTTAATACTGCTATTCCACCCCGACTCAGGCTTCCACTTGCCGCTTGTCTGGCCGGATGTCTGTATACCCTGACACTGGTCTGCGATCTTTAACCGCTCCGCTATAGCCCGCAAACAGAGGGGGAGCAGGTAGGGGTGGGGAAGGGGGGGCCAGCTCCCAGCTTCTCAGTTCCCCCGCATGCTGCCGAATCCCGGTGACTGTCTGTCACAAGGGCTGGTTACAGGATTGCTGGTGGGGTTTCCTAGGGGGAGCTAGGTCGTCATTAGTGAAAACACCGCTGCCTCTCACTCAGCGGGTTTGCCTAGGCTTCTCCCGGTCTCCCTTGTGTATCCTGTCAGTGACACGGTCAGGCCCCTCCCTCCGCACATCACATTCTCATGTCCTCATCCCTGTGACTTGTGTTTCTGCATTTGCTTTCTGATAACATTTGGCAAGTACAGAAAATGGCTGGATACCAGAATTATGGTGTCATTGGTAATCCTATTAAGCTCTATGGTTATTTAACACCTGAGGGTTTTTATTTTTTTTGTAAATCCATCAGCACCTGTGTAATGGAGTTCAGGCAGACGTGTGTGTTCAGTGTTTTTAATGGCTCCTTGCACTGGAGGAATAAATGTGGTCAGGTTTACCAGGTGACAATATGGAGGGGCTAAAACCTAATGCAGGCACCTCATCCAAGGACTGAAATGGCATATAATGTGTCTTTATGTTAAAATGCACTGTAGCAATAGCAAATATGTAAACTAGCACTGCTTAACTGTCTTCTAGATGACTTTTATATGGCTTCAGTAATTGTTGCTAATCTGGAACCATCTTATACTAAACTCCAGATTTAACTGGTATGCTTGTCAGTCGGTTGCTTCAAGCCTGCAGTTAAGATTGCAAGGGAAATATACACATGCGATTCTCATTTGCAATACAATTTTTGTCTTTTTAGCTGGGCTGAGTCGTGGGGAAACAAAGGATACATCTACATTGCAAGAGACAAGGACAATCATTGTGGAATTGCTACCGATGCCAGCTATCCTTTAGTTTAACTTGATGGGAGCCACTTAAGAATTTTTTTTTTTTTTTTTTTTCTCCAAGTTGCTTTAAAACTAAATGCTACAAAATCGTGACTACTCTGGGTGACCTCGCATCTAAGCTGGACTGGTTTTTAATTTTGCTGTTTTAATGTCACTGTTTTTTTAAAACTCATGGTTTAAAATAAAAACCTGTTTTACTCTATTGTCAGTTGTGTGGCTTGATGGGCTGTATAATAAGTGACACCTCAAATATGCTGCAAATGTAGGTTGCCTAGCTAGGACTTTGATTACAGTACTTAAGGTGTGTGTGTGTGTGTGTGTTTTACCCCTTGCCTTGGGTCAGTGACGCAAGGTGAACTTGTCCTTTAGGAAATGTGAGTTGCTTTGGTGGTTTAAAGCTTGACAAATGTGGCAGTAATGACTAGATTCAGCAGTGCCCATACAGAGCAGCCACTCTTGTTACAAGGGTGTGATTTGGGGTTAGTTGATCTAGCAGAAAGCCAGGGAGAAATGCACTGCTTCTAGGCTAGCTTTGGGTGCAGAAATGGGTACTAGGTGCAGACCTTGGCTCACCACCATCCACAATGAATAAGCAACAAATGGCCACACACTGGAAATCCAAAACTTGCTTGAATGTAATCTTGTCAAAAAAGTTTGCCAGACAAATACAGGGTTTACAGTTGATGCATTTCACAAGCATGTAGCTTGCTTGTTCATGTCTGGAACCACCCAGATGCCTGGTTCGCTCCCCCCCCAAATCTGTCCTGTAAGTTTTTTAAGATTGTGCTTGGCCAAGGGATGGAATTTCTGCAGGGTTGAGGAAAGGAAACTGCAAACATAAAATCATCCACTGCACAAGTTCCAAGACAAGTGTAGGGGTTTTTTTTTTTTTCGCATCTGTCCCCTCTAGTCTATAAATTGCCCTAGTGTATGTTTGGCCATTTTTATCTGACCACCTTGTCTGCCTTGAACTTCAGACTCTTAAATACTAATGGCATTTGCAGAGGTTAATTGTTTTAGCTTAAAATTTTAATTTCAAGTTTGCTATAACTATGCTGAGAGCATCATGCCACAACTTTTCCTGAGGGGGTGGGATTTTTTTTTTTAAATTTAAATGTTGGCAACAGCAGCTGAGAGGGTTACCTGTTTGTACTTGAAGGATGGGCTGAACTTTCTTAAAGCTGGGTGCACACTATACTTCCCCCCCCCCCCCCCCCTCCAGGTTTACTAAAACAATGAGGTCAAACCTGAAGGCCCCTTTCACACTGGGGCGGTGGGGGCGTCGGCGGTACAACAGCGCTATTTTTAGCGCTGCTGTACCATTGTTCTTGCAGCGGCATTCGGCTGCTAGCAGTGCGGTTTTAACCCCCGCTGGTGGCCGAAAAAGGGTTAAAATCCCTCGTACAGCGCGGCTATAGCCGCGGTATTGCCACGCTGTCCCATTGATTTCAATGGGCAGGAGCGGTGAATACACCGCTCCAAAGAAGCGGTTTGCAGGACTTTTTTTTTCACCGTCCTGCCAGCGCACTGCTTCAGTGTGAAAGCCCTTGGGCTTTCACACTGAACAAACAGCGGAGGCTGTTTAGGGGCGGTTTGCAGGCGGTATTTTTTAGCACAATACCACCTGCAACGCGCCCAGTGTGAAAGGGGTCCAAGTGTCAATTTATGTGGTCAGGCAGGCCCCTTGCACTACATGATTTTTGGTCAATCTAAAGGAAATCAAACAAGTTGTATGGTGTCTAAGGCATGCCATTTTGATGGGCCACTATAGTGAGAAGCTTAATGCTGTACTTGACTCCCCCCACCCACCAGATTTTTTTTTTTTTTTGGGTGAGGGTTATGCCTTACCCCTGGGTGCTGTGCCTGATCATGCAGCCTTTTGGATGTGATGGAAGCATTGCAAGTCCCAGGCCATGTCATTCTGGCTTGGGCCAAAGAGGGGAAAAAAACATTGCTGGGGAGTTGTATTCACCCAGCCACTAAATGGCTGGGTGGGAGTGGCCTTCGTCCAGGAGGATGTGAAACATTCCCACTGCTTGTGTGCAGCCCCAAGCAATCTGATTGCTGTGTGCCACAGCCACTGTTAAATTTGGTTTTAGTCAGTCTTTTGACTAGTGTGTGTGTGTGTGTGTACACAATTAGTATTTTGATTGCAGGGAAACCTCCCACTGACCAAAAACCCCAACAGGCTGGTTGTAATGTCAGATATTTTTGTATTTTGATGGCAGGGAAACCTCCCACTATCAGAATACAATGGTACAGTGGGAGGAATTTTCTTTCCTTTAATGCCTGGTTGAAGGAAAGAGGTGCTTAATCTATGGTCCACTTTCAACTGGGAAAGGAACTGTAAAAGCTCATGGTGGTTTTGCAGCAAGTCAGTGAGTGACAACTGGTACTACTAAAAGGTATTTTGCTTTAGAAGGCAGGTAGTCGCTATATACTGTGTACATGGCTTTTACTCACAAAATCAATAAAAAAATTGCAACAAAATAATGTATATATTTCATCAGCCACTTTATTAGGTACGTCTCTTTAATTATCAGCCAATTGCATGACAGCGACTCAATGCGTTTAGGCATCTAGACTTAGTGAGAATGGCTTTGAACATGACATGGTGGTTGGTGCCAGAAGGGCTGGTCTGAATATTTTTGAACTGCTGATCTACTGGGGTGTTTATACACAACCATCTCTAGAGAATGGTCTGAAAATGAGAAAATACCCAGTGAGTGGCAGATGTGTGGATGAAAATGCAGATGCTTATCAGAGGAGAATGGACTACAGTAACTCAAATAACAACTCGTTACAACCAAGGTATGCAAAATACAATCTCTGAATGCACAACTCAAACCATTAAAGGTGTTGCAAACCCATGTGTGTGGGGGTTTTTTTTTTTTCCCCACCTTTCATGCATTAAGGTGAAAACACAAGGGTTTACGAAACTTCTGGCAGTCACCGGCCCCCCTGTATGACTTGAGCTCTGTATATTTCCCTCAGCAGGGATGTGCTTTCCCTCTCTGCATGGGGTCCCAGCTCTTGATTGGATATATTGATGGCAATGCAGCCATTGGCTCCTGCTGCTGTCAGTCAAATCAATGACCTGGGTGGAGGGGCAGAGTTGCTTCTCCTAGGGTGTTATCCAATAAGGAGGAGCTGCTGGGGGGCCCCAAGAAGAGGTGGACTAGGGCCGCTTTTTGCAAAACGAGCTGCATAGTGGAGTTAAGTATAACATGGTTTTTAAACCTCATTTTAATTTAAAATAAAAATCACTTTAAGCAAATGGGCTGCAGAAGGCCGCTCCTGTCCGCTAAGAACAGGAAACTGAGGCTACAATTTGCACAGGCTCACCAAAATTGGGCAATGCAAGTCTAGGAAAAAGTCTTGATTTTTGGCTGCAACATTCAAGACAGTAGGGTCAGAATTTGGTGTAAACATTGAAAGCATGGATCCATCCTGCCTTGTATCAATAGTTCAGGGTTATGATGTGAGGAATATTTGCTTGGCACGCTTTGGACCCACCTTAGTACCACTTGAGCATAGTTTAAATGCCACTGCCTACCTGAGCATTGTTGCTGACCATGTCCATCCCTTTATGACTATAGTGTACCTACCTTCTGATGGCTACTTCAAGCAGGATAATGCACCATGTCACAAAGCTCAAATATCTCAATTTATATAATGAGTTCACTGTACTCCAATGGCCTCCAGTCACCAGATCTCAATCCAATAGAGCACCTTTTGGGATGTGGTTGAACAGGAGATTTGCAACTCTTGGATGCCATCATGTCAATATGGACCAAAATCTGAGGAATATTTTCAACACCTTGTTGGTTCTACCATGAAGAACCTGGTATTAGTAAGGTGGCCAGTAAATATAGGTGCATCTCATACAATTAGAATATCAAAGTTTGTTTATTTCAGTAATTCAAAAAGTGATTCATATTATAGATGTGTTACACACAGTGATGTATTCCAAGCATTTCTTTCTTTTGGTTTTGATGATTATGGCTTTACATCTAGTGAAAACCCTAAATTCAGTATCTTAGAAAATTACAATATTACACAAGACAAAAATTTTTAACTGCTTCCTGACCGGTTCCTGTAGATTTACGTTGGCAGAATGGCACGGCTGCGCAAAGTAACATACCCGTACGTTACTTTGAATTTGCTGCTGTCAGGGCGCCTGCCGCAAGCTCAGTGAGTCAGGTCACAGGTCCTGCGGACTCGATCGCTGCGGGGATGCCCACGATCGCCTCATGCTGATGTAAACAAGAATCACCCCATTCTGCCTAGTGACAGTGTCACTGATGTCTGCTCCCTGTCATCGGGTGTAGAGATCAGTGACGTGTCACACACAGCCCATCCCCCTACAGTTAAAACACATCCCTAGTACTGACTTGACCCCTCCCTGCACCCTAGTGGTTAACCCCTTCACTGCCAGTGTCATTTACACAGGAATCAGTGCATTTTTATAGCACTGATTGCTGTATAAATGACAATGGTGTCAAATGTCCGACATGTCTGCCATAATGTCACAGTCACAATAAAAATCGCTGATCGATTAAATAAAAAAAGGGGGGGTAGATAAAATAGGGGGATGGGAGAGGGAGGGAACAAGGAAGGAGATGTTGAAGTATGGAAGAGAGTGAGGGTTAAGAATGAATGGGTGGCGAGAGAGGACAATTAATGGGGGGAGTGGTGGATTTAGGGAACATACCCCTTCTTCTTCCTCTTTTTTTTTTTTTTTCCCCCTCCTAACACATAAGGGATAATTAGCAAGGTGTGATTTTATTAAGCTGATTTGGAATGTTTTATATCACTGTTTTTTTATTTTTTTCTCACTGTATGTACAGTGATCGTACTTGGGGGAATCAGAACAATAGGAAGGTTAGGAGGTAGGTATAACAGGAAGAGGAGGAGATGGGATCAATGCACGGGAAGAATGAAACTCAGGGGTAGACACTAATATGGAGGGAAGGGAGGGTAGGGAATGGAAGTAGAGACTGGGAGTATTGGGGGGTAGGGTAAGGGGTAGGGTTCTTTTTTTTTTTTCTCTTTCTCACTAGGAATTTATAGTGGGAATGGTACAGAGAATAAGCAAAGTGCGCTATTTTAATATTGGTGGAGTAGGCTCGGACTGGAGCAGCTGTGCTCAACTATAACCAATAGGCCAATAGGCCAGCACTGTAGATCTGGAAATTGCTAATAGCAGTAGTTCTTCAGGGATCTTCGGGGGGGGGGGGGGGGTGGTTGAAGGTTAACGACCGTCTCGAGGCGCTTTAGTGGGAAGGGAATTATTTTACATTTTTTGTAAATTGGGTCCCCCCATCTCCCTTACTATCATCTGCATCTTTGGAACGCAGACCCTCATAAGGGATTAGTGAGGAAAGAACCTACTTCTTGGGTACAAGAATTGTGGAGTTGATGGTGGAGTAGGAGAAAATGGAAAACCTTTCTGTAATGTCCTTTAACGTTAAGGGACTAAATATCCCGGAAAAAAGACGTACATTACTTCAGGACTTAAGGAGACTGCATATAGATATTGCATTAATACAAGAAACACACTAAAGAAAATAACTAGGGTTGTCCCAAAACCACTTTTTTAGGAACGAGTGCAAGTACTGATACTTTTTTTCAAGTACTCGCCGATACCGATACTTTTTTTTTTAATGTCATGTGACAGTGGTTTTTTATTTTTTAAATTTACATTTATTATTTTTTACAAAAATAGAAAGAGACCGAGGATAGAGATTCCCCAGTCCCTTTCTCTGCAGCCTCAGCTGCACTGAGAATGAATGGAGAGAAGACAGCGGCTCCTCTCCATAACCTGAGACATCGTAATCACAGGAGATTACAATGTTTCAGTTATGTGAATGGACAGAGTCAGCTGACTCTGTCCACTCACAGCGGAGGGGAACAGCGAAACGGAGGGGGCATGGAGGATGAGGTGACAGTCAGCGGTGATCGCGTATGGGGGAGTTACAAGCACAGATCACCGCTGTATGTCACTAAGCAGCTGAAAGCCGCGGGGGGGAGAAGCTTGTAACTCCCCCACGCGCCGATCACCGCTGACTGTACAGGTATCGGCGGAAGCATCGGGAGCATTTGCCCGAGTACAAGTACTTGGGCAAATGCTCGGTATCGGTGCCGATACTAGTATCGGTATCGGGACAACCCTAAAAATAACCTTCCTCTGTTAAGAAGTAGAGATTATTCTATGGTGTACCATGCTTGTAACGCTGAATCCAAAACCAAGGGAGTATCTATTATATCGAATACAGTGGCCTGGAATTATAAAGATTCCATGATAGATGTAAAAGGAAGATATTTGTTCATAAAGGGAACCATTGGTAGGGAGGCAGTGACGCTGGCTTCATACTATGCCCCAAACTCCCAGCAAGATATTTTTGTTAAAAATATATTAGAAAAACTCATGGGGTTCAAAGAAGGACAGTTGATCATGGGAGGAGATCTAAATGTACCCATGATACCCAAAGAAGATACTTCATCAGGATTATCTTCAGTGACACCTAAAGTAAGGAAGGGGATTTCCAAAGCAATGGCAGAGGCAAGAATGGTAGATGTGTGGCGATTATTCCATCCAAGGGAAAAAAAGATTATACTTTTTTTTTCCAACCCACATAGAGTATACTCACATTGATTTTTTTTTTGTACCACACAAACAATTACACTCAGTAAATGAGGCCTCTATTGGTTTAATCACATGGTCAGATCATGCACCAATCTTTTTAAAATACAACTTGACAGACAGACACCATACATCCACGAGGCTTTGGAAACTTAATGAAAGCCTTCTTCAGGATCCCATAGTAAGGGAGGATGTCCAGAGGGAAATAGAATGGTTTTTCCAGATGAACGATAATTCAGATAGCCCCCTGGGAGTAATCTGGGAAACACATAAAGCAGTAATTTGGGGAGTACTGATAAAACACGGAGCAAGAATAAAGGAGAGGGAAGCCAAATTAACTACGCTACTGTCCAAAATCCAAGGCTTAGAGGCACAACATAAACATGCTCAGACTGCAGAAGTGGAACGAGAATTATTAAATGCCCGTAGACAAGTAACTGACCTATTACAATATAGAGCCAAAATGGAATTACAGATAGGACATAAATGTAGCTACGAGTCGATAAATGTGGCAGGCAACTTGCAGGCGCATTACGTGAAATGCATGCAAGGATATATATTCCCTCAGTGAGGAAAAGAGATGGGGAGGAAGTTGGGATGCCTGGACAGATAGCCGAGGTGTTTGGCGAGTTCTACTCTTCACTTTACAATTTGAATATAGATGCACCAGATCGAACAGTGCTGGAGGAGTATCTAAAAGCAAGTGGAAGGCCGTGCCTGACAACTAGTGTGCAGGAGGAGTTGGACTCGCCAATTACTTTAGAAGAGGTACAGAGAGGAATAAGATTAGCAAAAATGGGGAAGGCACCAGGACCAGATGGGCTCTCGGCCCAGTACTATAAGTTATTCTCATCAATATCGGGACCCTATCTGGTGAAAATGTTTAATGAGCTGGGGGAGGGAGCCTCTTTCCATTCAGAGACATTAAGAGCTATGATAGCGGTGATTCCAAAAGAAGGAAAGGATCCAAAGCAATGTGGAAGTTGTAGGCCAATATCCTTATTGAATGCGGATCTAAAAATATTCAGTAAGATTATAGCCTTAAGACTACAACAGCAATTACCCTTCCTTATCCATCAGGATCAGGTAGGGTTTGTTCCAACAAGAGAAGCAAGGGATAATACCATCAAAACCCTGAATTTGATGCATATAGCAAACTCAACTAAGACTCCGTGTGCGTTCCTAGGAAGATGCGGAGAAGGCATTTGATAGGGTGGGATGGGGGTTCATGTTTGCAGTCCTTTGTCACATAAAACTGGGAGGGAAAATGATTAGATGGATTGCAGGCATGTATAAAGAACCTAAAGCTCAAGTGAAGGTAAATGGAGTATCCCCCCCCCCCCCCCCCATTTGCGATAAGGAATGGGACAAGGCAGGGATGCCCATTGTCCCCTTTATTGTTTGCACTGATACTGGAACCTCTGTTATGTAGAATTCGGCTTAATAAGGATATTTTGGGAATAACGGTAGGAGGAACTTAACATAAAGTTGCAGCATATGCAGATGATATGCTCTTGACCAATCCCATAATCTCGCTCCCAAACTTATTTAGAGAAATTGAGACATACAGTACACTATCCTTTTTCAAGATAAATTTCTCTAAATCAGAGGCATTGGCGGTAGCTGTCCCGAAAGAAACGATGATGTCATTAAAAGCAAATTATGAAACTAAATGAGCAGATCAATTCCTGAAGTATCTAGGGACTTGTATAGCAGTGGACCCTTCTAAAACATATGAGCTTAATTTCCCGCCCGCGTTAAAAAAAGGTGCAAGGTTTATTGGAGAGATGGCATAAGGGATTACATTCCTGGTTTGGAAGAAGCAATATAATTAAGATGAATATTCTACCAAAGATTCTGTACCTCCTTCAAGCAGTCCCAATTGCAATCCCTAGGAAGTTCTTTAGAAATATACAAATATTATTTACAAAATTCATTTGGGCACACAAACATCCTAGGATCAGGAGGACACTGTTGTCCCTACCAAAACAAAACGGGGGGCTGGCTGTCCCAGATATATATAAATATTACCAGGCAGTACATCTGGGCCTCCTGTTGGATTGGTGCCGACATGGAGAACTTAAAATCTGGCCAAGATTGGAGCAAGCGCAGAGTGGGGAGTTACTGTATAGGGCCCCTTGGTGTTTCAGGGATTTGGCATCTAAAACTAAGACACACCCAACAATAGGACCTACCCTCCGTGTTTGTTATAACCTCTTTTTTAAGGGTAAGTTATCAACACAGGAATCATCCTTAGTACTTATACTGGGGAACCCGCAATTCATATTAGGAACACAAAAAGGACCTTTTGACGTCCTGATCAAACGGGGACTGTATCAGGCATTTTGCATTTTCTGAGATCTGGTAGATGGCCAACAGTGCAGGAATTGGTAGACAGAAATGGCCCCTTCCAATTAGATTTTTGGTCGGCGGTACAACTATGACAATATCTATGTACTAGGGTACCGCCAAGTCCTCTGGATCTGAATCTGTTACCACTTGCGAAATATTGTATGGAGACTGAACCAATAAAGCATGCTGTCTCCAGAACGTATGCGTTGTTGAGTAAACCATCGGAGAACTATCGGTTACCTTTCCTCCGGAAATGGGAAACAGATTTGGGCAGGACCTTTTCGGAGGAACAAAAAACTAATATGATACATTCAATATTTAAGACAGCAATATGTACCAAAATACAGGAAACTAATTATAAAATCATTTCACAATGGTACAGAACCCCAGATAAACTTCAAAAATGTTTCCCGAATGCATCAGATAGATGCTGGCGATGCCAGATAGAACAGGGGACTTTGTTACATGTTTTTTGGTCTTGTCCCAGAGTGAGGACATTTTGGAGGGAGGTCCGGGAGATAATTCAAAAATTTAGCGATGTGGAAATACAGGAAGACCCAGCCTTTTTCCTTTTGCATTCCGGGGAAAATATATAGGAACTCTATTTTGTGTCATTTGGTGAATGCAGCTAAAGCATGCTTAAGTGGAAGTGGAAACAGGCACAACCCCCTACAGTGAGTATGTGGCTTAGGAAAGTAGAGGAAGTAAACAGGATGCAAGATCTAGTCTGGACAACTAGAAAAAAGGGAAATTTATTTAAAAACGTGGTCGCCATGGAACTGTTTTATTTCTTCAGAGGAAGGGAAAAAACGAATTGATACAAATTAAATGGGGGGGGGAGGAGGAAAGTTAGATTTTTTTTTTTTTTATTTGTTTTGGGAGGGGGGTAAGGAAAGGAGGGGGAAATGGACTATACAAAGGGACTGCTGTCGGAATACTGAGATGTAGTTGGAGTATTATGGCCGGGTTTGGGGGAAGTGCCCCCCTCCTGATGCGGCAAGGAGTAACAACATGGAGGGCGGAAATGAGAGAGGAAGATTACTCCTCTTATTTCTTTGTCTTCTTTTCCTCTTTTGTGACTTCTTTATGTTTATTTGGGTTCATTCTTTAATCCATCTTTATTGGATAATATATTAGAAACAGACAGGAGTAGATGGAATGGAATGTAACGAGTTATTATCATGTTTTTTTTTTTTTTATTTATATATTTTTGGTCTGGCTGTATGTGCAGAAATGGAATGTAATATACAGAAGGATTGTTCATTTCTCTCCTGTTTATATAAAAGAAAAATAAATGAATTATAAAAAAAAAGAATATCAAAGTTAATTTATTTCAGTAATTCAATTCAAAAAGTGACTCACATTATAGATGTGTTACACATAGTGATACAGTGATGTATTCCAAGCATTTCATTATTTTGGTGATTATGGCTTACAGCTAGTGAAAACCCAAAATTCAGTATCTCTGAAAATTAGAATATTACACAAGACCAAAAAAAAAGATTTTTAACCATTTCCCGACCGGCTTCTGTAGATTTACGTTGGCAGAATGGCACAGCTGCGCAAAGTAATGTACCTGTACGTTACTTTGAATTTGCCGCCGTCTGCGCGCCTGCCGCGAGCTCCGTGAGTTGGGTCGCGGGTCCCGCAGACTCGATCGCCGCGGGGATACCTGCGATCACCTCATGCTGATGTAAACGAGCATCTCCCCGTTCTGCCTAGTGACAGTGTCACTGATCTCTGCTCCCTGTCATCGGGAGTAGAGATCAGTGACGTGTCACGCACAGCCCATCCCCCCTACAGTTAGAACACATCCCTAGTACTGACTTAACCCCTCCCCGCCCCTAGTGGTTAACCCCTTCACTGCCAGTGTAATTTACACAGGAATCAGTGCATTTCCATCTAACAACTGCACTATTTTCTCCATTAGCTCATCCCCCACAGCTATTACCCTTTTGTATCACTTGACCCTCCCTCCTAGATTGTAAGCTCTAACGAGCAGGGCCCTCTGATTCCTCCTGTATTGAATTGTATTGTACTTGTACTGTCTGCCCTAATGTTGTAAAGCGCTGCGTAAACTGTCGGCGCTATATAAATCCTGTATAATAATAATAATGTATAATAATTTTTATAGCACTGATTGCTGTATAAATGACAATGGTGTCAAAAATGTCTGACATGTCCGCCATAATGTCACAGTCACAATAAAAATCGCTGATCGCCGCCATTACTAGTACAAACAAAAATTAATAATAAAAATGCCATAAAACTATCCCTTATTTTGTAAACGCTATAACTTTTGCGCAAACCAATCAATAAGCGCTTATTGCGATTTTTTTTTTTTTACCAAAAATATGTAGAATATGTATCGGTCTAAACTGAGGAAAAAAAATGTTTTTTAAAATATTTTTTGCGAATATTTATTATAGCAAAAAGTAAAAAATAATGCTTTTTTTTCAAAATTGTCGCTATTTTTTTGTTTATAGCGCAAAAAATCAAAACCACAGAGGTGATCAAATACCACCAAAAGAAAGCTCTATTTGTGGGAAAAAAGGACGTAAATATTGTTTGGGAGCCACGTCGCACGACCGCGCAATTGTCAGTTAAAGCAACGCAGTGCCGTATCGCAAAAAACGCACGTCAGGAAGGGGGTAAATTCTTCTGGGGCTGAAGTGGTTAATATAGAAATGTTGGCTTACTGAAAAGTATGTCCATGTATAGTATGCAATCAGCCCCAACAATGCAGACGAGCTGAAAGCCACTATCAAAGCAATCTGGGCTTCTATAACACCTAAGCAATGCCACAGGCTGATCTCCTCCATGCCACGCTGCATTGATGCAGTAATTCTTGCAAAAGGAGCCCTGTCCAACTATTGAGTGCATACTATACTATACATGGACATACTTTTCAGTAAGCCAACATTTCTATATTAAAAATCTTTTTTTTTTATTAGTCTTATGTAATCAAATTTTCTGAGATACTGAATTTTGGGTTTTCACTAGTTGTTAACCATAATCATCAAACTTAAAAGAAAGAAATGCTTGAAATATATCACTCTGTGTAACGCATCTATATAAAATGAGTTTCGCTTTTTGAATTGAATAACTGAAATTAACTTTTTGTTGATATTCTAACTTTATGAGATGCACCTGTATAAATTGGTTGTAAAGCCTAAACATTTTTTACCTTTAATGCATTCCTTCCTTGCATTAAGGTAAAAAATGTTTAGGTGTCAGTATCCCACCCTCACCCCCCAGTTTACTTACCTGAGCCCTCATTTGATCCAGCGCCCTGCACGTCTGCAGCTCTTCTCTCTCTTTCCTCACTTCTGGGTCTCGCTGGCTTTGCTGGGGCACTGGGAGCTTTTCGGCTCCCAGTGCTGTCAATCAAAGTTAGTGACGAGGGGGCGGGAAGCGGGGCCGGGTCTCTCTGTCAATGGACGCAGCAGTGGGGCTCATGTGTGAGCATGCACGAGTGCCCCCATGGGAGGCACTGGACAGAGGGGAGGGGCCAGGATCGCTGACGGGGACCCCATAACAGGATGTTCGTGGCCACTGTAAATATAGACATGTTGTGTTTTTTTTGTTTGTTTTTTGATTTACCTTTAAAATCACTTCAACAATGTGTCATGAATTTCAGGACAGTCCCAGTTTCCTAAAATGTCTCCCTAGAGATCTTCCTGATCTTAAAGCAGAACCTCCTTATAGCAGCATTGTTTGTTTTTCTTTTTTTCTTTCTCCTCTCTCTTACAAAAATGTGAAACATTTCTATGATTTGTACTTTTAGGTGTTCTTGGCTTAGGCCAGGTGCTAAGTAATCTTTCCTATTAGAGCCCCCCAGATCAAACAAGCAATATATCTTTTATATATGAGGGGGCGCACCCACATTTTATTTTGACCAAAATTCAGCTTTAAATACAGATAAAGGTACAGCTGTCAGCAGCCAGGGGGAGGAGATGGGAACTCAGCTGCTGACTTCTGATAAAAACATAAAATGTGCATATTGGTAACAGCACCGCTTAGTGTGCACATTTTAAGGAGAGGATACGTACATTCTGAACAGCTGATGAAGCAGAACGGGAAGTCAGTGCACTGGTTATGTGGTAATTGTCACACAGTGGGGGTCATTTACTATAGCGCCAAAAAATGATCCTGCAGTGCCAAAAAATAGCTCTCAAAAAAGGCCAGAAAGACTTCCTACTCTCAGAAACTCAGCGCTAATGCAAATGGAAAGCAGCGCTATTGCCGGCAATAATACCTGTCAGATCACATATGCTGGAATAGTGGAAGTCAATAGGGGTTCGAACCTGCAAAATCCAAAGTTCTCACTGAAGGCTTATATGCAAGTTCTTTGCCATAAAAAGTGTTTGGAGACCCGGGACCTGCCCCAGGGGACATGTATCAATGCAAAAAAAAGTTTTAAAAACAGACGTTTTTTCGGGAGCAGTGATTTTAATAATGCTTGGAGTGAAACAATAAAAGTGAAATATTCCTTTACATTTCGTACCTGGGGGGTGTCTATAGTATGCCTGTAAAGGGGCGCATGTTTCCTGTGTTTAGAACAGTCTGACAGCAAAATGACATTTTAAAGGAAAAAAAAGTAAATTAAAAGTGCTAGCGCTAGTGCCGGCTATTAATGAATTGTCGGTCCCGACAATACACATAAAAGTTCATTGATAAAAACGGCCTGGGATCCCCCACAGTGCATTAACAGGCCCTTTGGGTCTGGCATGAATATTAAGGGGAACCCCGGACCATAATTTTAAAAAAAAATGGCGTGGAGGTCCCCCCAAATTCCATACCAGACCTGATATTAAGGAGAACCCAGTGCCAAAATTTAAAAAAAAAATGGCGTGGGGGTCCCCCTAAAAATCCATACCAGACCCTTATCCGAGCACACAACCTGGCAGGCCGCAGGAAAAGAGGGGGGGACGAGAGAGCTCCCCCCCTCCTGAACCATACCAGGCCACATGCCCTCAACATGGGGGATGTCCCCATGTTGATGGGCACAAGGGCCTCATCCCCACAACCCTTGCCCGGTGGCTGTGGGGGTCTGCGGGCGGGGGGCTTATCAGAATCTGGAAGCTCCCTTTAACAAGGGGACCCCCAGATCCCGGCCACCCCCCTGTGTGAAATGGTAACGGGTACATTGTACTCCTACCATTTCACAAAAAAAGTGTCAAAAATTGTAAAAAACACACAGACACAGCATGGGACAAGTCCTTTATACATTTCACACAGGGGGGGCGGGATCTGGGGGTCCGGGGGTTTTATGTGTATTGTCGGCACCGACAATTCATTAATAGCCGGTGTCTTGCCAAGAAAGTTCCCCCGGCGGATAAGGACCCCCCCGTACTGCGCATGCCATGCGCTTGCGCAGTACGTACGACTACGGAGCCGCCGAAAGTCTCCGAAGTTGAACAGCTGATCGTCAGCACTACATGGCGCCTGCGCACTACATTCTGCCCTGAGTCCAGGTTCAAGCCCCGCCATCCAAGTGGACATAGAGTTAGAATAAAAATATGCTGAGCGAAGCGAGGTCGTGCCTGAAGCGTGGCGAGCGGCCCTGTTACAGGCGCCGTGTACAGCTGACTCACAGGTGTTCAGCTTCGGCTATATTCGGCGGCTCATACTGTGCAAGCGCTGCGCCTGCACAGTACAGGGGAGTCCTTATCCGCCGGGGGGAACTTTCTCTGCAAAACACCGGCACTAGCGCTAACACTTTTAAATGACTTTTTTAATCCTTTAGAAATGTCATTTTGCTGTCAGACTGTTCTAAACACGGGAAACATGCGCCCCTTTACAGGCATACTATAGACACCCCCCAGGTACGAAATTTAAAGGAATATTACACTTTTATTGTTTCACTTTAAAGTGGATGTAAACCCGAATTTTTTTTTATCATACTGTAGAGTATAAGATTTCCTATAATCTGAGCCCAGTCTTGTCACACAGAGTTAATCCATCTCTGAGCAATCCTCTTTTATTGTTCAGTGAGAGAAATCTTGACAAACTGACAAAAACTTTGTCAAATCCTCCCCCTTGCTGTGAGTGACAGGTGATTTACATATCTCGTACACTAGCCTAAGACACATGCATTATTTTTTAATTCACTCCCACTTCTTTCTTCAGCAGCTCTGCAAGGATTGGCTGTTCCACACCTCAGCATGATTTGGCATGCTGAAGTCATGTGGTTACTTTCCTGTCTTTTCACTGGATGTTAGAGATCATAGCAGAAGTTCAGTGTAAGAAATACACAGGAGAAAATGCATATTGACAAGGAGAGTGTAGAGGTGGGCGGGGAGTCTACTGACATCACGACTCCACCCACCGAGCTCCAGACAACAGACCCACCCACAGAATCTGCAGTTTTTCGGGTCTAATAACAGACAGAGGGGAGACATTTGACAGGTAAAGATACATGCAGGAGGCATGTATATCCTTATAGATAACCCCTATGGCAGTAGTTTAGAAAGGATGACACTGGGTTTACATCCACTTTAAGCATTATTAAAATCACTGCTCCCGAAAAAACGGCCATTTTTAAAACTTTTTTTGCATTGATATATGTCCCCATGGGCAGGACCCGGGTCCCCAAACACTTTTTATGACAATAACTTGCATATTAACCTTTAAAATTAGCACTTTTGATTATTCATGTTCATGTCCCATAGACTTTAACGGTGTTCGCGTGTTCAAACAAATTTTTGTCTGTTCGCATGTTCTGCTGCAAACCAAACAGGGGGGTGTTCGGCCCATCCTTAGTTATCATTGAGAATCATGGGGTACAACTTGTCAAGCAACTCGGAGGTCCAAAGTCGCCCAACTGTGAAACAAGTCATATATATTTTAATAGAAAGGAGCTCTCATTTATACTTGCATTTACATCAGCAGAACAAATGCAGGAAGTGATGTGTGCACATGGGCCAGAAGCAAATGAGTAGGGATGCCAAACAAATCAATGAACCCCACCCACACCAAATCTAACTACCACATCCACCCCACATTGATTAAGCACAAGTACATATCATACCCTTATCCAGAAAATGAGCAGCACCTCCTCTTTGCTAAAGAGGGACCTCGCCATGTCCACCTAGATGGAGATCCTGACCAGCACAGGAACTTCCGGGTGATTACAATGACTTATTTCTGGGTCAGAAGGCGAAACCACACTCTTTTGATAGCTGCTGGGAATATTTGATCGCAACCACTATTAGAATTTTATTATTTTTGTTTATTTGCAGATATGCAAATTTGTATTTCTACTTATGATATTTAAAGGTGTTCAATAAGAAATGGTGTCCCTGGGTTAGCAGCAGGTGAATGACAAAAACAAAAGGCCCAGTTTGAGCTCTGGTTCACACTGACAGGGGGAGGAAATCACACAATTTCATTCCTGCATGTGCAGGGGGAATTTCAGAGACATCTGTGCAGGTTTCTGCACTGATATCTATACAAATTGCACCCCAAAGTTGCCCCAATTAAAATGGTGCAATTGCCACCGCTTTGACATGTCAAATCACACCAATGTGAACTAACGTTATAGATAAAGATTCCACCTTTATGATTTACTTGCAGGTGTGCAGAAGCCTAGGTTTACATTGGAGCGATTTGAGAGATCACATCGCATGACTATTGGCAGCAATGGCACTGTTCCAATTGATGCAACACTGATTTTGTGGTGCCGCACCAATTTGCTAAAGTAGTTCCTGCACTATTTTTGCCGATTTCAGGTGCAACTTCAATAGACATCTGTGTATGAAGCCACACGGATGTCTATCAAGTAGCGCCTGAAATCACGCTGACCTTGCTACTTTGAAATTGTGCTACTTCAAGTAAAGTAGCGCTTTTTTAAAGTAGCATCAATGTGAACCAGGGTGAAGAGATTAGTTTTTTGATGCACAAATACATATTGAAATAAGATAGAAGAGATATTGCACTTTCCCAAGACCACCACCCACAAAAACTAAAGAGAAAGAAAAGTAGAAGAAAAAAAACACCACAACAAAGCTCAATAATGTACTTTTATTTTACCAGCAGAAAAAAAAAAAATGTACATTTACTAGCTTCAAAAAAAAAACCAAATTGGACAGGATATATGGTGCTACATTTAGCAATGGGATTTTAAGGGCCCTGCTTATAGGCGCTTATAATCTAAAATTTAACAAAACCTTAGAGTGGACACAGCTTTAATTTCAGTGTATAACGGGCAACACATCACATTTTTATCTGCAAGATTACAGAAACATACTTAACAGTAATTCTTATAAAGCATTCCAACATAATATTAAAAAAGACTTATTCAAAACACCCACCACCAGCCCACAATCCACACATACATTGGTGACCATGTTCTGCTGGAAGCTGCATTTCGGTGTACACGATTAAACAAAAAGGGTAGAAGGTCAGCAGATGCTTCCAAATGATGTTTGCATGATCAGACAGGAAAAATACACACACAACATTGACAGCATGGCCACATAAACCCACTTTTGATTGAAAAAATGCACAAGAATTTCAGCACATATCCCTAGTTGGGCATTTGTCAATAGGCACAATATCATTCCTTCTCCCCACAAATCACAGCTAAAAACCTGTCCTTCTCAGGCCAAATGAACCCCCCTACTGCAGGCCTTTATATAAGAGAGGTTGTATTGTTAGCACACTGACACACCCAATAGAAGTACATGCCCACCAGTATCTTTCAATCTATCTCTTCATGTGTCTAAAGTGATTGCACCTGATGAGCAGGAACACATAATACTATTCACAACTGTGTTAGCTCTTGGCTATGTGCATCCAATCTCCAACTACAGGACAAAGATCAAAGTCCATTTGCATCCACATAAACAAAGCAACAGTTTTCTAAGCATATGTACCTGTGCAGTGTAAATTCTACAATTTTAAATGTGCAAGTCCCTGGGCATGATTAGCGCTAACAAACATTAAAATCAGTCCCTGGCTGCAATGAGCTTCCAATCTAAAGTCCAAAAGTAACGTTCTTACATTAGAACCTATTTCAACAGGAGACAAATATGATGCCAGCATGTCTTTGGATTGTAGTGAGAAACCCTCACAGGGAGAACATATAAACTTCAACACAAGCATTAGCATGTTGGGGAATTGAACCAACATCCCAGTGCTGCTAGACAGAACCGCTACCCACTTAGCCACCAGGCAGCCTTACACATGTTCTCTGCATCTCTGTGGTGTGAACCAGCCCTAAGTCCATAGCCATGCTCAGTGTCACAAGCAATATACAATATATTGGCCTAAGTATTGGGACGCTTGCCTTTAAACGCACATGAACTGTAATGGCACCCCAGTATTAGTATTGGGTTCAAAACTCATTTGGCCCACCCTTTGCAGCTATAACAGCTTCAACTCTTCTGGGAAGGCTGTCCACAAGGTTTAGGAGTGTGTCTATGGGAATGTTTGACCATTCTTCCAAGTGCATTTGTGAGGTCAGGCACTGATGTTGGACGAGAAGGCCTGACCTACAGTCTCCTCTCTAAATCATCCCCAAGGTGTTCTGTTGTGTTGAGGTCAGGACTCTGTCCAGGCCAGTCAATTTCCTCCACCCCAAAATCACTCATCCATGTCTTTATGGACCTTGCTTTGTGCACTGGTCCAAATGATTTGGTGGAGGGGGGATTATGATGTGGGGTTGTTTTTCAGGGGTTGGGCTTGGCCTCTTAGTTCCAGTGAAGGAAACTCTTAATGCGTCAGAATACCAACACATATTGGACAATTTCATGCTCCCAAATTTGTGGGAACAGTTTGGGGAAAGCCTCTTCCTGTTCCAACATGACTGCACACCAGTGCACAAAGCAAGGTCCATAAAGACATGGATGAGCAAGTTTGGGGTGGAGAAACTTGACTGACCTGCACAGAGTCCTGGCCTCAACCCGATAGAACACCCTTTGGCTGAATTAGAGCTCAGATTGTGAGCCAGGCCTTCTCATCCAACATCAGTGTCTGGCCTCACAAATCCACCTCTGGAAGAATGATCAAACATTCCCATAGACACACTAAACCTTGTGGACAGCCTTCCCAGAAGCTGTTCTAGCTGCAAAGGGTGGGCCAAATCAAATTTTAACCCTACGGACTAAGACTGGGCTGCCATTAAAGTTCATGTGTGTGTAAAGACAGGCGTCCCATTACCTTTGGCTAAAGAGTGTATCTGGAAAAGACTTACAATGGTGGTGGAACCCTCCTACACATAAATACTACATTTAGACATAGTTATAGGACCTGGGAGATGAGACAACTTCTCTACATGAAGCAGCATGTTTGGGATTTGAACCCAGACCCTCAGGGATTATAAGCAGAAGTTCTAACTTCTAAGCCACGGAGCTGCCACATGTGAGAACCTCCTACACATAACTACACATAAATACACATAAAAACACATAAATACTGCATTTCTTTGGACATACAGGTGATGGAATTACATTACACAAAAGTTATTCTTCTTGATTTATTCTGTGATATTTGGTGTTTTTTTGTGGGTGAGAGTAGAATATTACCCTCAAATTTTTGGGAATTACATTTTGATTTCTGATGTTGGTAACATATCACATTTTTTGGGCTCAAATCATGAATTTTTGGAAATAATAAAAAGCACAACAAATTGTGATTCATTTTAAATTTTCATCAGCAATGGTATTGTTTGTGGATTATAAAGACACCTGTGTGAGTTTGGGGTAAAGATTGTTGTGAGATGGAGAGTAACAAGTGCAAGTGACAGAGAAAAATATATTTTACCAAAACATCAAAACATTCCACATTCTAGTATTTTTAAAATCAAAATATTTTAAGTAGAAGCAACAATGTTGCAAAGGAAAATTTATTTCACAGAGAGATACATTTTATCTCAACATTAAAAGGTTTTTTTTGTGAAAGTTACAATTGTCCTATTAGAATCAATGGCTGAAACTTGCATTGGACTAGAATAGAGCAGATTTTCACTTCCAAAAAATGCTCTCTAATTAGCTCTCATTCTGGTATTTACTATAACGCCGGGTAAAAAAGACACTGGGGCTAAAATGAGAGCTATTTTCAGGTCTGAGCATGCACAGTTGTGTTGGCACCTAGTTGTCCAAAACGGGGAATTTTGCACTTCTCAGACTTTTAAAGATATTTCAGTGTAGAAATCACTTTTTCACACAGTTTAACCACTTTAGCCCCGGAAGAATTTACCCCCTTCCTGACCAGAGCACTTTTTGCGATTCGGCACAGCGACGCTTTAACTGACAATTGCGCGGTCGTGCGACGTGGCTCCCAAATAAAATTGACGTCCTTTTTTTCCCACAAATAGAGCTTTCTTTTGGTGGTATTTGATCACCTCTGCGCTTTTTATTTTTTGCGCTATAAACAGAAAAAGAGCGACAATTTTGAAAAAAACACATTATTTTTTACTTTTTGCTATAATAAATATCCCCCAAAAATATATAAAAAAAAACTATTTTTTTCCTCAGTTTAGGCCGATACGTATTCTTTTACATATTTTTGGTAAAAAAATCGTAATAAGTGATTATTGATCGGTTTGCGCAAAAGTTATAGCGTTTACAAAATAGGGGATAGTTTTATTGTTATTTATATTAATATTTTTTTTTTTTTTAAATGGCTGCGATCAGCGATTTTTATTGTGACTGCGACATTATGGCGGACAGATCGGACATTTTTGACACATTTTTGGGACCATTGTCATTTATACAGCAATCAGTGCTATACAAATGCACTGATTCCTGTGTAAACGACACTGGCAGTGAAGGGGTTAAGTGTGTCCTAGGGGCGTGTTTCTAACTGTAGGGGGGGTGGGCTGTGTGTGTGATGCCATTGATCTCTGCTCCGATGACAGGGAGCAGAGAACAGTGACACTGTCACTAGGCAGAACGGGGAGATGCTTGTTTACATTAGCATCTCCTCGTTCTTCCTCCCCGTGAGGCGATCGCGGGTATCCCCGCAGCGATCGAGTCCGCGGGACCCGCGACCCGACTCACAGAGCTTGCCGCGGGCGTGCTCGCCCACTGGCCGCCTCTTAAAGGGGAACGTACAGGTACGTGATTCTGCCTGTGCGTGCCCTTCTGCCGCAGTATATCTGCGTGAGGCGGTCGGCAAGCGGTTAAAAGCAGATTATCTTTAAATAATATACCGCATTTTTCAGTACTATTTAGGCAATTATATCATGCTCTAAACATTATTTCCATGTGCACTACTCCAGGTTTTAGCTGAGCAAGGCTATTTGGTTTCAGGGAACTATAGTAAATTCGATTTTGGGAGTATTTTCTCACCAGCGCTATAGTGAATACTGTTTTAGCGCTAATTAGTGCTAAATTGCCGCAAATTAGCGGCAACTAATTCCCCCCTCCTCACTTACTAATGCCCCCCACTCTTTCACCAATGCCCCCATCCTATCTTACTAATACCCCTTCTCCTCTCTTACTAATGCCCCCCCCAGCTCTCTCACCAATGCCCCTCCAGCTCTTTCACTAATGCATGTCTCCCTTCTCTCTTACTAATGCCCCCCCCCCCCCCCCGCAGCTCTCTCCCCAATGCCCCTCCTCCTCCTCTCTTACTAGTCCCCCCTCAGCTTTCACAGCACTTAACTCGTCTCCATGCTACAGCCCTGACAGGCGGAGAAAGAAGCCAGCCCAGAAATCTTTAATAAAAAAACAATGTGGACGGCTGTGGTGCAGGGACCCAGGGGAACCCACCAGCAAATATGGGGCATGTCCCCCCTGGGTGTCTGGTACTAACACACAGAAGCTGGTGGAGTGATTCTGTGTGACAAGGTGTCAAAAGGGCTGCATTTGTGAGCCGCTGAGAGGCAGGAATCAGGAGTGGAAGGCAGGGAGGTGGGAGGTGGCCTGCAAGTTATGTCATCAATTGCTAGGACGCCGGTGGTCCTAACAACCGAAGACTGCATTGGGGTGGGGGGTGAGCAGAGATTGCTGGCCAGATCTTCTGTCAGGAATCCTCACTTGGTGCTGTGTGTGAAAGCACACATTGGGGATACCACTACTGAGTGGAGCCCAGTGCTGGAACTTGTCCCGACACTGGGCTCTGGGGACCCTGGGACTTACTTGAAATCACGAGACGGACCTGCAGAACCTGGGATGGTTGGGAGCTATGGGTTCAGGTGGGCGCATCAGTGGATCATGGGACAGGTGAGGGTGTGTTTATTATCAGTCAGCAACTACACTTTTTGTAGCTTGTGACATTTGATAAACACAAACATGACTGGAGCTCCTCTTTAATTTCTAACCATTCCATTTAAGCCCCATTCACACTTATCTGACCTGAAAGTCGTGCCACTTGAAGCAATTCCTGTGTAATCTTGAGGTCTATGGACCTCAAATCATAGCAAAGTCAGTCCAAAGTAGTGCAGGGACTACTTTGAAGTCGCTGCAATTTGAAGTCGCACAGATATAAACGGTACTCATTGGAAATCATGGGGTACGACTTGTCATGCGACTTTGCAGTCCCAGTTTTGGACCCATTTTTGGAGCTCCTTGTGTGCTGGTGACATTACTTTCTTTGCAGTCCCAAGTCGCACAAGTGTGAATGAGGCCACAACCCTATGTTATCCAAACTTTGAAATATGAAAAGGGTAAACTCCTCACATAAAATATCTCACTATAACTGTCATTGCTCATGTTCACTTTTCTATCCCTGGTGACTGTTGGAGGAAATCACATGAAAAATGCAGTAATGGGCCATGCACATGATCAGAAAATCTCACAAAAAATACTACTTTCAAATCGATCGTAGGATAATCTGATCGTTAGTGTGCAGCTTTCGAGATCCGATTACAATTTATACAAAATTTTCTGATAAAACGAGCACAATTTTTTTTTTGTAAGATACCAGATTGTATGATTTTCATTTAGTACAGCTGTTGTTGGAAAATACAATACAAATACATTACAACACATTACATCACTTCCACATTTTTATTCTATCGTACGAGAATTTTCATCACTTTAGCAAACGCTTCATTTTCGATATGAGATTAGCGTGCAAAAAAAAAAAAAAAACAGATGATCATTCGTCTAATCTGATTGTGTATGCCAGGCATAAGGGTTGTCTTACAATTCAATGCAACACATTAAAATCACAATATGGGTTTTACTATGTACAGATGTGATTGGGCCCTAATAGTCCCCAGAGTATCCTGTTTGACGAATAGCAATTTAAAATGAACTTTTCATTAAAACTAAAAAAAAAAACAACTTAAGCCCCATACACACTATCAGATTTTCTGCTGACTTTTGTCTTCAGATTTACCAAAACCATGTAGTGCAAGGGCCTGCCTGATTGCATACAAATTGAAACTCCTAAGGTTTGACCTCATATTATATGGTTTTGGTAAATCTGAAGGACAAAATCAGCAGAAAATCTGATAGTGTGTATGGGGCTTTAGACTTCTATTGACCAATGTATTGACCAATGTCACCTCCCTGCTTTTCACACTGCTTTGTCCATACTTCTTCCCCAACACCCCCCAGCAACAGGACACCATGTGACCTTTTACCTATTATTACTACATCACCACTCCCTGCGGCTCCGCCCACTCCGCTCCTGAACGCAACAAAGAGTCACGAGCTAGGCAGTCACGTGAGCCCCCCCCCCAGGGTAGAACCCGCCCCGTTCCCAGGGAGCGGCCAATGGAAGAGCGTTTACGTCTTTGGAGGCAGGGCCACCAGTTCCCTTTAAAAGCGCGCCGGCGCCTGATAATACATGCAGTTGATCCCATTGTGAGGTATGTGGAAAACATGGCGGAGAAAGTGGATGTATGGAATGTGATTTGTTTATTGTTGGTGGGCCATGGCGGCCTCTCTAATGATATGAGGGAGTGAGGACGGCTTCTTGGTAATCCAGGCACTTCTATGTAGTGGGGAATGGCCATAGCCGTTCAGGCTTCACAGCTCACACTATGGGGAGGCTTTACTCTAACGCTGGAGCGGATGTACATGGCGTCCAATCAGCTTCTAGCTTCAGGGTGGTTTTAGTTGAGCTTTATAAATAAAGCTGACAGCTGATTGGTTACTTTGCACAGCGGCTCCAGTTTTAGTCTATTCAGCTGTAAGAACTCAATTGTGTGGGGTGTTTAAAGCTTGTTTATAGTAGAATGCAGCTGGGCTGACCAGACCTTCACACACAAGGTGTATGTATCCCCATACAGGAATGTATGACCCTTCCCTGAGGATTGGATGTATGTAAATCCTTATTCCTGCTGGTTAAACCCCAACACTAGAAATTCCTACAAAAGAACTGATTTAGACCCTCCCCTGAGTTTCCACCTAGAGGTCCTAGCTAAGATTTCATCTTTAGTCCTGTTTTGGTGACAAATTTAAAAATGTTTGCTTTGTTGTGGTCACATGTGATGTATGTTTGTAATGTGATAGCCAGGGGGGGGCTTAAAGTGGAGCAAAACTCCCCCCACCAGCACCATCCTATTCATCTAGTGCTCGGGAGGGGGGTGTCAGCCATCTTGATGGGCTGGGATGACTCCACTCCTCATGTACACAATTCATTCTGGTAATGAGGTGTGCAGAGTAGTAGTACATGCAGATCTGTAATTGGGGCTCATTCACACTAATCCTGTTTATATGCATACAACAGTTTTGTTTGTAACTAAATGCAGCACTATAGTCATTGTTGAGCCTACACTTAGCTGTGTCTACAAATGGAAGTGCTTACTATGTATGTTTAAGGTAGAACACTGCTGCAGACTTCATGCAAGTACTTCAGGGCCATATCCTCGCCAGGATCTTGCTTGTATGCATCTAAAAGTGTGTGTGCCCGTGCCGCCCCCCCCCCCCCCCCCCCGTTCTAGATTTTGACCGGGCTGGAAAGCTGCTTTTACTGTAGAAAATACACATTGCCAGTAGTGCTGAATTATGTGGGGAAAGTCTAACAGGGTGGTTGTACAGAATTCAATCGTTAGACCCACTTCTGTAAACCTCCTGCCTATACATGGATTAGAATTCCCAATTCATCCATCTACAGCTGGCTACTGAAGGTTTTACACTGGAGATTGAGTTGCTTTTTTATTTATTGGGTGGGCAGGTTGTGTGTTGACCCAGCTGTTGGGTTTTCCATTCTTTGGAGGTTGGGGGATTAAACCCAGACGGCTTCTCAGAATGAATATTGTACTAGTCAAAAGGTATAAGGCAAGCCATACACTGACTCTTTCCTGCAACCATGAATCTCCCATCAACACAGTGCTAATATGGGGGGGGGGGGGGGGGGGGGAATCATCATTTGTCTTCTCCTGACACGTGGGTGGGAGAAGATGGTGACTATCGCTAGCAGCTATAGCAGCTATTAGTGAGAATTGCAAGAATCTGGCAGGCTGGTTGTAGCAAAGTTGATCGCTCAACTGGGTACATTCAGCCTGCTCATTACAGTTTGAACTGTGATCGGCCTAAACTTTGCATAACTTGGAGCTTGGGTGTTTTGTGCCTCTGAGCAAGTAGTAAACTCACTTTTACTCATTCTTTGATCTTCTACACAAGCACCAATACCCCTCTTTTCTAGTCAGAACTATTGACTTTGTGTTTGTAATCTCTATTACCTGTGCCTAATAGTTGTATTTTGTACCTGCAGGTTAGAAATCATGATGTTACTTGTAGTTGCTTCCCTATGCTTGGCATCGGTATTTGCACTTCCTGTTCACGATCCAGCTTTGGATGAAACATGGAACTTGTTTACTTCGCTCTTTAATAAAAAATATCAAAAGGTAAGTTTAATAAATGTACTTCTCTTGTAATCAACTGCTACCTTCTATAGACTTGCTTTAGATTACTACCATTATAAACTATTTCTGTAAGATGCCCTAACACCTGGACTGGAATCCACTGGAAGGGCAATTTTTTTTTTTTCTTGTTGAGCTTAAAATTGGGGGTGACTTACTAAAACTGGTGCTGCTAAGCATAGTAACAATCGGTAACCCAATACTTGCCTGAGCCTAATCTTCCTCCAGCAATGTGCATGAGTCTCAGCTGGCTGAGACAGCGCTGCTGTCAGTGAGCCAATGAGGAGGGGGTGGGGCCCATGTCTGAATGGACAGCGCACAGGCTCGGGAGTGAGCCTGCTCGTGTGCTCTCGAGTGACTTTAAAAGTAACATGTTCTACTTGCCTACTCTGTGCAGTGATTTTTGCACAGAACAGCCCAGATCCTCTTAGCTCCCTTGCTGGAGCTCTGCCCCACAACAAGAAGCTTGCTATGAGGACACAAGCAGGCTTGCTCACGAGCCATTGCTCTATCTATTCAGACATGGAGGCTCTGCCCCATCCCTTCTCATTGGCTCATTGACTTTGACATCAGTGCTGTCTCAGCCAATGAGGGAGAATCCCCCAGACAGCTAAGGCTCTTGTGTACATTTCTGGAGGAAGATTGGGCTCAGGTAAGTATTGGTGGGATGGCGTGTATGCTGCGCACAAGTTTTATCTTGCTGCATGAAGGTAAAAAGCCTGCCATTAGAACCACTTTAACATCAGTGTTGGGTTCTGGCGTGAACACCAGGTAGGTCCATATATAGTAAAAGCTTTTTTGAATCTATAAAAAAACCTATTTTTCCTCTCTAGGATGATGGTACATGGAGAAGGTTGGTGTTTGAGGATAATTTCAGGAAAATCATGAAGCACAATATGGAAGCTGCTGCAGGAAAACACACTTACACCCTTGGCATGAACCATTTTGGGGACATGGTAAGTGTACATGAAACCTTTGAGCAACAATGGATTTATACTGTAAGAGTAGCTGGTGTATCAAAGTTTTCATTTAAAATGCAAGCAGACAGTTCTTTATTGCAGAAAAGACATGCTATATATCCAAGAAAATGATCTTGCTTGCCTGTTCCGTCTAGCAAAGCTGTGCATGTACAGCTTTATTCTTGGTCATTTGATTCTGTGCATGTGGGATCAAGCTATACAAAACATACCTGGAACACACAAGATTCTGGGTGCCAGCATAGATGTCATGAATGTGTTGCAGCAAAGGAACTTTAAAAGCTTGTTTATGGTAGTGAGCAAAAGATATCACATGTCCACATCTATACAAAGTTAGACATGGTAGTAACATGTTGTACCCAGGTAACATTCACACTTATAATACAGAATCCTGTTTTACGAACTAATCCACATAGGAAGCTTGGTGCATTTTAGGAGTGCATGTGAACACATGATGATCAAAACAGGTTATAGAGGGTGATTTGCTAAGACGAATGCGCTGTGCTGGTTAACACCTTAATTGGTGTGACGGAAAAATCATTGTACACGCAACACAAATATGTAAACTGCAACTGATGCTAGGGTAACTCTAGTTTTCTCATTGATCATAGCGCACGCTCAATACAGTTGTTTTATTTCATCTTATTGGATGTCTTGTTAGGCAATTAGTTGGTGGTATCAGTTAACCCTTTTGCTGCGTTCTAATATATATCTTTGAAATGTGGGGGTTCCCAAATATTTAAATGCGTTACAAAGAACAGGTGTTTCTAAACCCAATAAATTCAGAGCTTCATCTTTAAAGGTGACCATACACTGCAATCAGATCTTAAAAAAATGAGATTTAGTGCAAGAGCCTGTTTGATTTCCTATAATTTGAATTGTGTTTCTTCCTATTACCTAATTTTGCCAAAATATCGGGTTGTACGGAAATTCGCCAATCGTAGTGCATGACCATCTTAAGTGCCAAATTTGGAATGTAGATGTGCCATGACCCACTTGTAAATGCCCTTTTAGGAGGAGCGAGAGTCTTTTTACATAACCTTAACAAGGTGCATGTCACATGTTGGCAACATAACATGCTAACATGACCTGTGTGCAAATATCTTTTAAAAAATGCATAAAGATGAGCCAGCATAAAAAAATTGTCAAGTTTGAAGGTGCACCTGTTCAACCCACACAATTGCATTGATGTTGCTTGACATATACTAAAATTTTGGCCGTGCTGTGAACAAACTGCTCAAGATCCACTTGCCACAAATGAGCTTAAGAGCCACTTGTGCACGCGCAGTGCTTGCGTTTATCTTGCACAGTTCTAAACGTGCTTGCTCTGAAAAAGTTACTTTCTTTTTAGGGGCATATTTGGGCAGTTAATAAACTTCCTCACATCACCCAATAATATTGGCACCTCCAGTTTCTATTAATGTTGAATTGAAGATGCCATGCCCATAGTGGCGCACAGATTGCATTCTTCCATGCACTAAGATCGCTATAGTAAATGGGGGATTTGCACACTATTCCTGGCACACCATTTCGTAAACATGAAAAATGTGCGTTGCGCCTCTACTGATTGTGCACGGTTTTTGTAAATCGACCCCATAGTGTTAAAGGCCTGGTCTCTTACAAAGATCAAGTAAGTAAAGTTAAACAGCAGGGAGCATATATTGGTTTATAGGCATTCATGTGGCACCAGCATTTATCTAACAGTATATGCAAAATCAACTAGCATCAACAGATGGTCCTTTAATGATGTTGCGCAGTGGCTTTTATACTGTGAATGTCCATTGTGGAGGTAGATGTCATACATGTTTTCCATTGGGGTATCTGCTTATCACAGATGCATATTTAGTAAAGTGTTCCAGAACAATCACTATTGACAGCATGTAATGGCAGTCTCTGCGTATAGTCTGGTTCCTACAGAGTCTTTTAAAGTCTTCACTGTTTTGTGGTTAGTAACATGGCTTCCTTAGTACTGTAGAATTGTGTTTTTATAGAGATTTATGTAATTCACACACCCCATTTTGGTTCTAGACTACAGAAGAAATTAAACAGCTAATGAACGGATACAAATTTAACCAGAACATGACACGAGGAGCAACATTCCTGCCACCAAATAACTTTGAGGCTCCAAAACAAGTTGACTGGCGAGAAAAAGGCTATGTAACTCCAGTAAAATATCAGGTATAAACTAAGTTTCTGTCTCTTTGCAGACCTTGAAATAAAATGCCTAGTAGCTGCATTACAAATTGCATATCCTTTCTTTTCAGGGAGATTGCGGTTCCTGTTGGGCGTTCAGCGCCACTGGTGCTTTGGAAGGTCAACATTTCAGGAAGACTGGGAAGCTTGTGTCCTTGAGTGAGCAAAATCTTGTGGACTGTTCTACAGCAGAAGGCAATCTTGGCTGCAATGGAGGATTGATGAGATATGCTTTTCAATATGTTCTTGACAATGATGGCATAGATTCTGAGGAGTCGTATCCATATATTGCTGATGATGTAAGGGACTTTTCTTTAATATTGGGAGTACATTCACTTATTTTGGATTTACTGAAAGGAAGACTAATTAAATGATCTACCTTGAGATCAGAGGGGGCAGTCCACTCAAATTCTTACTGGTAGTGTTTTGGCTTTTATTACAGGACTTTCATGTTTACCTTGGAAATTTGAGACTGGCATTGTAATTTGAGACAACATCTCACTATAGGTCTTGCTCTGTAGCTCAGGTACTTGACAGTTAATCTTTCCTGAGAATTCAGAATATTTCCAAAATGGAAACTTTAGGGGGATGGACCACTAACTTAAAACATGCCTGCCTTGTGACTAAGGCCCCTTTCACATTGAGGTGGTTTTCTGGTGCTTCAGTGCTAGAAATGGTCCCAGAAAACCCCCTCCCATTATTGCAGTGTGATTGTGGGATCTTACAAAAGTCCTGCAAGCGGAATCTTCAGGGCAGGTTGGGAGCACTGCAAATAGAGGTCCCAAAACGCTTTTCCCATTGCAATGAATGGGCAGCGCTTCCTAAGTGCTGCAAAACGGAACTCTCTTACTTTTAAGGTTAAAAACCGCCCCGCTAGCAGCTGAAGAGCTGCAAAAACAAGCGGCACTAACGGCACAGGTGCTCCCTGTGAAAGGGGTCTTAAGGCTAAGGTTTATGGCTGTCTTCTGATCTAATGGTCTTTATTTTCTGCCTAGGGTCAATAACCTATTATGGGGATTGGGGAAGTGTTGGCATCCTCTATTGTCAACTTTTAATGTATGTGAAGTCTTATGTTGGGCTACATCTTCATGGCTTGTCTTAGAATGGGGTGGGCAACTATGTAGTTTTTCACACAACACTACCTGACTACAGTTGCTCCTACAATGCTGCTGTCTGACAGATCTCCAGATATGGATAACTTCCTGTTGTGTTTTAATGTAGCCTGAAGTCATGAGACATTGGGATGCATAATCTTCTTTTTTTTTTTTTTTATAGGAGCAAGCCTGCAAATATGATCCAGCCAACAGGGCTGCCACTGACTCAGGCTTTATGAAAATTGCCTCTGGGGATGAGAAGGCTCTAAAGAAAGCTGTGGCATCAGTTGGTCCAATCTCTGTAGCTATTGATTCTAGGCATCACTCATTCCACTTCTATAAAGAAGGTATGTATTGCTCTATTAAACCTGACTAACTTTTTTTAGGACCACTTTATGTACTAATGTAAAACTAAAAACTACTTGCAGGAATTTACTATGACCCTGAATGCAGCAGTGACATGCTAGACCATGGTGTTCTGGTTGTTGGCTATGGATTTGAAGGGGAGGATGTAGATGGAAAGAAATACTGGATTGTTAAAAACAGGTATGTTTTCAAAATGAACACTGTAAAATGCAGTTTGGGGAAATGAGGGCTCACACAGCTTTTTGCTGAAACCTTCCTAAATGGCTCCTCGGGCAAAAGCTGGCACTGGAAGCTGTCTCTTATGAGTAAGCACTCAGTCCTGAGTGCGAAACGCATCAGCTTACCTGTACTTTCTGCATGACAGTCTTGTTGTTTTGATGATCCCATTTTTTTCAATAAAGTGAAGTTTTTTGACTACATCCAGTGTGCGGCATCCAAATCTTCTCCTCCATTCAAGCTGTCTCTCCTGACGGATTATTTTCAATGGCGTGGTTAGAACTGCTAACTTCGGACCCATGGTATATTGACATACAGCTGCTGAGAATTTTTGGCAAGGAGCCTGATGGAAGGACTGCATACAACTTTCTAACTAAAACTATAATCCAGCTTAACAGTCCTTGGGTGGCTTTTTTTTTTTTTTTTTTCCCCTGGTGTAAAATGATCGTTATCTTTCAAAAAAATTAAAGGTGAGTTCTATTGCCATTTGCCTTGTTTGTGTAACAAATCACATATTTTAAGTGCATTCTGTTATTTCATGTGTTATCTCCAATACCCTGTATTGAGGGGTTCCATATTATACCGTTCAAGCGTGCTCCACACCATTTTCTATTCTAACCCATTTTTCACTTTTCTCCCTCGCCTCCACCACTTGTGACAGCTTAGTAATATGTTTTAAAATCGGGTACCACTAATCCCCCTTGGTTGGGGTGTGTGTGTGGGGTTTTTTTTTTTTTTTTTTTCTTCTGGGCTCGGGTACCATCCGGCTGACAGGAGCAGACCCATTATACCCCCCCCTTTTTCCAGTGCCAAGGTGGCCAGTGGCAGGTTGATGCTTGTCCCGTCCCCCCCCCCCCCCCCCCCCCCCCCCCCCATGAGCGGTGTAGATGGTTATTTCCGGCGGAACCACGTCATCGCTGTGTGCCGAGACTTCCGGTTCTGGGTCTCTGGAGGCACAAAGAGGAAGGGAAAAGCCCACGCTGGGCATACAAATCCCAACCAGCGTCCAGCCATACCAGACTAGCAGCGGGATCCGCAGCTCGAGAGGGGGACCATGGAGGCTAATCCCCAGGACACTCCGGTGGATGCAGGCACCAGCCAAACACACAGGCTGCTGGGCAAGCCCTTACTGTGTTTATTTCTGGTGTTTTGTTGTAAGGCTGGGATTGATAATACCCCATGGTGGTGGTTATCTCACAGTCCTGGGTTTATGCAGCAGTGGTGGCAGCACGGGTGTTTTCTACTAAAAGTTAGAGGGATTTTGATGCTAAAGATCGTTTATTCTTTATTGCAGGCTAAGGAGGCCCCAAGGGAAGACAAGTCAGGCAGCAAAAAGTGCCCTAATTGTGGAAATAAGTTGTCCTCAGGCTTTAACAAAGCCTTATGCAAGCAGTGTATTGCAGGCTTACTTAAAACAGAGGCAGACTCTCCCTTGGCAAAATTCCTTGGTTCCTTTTTAAGGAGGCGATGGCATCAAACTTTAAATCTCTCCGAGTTAATCGCAGATGTAGGCACGTCTGCTTCCACCAGTAAAGCAGCTGCGATTCCCTCACCATGCCGTACAACACCCAGTTCTGGGGAGCCCCATACAGTCAGGGAGCATAGCCCCGTGTTGGTTAGCCCTGAATCCTCTGACACAGACTCAGATCAGGTTGTAGCTAACAAAGCAGCAAAATACAAGCTGTCTTTTGAGGAAGTAGATGAGCTGTTGAGCGCTATTTATGATACGCTGGAAATTGATGAGGAAGAAACTCAATTGACCAGACATGATAAAATGTATGAGGCTCTGGGGAAAAAGGTAAGGTATTCCCTATACATAAAGTGCTTTCTGACCTTGTCCGCAAGGAGTGGGCCGAGCCAGATAAGTCTTCTTACCAAATTCCCTTAAAAGGAGATTCCCCTTTGAGAGCCCAGAGGCGGTCTGGAATAAAAATCCTGAACTAGATGCCCCTCTGTCCAAAGTCTCAAAACAGTCTGATCTTGCTTTTGAGGATATGGGTCATTTAAAGGACCCAATGGACAGTAAAACAGACAGTCCTAAAGAGGGCCTGGGATGCTTCTATGGCAGGCTTAAAACCAGCTCTAGCCACTTGTGTTGCCAGGAATCTGGAGTTCTGGTTATCCCAACTAGAACACCTAAAGGCAGGCACGCCTAGGGGGAAGCTCTTGAAAACCTTCCCTATGATTTTTAAGGCGACAAGTTTCATCTCTGACGCTTCCACTGATGCCATAAAATTTACAGCTAAAACTGCGGCACTTTCTGTCGTAGCCAGGTCAGTATGGATGAAAACTTTGGGGGGGGGGGAGGAGACACGGCATCTAAAACACGCCTGTGCAGTGTCCCCTTTACAGGAGACTTAGTCTTCGGGCCTGAACTAGATACCGCCTTGGAAAGAACAGCGGATAAAAAGAAAACCTTTCCCATTAAAGATTTTTAAAGAGCTTTTTTTGTCCCTCAAAGGAACCCTCCAAGTCAGAGAAGGAGTTCAAACCCAGAAAGCACTGGACAGGACAAAAAGGGAAAGGGGGCATACTTTTTAACCACCCCAATTCAAACCCTAAACCCCAGTGACATCAGGGTTCCGGTGGGAGGAAGGTTAGTGAATTTTCTCCCACAATGGGAAAAGAGAACCTCAAACGAGTTTGTCTTAAACATTATAAAAAGAGGGTATGCGCTAGAATTTCAGTGATCCACCCTCAGTTTCTTGTGACAAAGCTTCCAAGACACTCAGAAAAGACCAAGGCCTTACCTCTGTTAATAGGGGAAATGGTGGATCAAGAGGTATTGACACCAGTCCCCATTCAGGAACAGGGGGACTTTTTTTTTTTTTTTTTTTTTTTTTTTTTTTTTTTTCTCACACATTTTTGTGGTAAAAAAGCCGTCTGGCAAGTTCAGACTAATCATGAACCGCTCCATTCGATACAAAAAATTCCAGATGGAGTCCATTTACTCGATAAGGAATCTTCTCCAAAAAGGTGTTCATGGCTACCCTGGATTTAAGGGACGCCTATCTGCATATCCCAATAAGGAATGCCAGAAATTTCTTTGGATGGAGATCCAGATAGACACCAAAATTTATTTCCAGTGCAGAGCACTTCCCTTCGGACTGTCGTCCTCCCCAAGAATCTTTACCAAGGTTCTCAGGGAGGCATTAGTTCCGTTAAGACGTCAGTCTCGATCATTCCATATCTAGACGACTTACTCCTCACAGCCCATTCGGAGAAACCACTTCGTCAGGACCTAGAGTTGACACAGCTCAGCCTGAATTGGTTGGGGTGGATAAGATACAAGATATGGTACAAGATCCTGTCAGTAGAGCAGAGAATAGTCCTGCCGGAAGGAAAGATATTGAATCTGCGCCAGAGAATGTCTTTTCTTCAAAGCAGCGCCAAGTGTACAGTGAGGGGGGGGGGGGTGATGTCGGTCTTAGGACTTATGACAGCAGCAATTCCAGCTGTACAATGGGCCAGGTTCCACCTAAGACCTTCAGAGGTTTCTGTTGGAACAATTAAAAGACAAGGATCTGGAAGAAGAGATTTCAATCCCCACCAGAGTAAAGCGCTCCCTCTGGTGGTGGAAGGAGACAGAGAATTTAAACAAAGGGGTTCTCTGGATCTGGATCTAACTACGGATGCAAGCAGCTGGGGCTGGGGAGCCCACCTCAGACTGGGCACAAGGCAGGTGGATGTCAGAGGAGAAGCTTCTCTCGTCCAGTTGGAAGGAGCTAACAGCTGTCCTCAGGGCTCTGTTGTTGTTTCAGAATACAATGCAAGGTCATCTACAGGTCCGTTCAGACAATATGACGGCTGTAGCTTATATAAACAAGCACCAGAAGTCATCGACTAATGCTGGTGGCCAGTCGCATTTTTCAATGGGCAGAATCCAATCTAGCATCCATCTCTGCAATTCACCTAAAAAGGGAGCTGAACAACGCTGCAGATTTCTTGAGTCGACAACGAGTGTCGAATCAAGAATGGTCTCTACACCCGGAAGTGTTCAACTACATAGCAGCTTACTGGGGAAAACCAGTAGTGGACCTGTTTGCAAACAAGGAGAATGCAAAAGTCCCAAATTTTTGCTCGCTACACCCAGGAGATCAGCCCTGGGCAGTAGACGCCTTACAGACCCCATGGACCTTCAGTTTAGCGTATGCGTTTCCTCCGCTTCACCTCATCCCGAGGGTTTTAGCGAAGTTTCAGGTGGAAGAAACGTGTTTAATCTTAGTGGCACTGTTTTGGCCCAAGAGACCATGGTTCACAACGTTGCTACGGTTGACAAATCAACCTCCGGTGAGGCTTCCCTGCAGACCAGGCCTTCTGTCTCAGGGACCTCTTTCATCCACAAGTATCCATGCTGAACCTCTCAGCGTGGTTACTGAGGAGGAAATATTGAGGAGCAAGGGCCTGACTGAGTGATTCAGACCCTGCTACAGAGTAGAAAACCTGTCACTCAAGCCATTTACAGGAAGGTATGGAGAAAATTGAACAGCCGAGGTGAGGTAAACATGGATACAGCAAATATCTTACAGTTTCTCCAGGAGGGGATAGACAAAGGGCTAACTCTTAGTACTATTAAGGTCCAGATAGCGGCCTTAAGTGTGTACTTAGAGAAAAGGTTGCAAGAAGACCCTTTCATTGCTAGGTTCTGTAAAGCAATCTCCAGACGCAAACCAGTTAGCGTTAACACCGCCCCATCCTGGGATCTATCAGTCGTTCTAAAGGCTTTTTTGAGGTCACCTTTTGAACCAATCTCAGAGGCCTCTCTAAGACTGGTCACTTTCAAGACAGTACTTCAGCATGCAGAGTTAGTGAAATCCAAGCTCTGTCAGAGCCCTTCCTCCAAATTCTAGAGGACAGAGTTATCCTAAAAGTAAGTAACAAAAAATTCCGCGCTAGAAACATATAGGGATAAGCAGCAGTAAACAGTGCGACAACACCAATCAGAACAAAGATTATAAACTGCGCTAAACAAAAATCCTAAAAATAAAGTAAGATGGTAGTATAACCTAACATCAGCAAATATTTAAAAATAATGATATAAAGTCCAACTCTTCAAAATGGTAGGATGTTCAATTTGAATGTGAGTAATAATCCAAATGAGCTATGATTGTTCTTACCAGAAGTATTAGTAATATGAGCGGATGGCAAAAACCCTGCCAGGGCCTTTAGAGTGGTGGACCAGTCAGCAGCGTCCGTCTTCAAATTAAAAACCCCGACTCACGGTGATAAGCAGGCTTTATATGAGTTGGAAGCGGATTAAAAGTAGGTAAGGAACACTTCTCATGCTTTCCTCAGAGATCATGCTGTGTCAGGAAGCAGCAGGCTTTTTTCCTCCGGCTAGCAGGCAGACCTCTGGTAAGTTGGGGGGGGGGGGGTTTCTTCACCAGACACCCCCACCTGGACAAAGCTCTCCCCCTCTGCCTCACATACAAGGTAGGTAAGTGCACCCTCTCCTCAGGTAGATGAACTCCCACATCTCCTCACATTCCCGCCACTGCCCTCAGTGCCCTGCCAGTAGAGTTATCCTAAAGACAGACCCTGGGTTCTTACCAAAGGTGGCATCTAATGTCCATAGGTCACAAGATATTGTCCTCCCTTCTTTCTGTCAGAAGGCTTCAGACCAGAAAAAAGCGTTTTCATTTATTAGATGTGAGGAGGTGAATCTTAGGGTAACCAATCCATTCAGAATCTCAGATTCACTTTTTGTTCCCTACAACGTAAGGGGCAAAAAGCTTCTGAAGTCAACATAGCTAGGTGGATTAGGCTAGCTATAGCAGAGGGTTATAAGACAGTAAATAAAGATCCTCCTGGGGGTATTAAAGCCCTCTCCACAAGGGCATTATCAGCATCCTGGGCAGAAAGAGCTGGTGCCACCCCGGAGCAAATGTATAAAGCAGCCACGTGGTCAAGCTTTTACAAGGCATTATTGACTAGACTTAATGTCCAGTCAGGATCAGGCTTTTGGGAGAAAAGTTCTCCAAGCCGTGGTTCCCCCCCCCCCCCCCCCAAATCTGGTGAGTACTTGGGGATCCTCAAGGGCTGTCCTGGAAAACAACTGGGGAAAACTGGAGTTGGACTTACCGGTAACTCCTTTTCCAGTGGTCTTCCAGGACAGCACAATCCCACCCTTTTTTTGATTATGTTAATGTACTAACATTACCTGTTATGGGTATGGTTTTTTTTTTGCAGTTCCATCCTTTGGTTCTTGGTAAATGACTGGCCAGGGACCTGAGGGACTGCCTTTTGAACTGTTTTGGCAATGTTTCCTGGGTCGATGGGAGGGACTCCATCTCTCAAGGGCTGTCCTGGATGTGTGTGTATATATATATATATATATATATATATATATATATATATATATATATATATATATATATATATATATATATATATATATATATATATATATATATATATATATATATATAATTTTTTTTTTTTTTTTTCTCTAATTTGATCCTGACTCATTTTTGGGCCCAATCCTATGGATTCCAGTGTTTTAATCACAAGTCCCCAATCTACCCTGTCATATGCTCTTTCAGCATCTATCGACAGGAATAGACCTGGGGACCCACCATTTTTAAAAAATTTTTGGAGTATTCTCGCTCCATTGTCCCTCCCTCGAACAAACCCGACCTGGTCAGGATGGACCAGATCTTTCATCACATCCTTCATCCTTGTTGCCAAGACCTTTAGCATATAGCTTTGTCTGTGTTTAACAGGGATATTGGTCTATAATTTTAACACATTGATCTGTCTTTCCCCTCCATCAAAATGACTGTTGCCGACATGGCCTCTCTGCTTATTTCTTACTCAACCCCCAGACAATTCATGTATTGGCAGAGCCTTGGGACCAGAATATCTCCAAACTTTTTTTAAATAGTGTAGGAAACCTGTCTGGGCCAGGGCTTTTACCTGGGGCAGAATCTTGTAGTGCTTTCTTGATTTCCTCTTCAGTTATGGGTTTATCTAACATAACCCTGTCACACAGATAATTGGGGGGGGGGAGCCCTGCTCTAAGAACTCATCTGGTTTCCCTGTTCTGTGTAGGGTGTTTTTTTTTTTTTTTTTTTTTTTTTTTTTTGTTTTCATTCTAGCTAGATGTTTACTCCGTTTTATTTCCCCATTGATACCCATCTTTTAATACTCTGCTAAATATCTTATTTGTTTCCTATTTTCATAAGATCTTTTAGCTCATCTCTCCTCATTATCAATAGGTGAAATGTCTCCTAATGTTGTCCTTTGAGTTTTTATGTATTTGTTCTAATCTGTATATTTCATCACTTTTTTCATATTTTTGTTTGTTTTTTTTTTTTTTTTTCTCTCCCCACCCCTATAGTTAAGTATGCCGCTAATGTAGGCCTTATGGGCCTCCCAAAGAGTGGCATATGATCTCTTTTGTATCATTAATCTGGAAATTTTTTATCTCCTTTCGCACTGTTTCTGCATCTTATCTTGTAGTAATGCCTCATTTGATCTCCAATTATAGGGGGTCTTTGTATTCCTGTTGCCATTTTCATAGTTACGGGGGAGTCATCGGACAGCGTCTATTTCTGTTTGAATCAGTTACCCACTCTAATGCTTTATGGTCTACCATTGTATAATCTATTCTGGTGTACGTCCCATGTACAGGGGAGTAAAGTATAATTGCGTGTTTTAGGATGCATGAGCCTCCACACATTTAGTATCTGGTGTTTGATACATTTTCTGTTTAATCATTTTTAATGTATTTCTAATCCTCTGTACACGGGCCGTACTATCAATGTCAGGATCCAAGCAAAAATTCAGGTCTGTAACCTTTCTTAAAATCCATCAACCTCTCCATTGTCTTTCATATATTGAGTTCTTATTGGGGGCATATATGTCTGCCAATGTACATTCCATTTCTCCGAAGTATCTGCCTTCGGGGTCAGTCATCCTTTCCTCCAATTTAAACCTAACCCCTGCGGCTAATCCAACTGCCACTCCCTTGGCTCTTTGTTGATGAATCAGCATAGTATCTCGAAGTCTCTAGAAAATAATTTAACGTTTGAGTCCTGCAGGAGATGAGTCTGCTGCAGGAATACAACTTCTGCCCCATATCATTTTAATTCCCTCAATTTCTTTGACACTTAGTGGGTGTGTTCAGTCCGCAAACATTGTATGTCAAGAACTTAATTTTTGTTTTCCTATTTAGTGGTTGCTGTATCTATTTGAGAGGTATCTCTCTAGGCACGGTGGGGTGTATGGACCGGACGTACACTAGTGACCCCGAGGTTGCCATTCTCAGACCCCCCCCCCCCTCCACCCACTTTCTTTTTTGTTATAGTTTCTATTTCCCCCTAAGGCATTTACAGAAAATTACTCAATGTCCATCTTTATGACATTTTTTTCTCCCTCTGCCCATCCTGGTATCACTGGAACTTGAATATCTAGTCTATTGCAGAACTCCTGTAAATCTTCGGGGAATCTTAATCTTGCGGATCTGCCGTCTTTATGCCCTATCAGGCATGCTGAGAATCCCCAGTTATACTTTATGTTCACTAATCACATTTGCTGTAGGAGTGGTTTAAGGAGTCGTCACCTAGCAAGTGTTTCAGGTGCAAGATCTGTAAAGATTTGAAGCTTCATATTTTATAGGGGGTCTTCCCCCTCATTTTACCCCAAATTTCTTTTATTTTTGAAATCTCACAAGAATGTCTCTGGGACGATCCGCTGCTAAATTTTGTGTGTGTGGTGGTTTTTTTTTTTTTATTTTTTTTTTATTTTTTTTCTGACCCGATGAATTCTATCAATCTTAATACTTTTCTGGTCCTTTGTCCAGCAGCAGGTTAAATATTTATTGAGTTCATAATTCTCCTCAGATCTTTGCCATTTTCCTCTGGAAGGGCACGGATTCTAAGATTTTTGTCTTCTATTTTGACTTTCCTGGTCTTCCAGTTTGTACAGGATTCTCCTCTGGTTTATCTGTGTTAATCTCACTTGCTCTTTTAATTTTCTGAGTTCCTGGGCCTGATTATCTGTCCTCTCCTCTCTCTTCCACTCAAGCCAACAGCTGCCCCAGGTCTGTTCGTAATGCGGTAATTTCCCCTTTGATTGAATTTTCTAGTCTCAATAACATCTGACATTTCTAGTTTTGTTGGCATCTGGGCACCTACATTCGGTTCTTTCATTTTACTTGTTTCCACCTCACTCTCTATACAAGTATCTTCTCTCGAGGTCTGGAGTATCTCCTTTCTTTTTAGCAAGATCTTTTATCTTGTTTCACCTGTTGTGGTTCTTCCGGTCTTGTACTCTGGGGACTTGACCCTTTTGTCATATTATTTGATCATACTAGTGTTTGCTTTTTCCTTTAGGTGTTTTGGGCTCACTTCCCTTCGTGGTCCTACCTTTCATACTCGGGTGTTTTTTGTTGTTTTTTTTTTTTTTTTTTTTAGTTTTCAGTTTCCCCCGTCTTTTAGTATCTATTTTCTCTTCTCCTAGGAGATTGTTCAAAACCTGGAAACCTCCTACCTAGATAGGTATCCCTGGATTTACAAGAAAGCTGCCAATTTGCAGAGGCTCCAGGAGCCCTCAAAAAAGGGTCCAAGTTATATTCACCATAGGTGCAAAATGGGGTCAAGTCTGTGTCTAACTGTGACCTTAAGTAGACCGCCACAGGTTAAACCCGCCAACCGATTAATACTTGTATAGAGGGGTATTTTAGTCCTCTAACTTCTGAGGGGTACCAGGCTTTTTAATCATAATGGTTAATCCTCTGATGCCCCTGCTTGCCAACCTTTACTGTCCTACCCGAGACATATGAAAAGAGAGAAAAAAAAACGAAGGGTTTGTTAGTCTGTGCAGATAATTCCCGGTATATCCAGTTTTGTACAGGTGAATACTGGCCTCTACAAGTCTGTCCTAGATTTATACACGTGTTGTAGATGGGTTTTTGACAGGTGGCAGACTTATGCAGGATTATTCAGAAGTGTTCCGCTATTTCAGCTTTTGCACCCGTTCAATATTGCAAATGCAGTGTGGCATATTCCGAAGCTTACTGCTTCTCTACTTTTTCCAGCTTTTCCACCTGCTGCTGATTCGAGATCAAGCTCTCATCTGTCAGTCCACTGTGGCTCTCATATGTCCTATGCCTTCGGGGACTCCTTAATACTGCTATTACACCCCGACTCAGGCTTCCACTTGCCGCTTGTCCGGCCGGATGTCTGTATACCCTGACACCGGTCTGATCTTTAACCGCTCCGCTATAGCCCGCAAACAAAGGGGGAGGGGTGGGGGAGGGGTGGGGGAGGGGGGCCAGCTTCCAGCTTCTCAGTTCCCCTGCATGCTGCTGAATCCCAGTGACTGTCTGTCTCAAGGGCTGGTTGCAGGATTGCCAGCGGGGTTTCCTAGGGGGAGCTAGGTCATCATTAGTGAGAACATGGCTGCCTCTCACTCAGTGGGTTTACCTAGGCTTCCCCTGGGTCTCCCTCGTGCATCCCGTCAGTGACACGGTCAGGCCCCTCCCTCCGCATGTCGTGTTGTCATGTCCTCCTTCCCCTGACTTGTGTTTCTGCATTTGCTTTCTGATAACGTTTGGCAAGTACAGAAAATGGCTGGATACCAGAATTATGGTGTCATTGGTAATCCCATTAAGCTCTATGGTTTAACACCTGAGGGTTTATCTTGTCTGCCTGAACTCCATTACAGATGGATTTACAAACATGTTTGTACAGTGTTTAATGGCTCCTTGCACTGGAGGAATAAATGTGGTCAGGTTTACCAGGTGACAATATGGAGGGGCTAAAACCTAATGCAGGCACCTCATCCAAGGACTGAAATGGCATATGTGTCTGTATGTTAAAATGCACTGTAGCAATAGCAAATATGTAAACTAGCACTGCTTAACTGTCTTCTAGATGACTTTTATATGGCTTCAGTAATTGTTGCTAATCTGGAACCATCTTATACTAAACTCCAGATTTAACTGTATGCTTGTCAGTCGGTGGCTTCAAGCCTGCAGTTAAGATTGTAAGGGAAATTTGCAAATGAAAATTTCATGTATTACAATTTTTGTCTTTTTAGCTGGGCTGAGTCGTGGGGAAACAAAGGATACATCTACATTGCAAGAGACAGGGAGAATCATTGTGGAATTGCTACCGATGCCAGCTATCCTTTAGTTTAACTTGATGGGAGCCAATTAAGAATTTAGTTTTAAAGCAAAAAAAAAAAATTCTACAAAATCGTGACTACTCTGGGTGACCTCGCATCTAAGTTGGACTGGTTTTTAATTTTGCTGTTTTAATGTCACTGTTTTTTAAATCTCATGATTTAAAATAAAAGCCTGTTTTACTCTATTGTCAGTTGTGTGGCTTGATGGGCTGTATAATAAGTGACACCTCAAATATGCTGCAAATGTAGGTTGCCTAGCTAGGACTCTGACTACAGTACTTAAGGGGGGGGGGTGTGTGTCTGTCTGTCCCTTGCCTTGGGTTCGTGACACAAAAGGTGAACTTACCCTTTAGGAAATGTGAGCTGCTTTGGTTTAAAGCTTGTCAAATGTGGCAGTAATGACTAGATTCAGCAGTGCCCATACAGAGCAGCCACTCTTGTTACAAGGGTGTGATTTAGGGTTAGTTGATCTAGCAGAAAGCCAGTGAGAAATGCACCGCTTCTAGGCTAGCTTCGGGTGCAGAAATGGGTACTGTACTAGGTGCAGACCTTGGCTCACCACCATCCACAATGAATAGGCAACAAATGGCCACACACTGGAAATCCAAAACTTGCTTGAATGCAATCTTGTCAAAAGTTTGCCAGACAAATACAGGGATTGCAGTTGATGCATTTCACAAGCATGTAGCTTGCTTTGTTCATGTCTGGATCCACCGAGATGCCTGATTTTTTTTTTTTTTTTTTTTTTTCCCCCCCATCTGTCCTGTAAGTTTTTCAAAAGATTGTGCTTGGCCAAGGGATGGAATTTTACAGGGTTGAGGAAAGAAAACTGCAAACATTAAATCATCCACTGCACAAGTTCCAAGACGTGTTTGTCAACTCGCATCTGTCCCCTCTAGTCTATAAATTGCCCTAGTGTATGTTTGGGAATTTTTATCTGACCACCTTGTCTGCCTTGAACTTCAGACTCTTAAATACAAATGGCATTTGCAGAGGTTAATTGTTTTTTAGCATAAAATTTTAATTTCAAGTTTGCTATAATTATGAGCATTGTACCACAATTTCCTTTCCTGAGGGGGTGGGATTTTTTTTTTTTTTTAAATATTGGCAACAGCAGTTAAGAGGGTTACCTGTTTGTACTTGAAGGATGGGCTGAACTTTCTTAAAGCTGGGTGCACACTATACAATTTTTCTGTAGGTGTGGTTTTTAAATTTTCTTCCAGGTTTACTAAAACAATGAGGTCAAACCTTAAGTGTCAATTTATGTGGTCAGGCAGGCCCCTTGCATTACATGATTTTTGGTTGATCTAAAGGAAGTCAAACAAGTTGTATGGTGTCTAAGGCATGCCATTTTGATGGGCCACTATAGTGAGAAGCTTAATGCTGTACTCGACTTCCCCCACCAGATTTTTTTTTTTTCTTTGGGTGAGGGTTATGCCTTACCCCCGGGTGCTGTGCCTGATCATGCAGCCTTTCGGATGTGATGGAAGCATTGCAAGACCCAGGCCATGTCATTCTGGCTTGGGCCAAAGACGAAAGAAGAAAATTGCTGGGGAGTTGCAGTGTTCACCCAGCCACTAAATGGCTGGGTGGGAGTTGCTTTCTTCCAGGAGGATGTGAAACATTCCCACTGCTTGTGTGCAGTCCCAAGCAATCTGGCTGCCGTGTGCCACAGCCACTGTTAAATTTTGTTTTTGTTTTTTTGTTTTTTTTGTTTTTTTTGTTTTTTAGTCCTTTGACTGACTAAGTGTGTATGTAAAAAAAAGTGTGTAGATATATAGTTTTATTTTTCTGATTGCACAATTTAGTATTTTGATGGCTGACTAAAAAAACCCCAACAGGCTGGTTGTAATGATGTCAGAAAATCATTTTGTATTTTGATGGCAGGGAAACCTCCCACTATCAGAATACAATGGTACAGTGGGAGGAATTTTCTTTCCTTTAATGCCTGGTTGAAGGAAAGAAAAGTGCTTTAATCTATGGTCAACTTTCAACTGGGAAAGGAACTGTAAAAGCTCATGGTGGTTTTCCAGCAAGTCGAGTGACAACTGGTACTACTAAAAGTGTTTTGCTTTAGAAGGCAGGTAGTCACTATATACTTTGCTCACATAAAATCAATAAAAAAATTGCATGTATTTCATCAGCCACTTTATTAGGTACGTCTCTTTAATTATCAGCCAATTGCATGACAGCGAATCAATGCGTTTAGGCATCTAGATGTAGTGAGGATGGCTTTGAACATGCCAGAAGGGCTGGTCTGAATATTTTTAAACTGCTGATCTACTGGGGTGTTTATACACAACCATCTCTAGAGAATGGTCTGAAAACGAGAAAATACCCAGTGAGTGGCAGATGTGTGGATGAAAATGCAGATGCTTGTCAGAGAATGGGCAACAGTAACTCAAATAATCACTCGTTACAACCAAGGTATGCGAAATACAATCTCTGAATGCACAACTCAAACCATTAAAGGGGTTGTAAAACCTTGTGTGGTGGGGGTTTTTTTTTTTTCTCACCTTAATGCATCAAGGTGAAAACACAAGGGTTTACAAAACTTCTGGCAGTCACTGGCCCCCTGTTTTACTTACCTGAGCCCTGTATATTTCCCTCGGCAGAGATGTGCTTTCCCTCTGCACAGGGTCCCAGCTCTTGATTGGATAGATTGATGGCAATGCAGCCATTGGCTCCTGCTGCGTCAATCAAATCAATGACCTGGGTGGAGGGGCAGAGTTGCTTCTCCTAGGGTGTTATCCAAGAAGGAGGAGCTGCCAGGGGCCCCAAGAAGAATAGGATTCGGGCCCCTTTTTGCAAAACAAGCTGCACAGTGGAGTTAAGTATCATGTTAGTAAACCTCATTTTAATTTAAAAATCACTTTAAGCAAATGGGCTGCAGAAGGCCACTCCTGTCTGCCAAGAACAGGAAACTGAGGCTACAATTTGCACAGGCTCACCAAAATTGGGCAATGTAAGTCTAGGAAAACGTTGCCTGGTCTGAGTCTTGATTTCAGCTGCAACATTCAGACAATAGGGTCAGAATTTGGTGTAAACATTGAAGGCATAGATCCATCCTGCCTTGTATCAATGGTTCAGGGTTATGGTGTGAGGGATATTTGCTTGGCATGCTTTGGACCCCCAACCCCCCCCCCCCCGTACCACTTGAGCATAATTTAAATGCCACTGCCTACCTGAGCATTGTTGCTGACCATGTCCATCCCTTTATGACTATAGTGTACCCACCTTCTGATGGCTACTTCAAGCAGGATAATACACTATGTCACAAAGCTCAAATCATCTCCATTTATATAATGAGTTCACTGTACGCCAATGGCCTCCAGTGACCAGATCTCAATCCAATAGAGCACCTTTGCAATGTGGTCGAACAGGAGATTTGCAGCTCGCAAATCTGCTGCAACTGTTGGATGCCATGTCAATATGGACCAAAATCTGAGGAGTATTTTCAACACCTTGTTGCATTTACCATGAAGAACCTGGTATTAGTAAGGTGGCTGGTAAATAGGTGCATCGATCTCATACAATTAGAATATCAAAGTTGGTTTTATTTCAGTAATTCAGTTCAAAGAGTGATTCATATTATAAATGTGTTACAGTGACATATTCCAAGCATGTCTTTCTCTTGGTTTTGATGATTATGGCTTTGCATCTAGTGTAAACCCAAAATTCAGTATCTCAAAAAATTACAATATTACACAAGACAAAATTTTTTTAACTGCTTCCCGACCGGCTCCTGTAGATTTACATCGGCAGAATGGCACGGCTGCGCAAAGTAACATACCCGTACGTTACTTTGAATTTGCTGCTGTCAGGGCGCCTGCCACGTGCTCCTTGAGTCGGGTCGCAGGTCCCGCGGACTTTATCGCTGCGGAGATACCCACGATCTCCTCATGCTGATGTAAACAAGAATCTCCCCGTTCTGCCTAGTGACAGTGTCACTGATCTCTGCTCCCTGTCATCGGGAGTAGAGATCAGTGACATGTCACACACAGCCCATCCCCCCCCCCCCCCTACAGTTAAAACACATCCCTAGTACTGACAACCCCTTTCTGCACCCTAGTGGTTAACCCCTTCACTGCCATTTACACAAGAATCAGTGCATTTTTATAGCACTGATTGCTGTATAAATGACAATGGTGTCAAATGTCCGACATGTCCGCCATAATGTCAGTCACAATAAAAATCGCTGATCGATTAAAAAAAAGAGGGGGGGGAGTAGATAAAATAGGCGGATGGGAAAGAGAGGGAACAAGGAAGGAGATGTTGACGTATAGAAGAGAGTGAGGGTTAAGAATGAATAAGTGGAATGGGGGGAATTGGTGGAGTGGTGAGGGTGGGGAATTTAGGGAACATATTCCCCCCCCCCCCCCCCTCCTCCTAACACATAAGGGGTAAGGGATAATTAGCCAGGTGTGATTTGATTTAAGCTGGTTTGGAATGTTTTATATCCCTGTTTTTTCTTTCTCACTGTATGTACAGTATGTACAGTGATCGTACTTAGGGGAATCAGAACAATGGGAAGGTTAGGAGGTAGGTATAACAGGAAGAGGAGGAGATGGGATCAATGCACGGGAAGAATGAAACTCAGGGGTAGACCCTAATATGGAGGGAAGGGAGGGTAGGGAATGGAAGTAATGACTGGGAGTATTGGGGGGTAGGGTTCTTTTTTTTTTTTTTTTTTTTTTTCTCACTAGGAATTTATAGTGGGAATGGTACAGAGAATAAGCAAAGTGCGCTATTTTAATATTGGTGGAGTAGGCTCGGACTGGAGCAGCTGTGCTCAACTATAACCAATAGGCCAGCACCCAAATTGCTGTAGATCTGGAAATTGCTAAAAGCAGTAGTTCTTCGGGGGGGGGGGGCGGTCGAAGGTTAACGACCGTCTCGAGACGCTTTAGTGGGAAGGGAATTATTTTACATTTTTTGTAAATTGGGTCCCCCCATCTCCCTTACTATCATCTGCATCTTTGGAACGCAGACCCTCATAAGGGATTAGTGAGGAAAGAACCTACTTCTTGGGTACAAGAATTGTGGAGTTGATGGTGGAGTAGGAGAAAATGGAAAACCTTTCTGTAATGTCCTTTAACGTTAAGGGACTAAATATCCCGGAAAAAAGACGTACATTACTTCAGGACTTAAGGAGACTGCATATAGATATTGCATTAATACAAGAAACACACTAAAGAAAATAACTAGGGTTGTCCCAAAACCACTTTTTTAGGACCGAGTACAAGTACCGATACTTTTTTTTTTTTTTTCAAGTACTCGCCGATATCGATACACTTTTTTTTTTTTAATGTCATGTGACAGTGGTTTTTTTTTTTTTTTTTTTTTTTTTTTTAATTTACATTTATTATTTTTTACAAAAATAGAAAGAGACCGAGGATAGAGATTCCCCAGTCCCTTTCTCTGCAGCCTCAGCTGCACTGAGAATGAATGGGGAGAAGACAGCGGCTCCTCTCCATAAACTGAGACATCATAATCACAGGAGATTACAATGTTTCAGTTATGTGAATGGACAGAGTCAGCTGACTCTGTCCACTCACACAGCGGAGGGGAACAGCGAAACAGAGGGGGCATGGAGGATGAGGTGACAGTCAGCGGTGATCGCGTGTGGGGGAGTTACAAGCACTGATCACCGCTGTATGTCACTAAGCAGCTAAAAGCTGCGGGGGGAGCTTGTAATTCCCCCACGCGCCAATCACTGCTGACTGTACAGGTATCGGCAGAAGCATTGGGAGCATTTGCCCGAGTACAAGTACTCAGGCAAATGCTCGGTATCAGTGCCGATACTAGTATCGGTATCGGGACAACCCTAAAAATAACCTTCCTCTGTTAAGAAGTAGAGATTATTCTATGGTGTACCATGCTTGTAACGCTGAATCCAAAACCAAGGGAGTATCTATTATATCGAGTACAGTGGCCTGGAATTATAAAGATTCCATGATAGATGTAAAAGGAAGATATTTGTTCATAAAGGGAACCATTGGTAGGGAGGCAGTGACGCTGGCTTCATACTATGCCCCAAACTCCCAGCAAGATATTTTTGTTAAAAATATATTAGAAAAACTCATGGGGTTCAAAGAAGGACAGTCGATCATGGGAGGAGATCTAAATATACCCATGATACCCAAAGAAGATACTTCATCAGGAGTATCTTCAGTGACACCTAAAGTAAGGAAGGGGATTTCCCAAGCAATGGCAGAGGCAAGAATGGTAGATGTGTGGCGATTATTTCAACCAAGGGAAAAAAGATTATACTTTTTTTTTTTTTTTTTTTTCCAAACCACATATTGATTTTTTTTTTTTTTTTGTACCACACAAACAATTACACTCAGTAAGTGAGGCCTCTATTGGTTTAATCACATGGTCAGATCATGCACCAATCTTTTTAAAATACAACTTGACAGACAGACACCATACATCCACAAGGCTTTGGAAACGTAATGAAAGCCTTCTTCAGGATCCCATAGTAAGGGAAGATGTCCAGAGGGAAATAGAATGGTTTTTCCAGATGAACGATAATTCAGATAGCCCCCTGGTAGTAATCTGGGAAACACATAAAGCAGTAATTTGGGGAGTACTGATAAAACACGGAGCAAGAATAAAGGAGAGGGAAGCCAAATTAACTACGCTACTGTCCAAAATCCAAGGCTTAGAGGCACAACATAAACATACTCAGACTGCAGAAGTGGAACGAGAATTATTAAATGCCCGTAGACAAGTAACTGACCTATTGCAATATAGAGCCAAAATGGAATTACAAATTACAAGTCGGGCAATAAATGTGGCAGGCAACTTGCAGGTGCATTACGTGAAATGCATGCAAGGATGTTTATTCCCTCAGTGAGGAAAAGAGATGGGGAGGAAGTTGGGATGCCTGGACAGATAGCCAAGGTGTTTGGCGAGTTCTACTCTTCACTTTACAATTTGAATATAGACGCACCAGATCGAACAGTGATGGAGGAGTATCTAAAAGCAAGTGGAATGCCGTGCCTGACAACTAGTGTGCAGGAGGAGTTGGACTCGCTAATTACTTTAGAAGAGGTACAGAGAGGAATAAGATTAGCAAAAATGGGGAAGGCACCAGGACCAGATGGGCTCTCGGCCCAGTACTATAAGTTATTCTCATCAATATTGGGACCCTATCTGGTGAAAATGTTTAATGAGCTGGGGGAGGGAGCCTTTTTCCATTCAGAGACATTAAGAGCTATGTTAGCGGTGATTCCAAAAGAAGGAAAGGATCCAAAGCAATGTGGAAGTTGTAGGCCAATATCCTTATTGAATGCGGATCTAAAAATATTCAGTAAGATTATAGCCTTAAGACTACAATAGCAATTACCCTTCCTGATTCATTAGGATCAGGTAGGGTGTGTTCCAACAAGAGAAGCAAGGGATAATACCATCAAAACCCTGAATTTGATGCATATAGCAAACTCAACTAAGACTCCGTGTGTGTTCCTAGGAACAGACGCGGAGACGGCATTTGATGGGGTGGGATGGTAGTTCATGTTTGCAGTCCTTCATCACATAAAACTGGGAGGGAAAATGATTAGATGGATTGCAGGCATGTATAAAGAACCTAAAGCTCAAGTGAAGGTAAATGGAGTATCCACCCCCCCCCATTTGCGATAAGGAATGGGACAAGGCAGGGATGCCCATTGTCCTCTTTATTGTTTGCACTGATACTGGAACCTCTGTTATGTAGAATTCGGCTTAATAAGGATATTTGGAGAATAACGGTAGGAGGAACTCAACATATAGTTGCAGCATATGCAGATGATATGCTATTGACCAATCCCATAATCTCACTCCCAAACTTATTTAGAGAAATTGAGACATACAGTACACTATCCTTTTTCAAGATAAATTTCTCTAAATCAGAGGCATTGGCGGTAGCTGTCCCGAAAGAAATGATGATGTCATTAAAAGCAAATTATAAAATTAAATGAGCAGATCAATTCCTGAAGTATCTAGGGACTTGTATAGCAGTGGACCCTTCTAAAACATATGAGCTTAATATCCCGCCAGCGTTAAAAAAGGTGCAAGGTTTATTGGAGAGATGGCATAAGGGATTACATTCCTGGTTTGGAAGAAGCAATATAATTAAGATGAATATTCTACCAAAGATTCTGTACCTCCTTCAGGCAGTCCTAATTGCAGTCCCTAGGAAATTCTTTAGAAATATACAAATATTTACAAAATTCATCTGGGCACACAAACATCCCAGGATCAGGAGGACACTGTTGTCCCTACCAAAACAGAACGGGGGGCTGGCTGTCCCAGATATATATAAATATTATCAGGCAGTACATCTGGGCCGCCTGTTGGATTGGTGCCGACATGGAGAACTTAAAATCTGGCCAAGATTGGAGCAAGCGCAGAGTGGGGAGTTACTGTATAGGGCCCCTTGGTGTTTCAGGGATTTGGCATCTAAAACTAAGACACACCCAACAATAGGACCTACCCTCCGTGTTTGTTATAACCTCTTTTTTAAGGTTACGTTATCAACACAGGAATCATCCTTAGTACCTATACTGGGGAACCCGCAATTCATATTAGGAACACAAAAAGGACCTTTTGACGTCCTGATCAAACGGGGACTGTATCAGGCATTTTGCATTTTCTGAGATCTGGTAGATGGCCAACAGTGCAGGAATTGGTAGACAGAAATGGCCCCTTCCAATTACATTTTTGGTCGGCGGTACAACTACGACAATATCTATGTACTAGGGTACCGCCAAGTCCTCTGGATCTGAATCTGTTACCACTTGAGAAATATTGTATGGAGACTGAACCAATAAAGCATGCTGTCTCCAGAATGTATGCGTTGTTGAGTAAACCATCGGAGAACTATCGTTTACCTTTCCTCCAGAAATGGGAAACAGATTTGGGCAGGACCTTTTCGGAGGAACAAAAAACTAATATGATGCATTCAATATTTAAGACAGCAATATGTACCAAAATACAGGAAACTAATTATAAAATCATTTCACAATGGTACAGAACCCCAGATAAACTTCAAAAATGTTTCCCGAATGCATCAGATAGATGCTGGCGATGCCAGATAGAACAGGGGACTTTGTTACATGTTTTTTGGTCTTGTCCCAGAGTGAGGACATTTTGGAGGGAGGTCCGGGAGATAATTCAAAAATTTAGCGATGTGGAAATACAGGAGGACCCAGCCTTTTTCCTTTTGCATCTGTCAGAGATTCCGGGGAAAATATATAGGAACTCTATTTTGTGTCATTTGGTAAACGCAGCTAAAGCATGCTTAAGTGGAAGTGGAAACAGGCACAACCCGTATGTGGCTTAGGAAAGTAGAGGAAGTAAACAGGATGGAAGATCTAGTCTGGACAACTAGAAAAAAGGGAAATTTATTTAAAAACGTGGTCGCCATGGAACTGTTTTATTTCTTCAGAGGAAGGGAAAAAACTAATTGATACAAATTAAAGGGGGGGAGGGGGGAGTTAGATTTTTTTTTTTTTTTCTTTTTGTTTATTTGTTTTGGGAATGGGGGTAAGGAAAGGAGGGGGAAACGGACTATACATAGGAACTGCTGTCGGAATACTGAGATGTAGTTGGAGTATTATGGCCGGGTTTGGGGGAAGCGCCCCCCTCCTGACGCGGCAAGGAGTAACAACATGGAGGGCGAAAATTAGAGAGGAAGATTACTCCTCTTATTTCTTTGTCTTCTTTTCCTCTTTTGTGACTTCTTTATGTTTATTTGGGTTCATTCTTTAATCCATCTTTATTGGATAATATATTAGAAACAGACAGGAGTAGATGGAATGGAATGTAACGAGTTATTATCGTGTTTTTTTTATTTTTATATTTATATATTTTTGGTCTGGCTGTATGTGCAGAAATGGAATGTAATAAGGACTGTTCATTTCTCTCCTGTTTATATAAAAGAAAAATAAATTAATTATAAAAAAAAGAATATCAAAGTTAATTTATTTCAGTAATTCAATTCAAAAAGTGACTCACATTATAGATGTGTTACACACAGTGATGTATTCCAAGCATTTCTTTCTTTTGGTGATTATGGCTTACAGCTAGTGAAAACCCAAAATTCAGTATCTCAGAAAATTACAATATTACACAAGACCAAAAAAAAAGATTTTTAACCGTTTCCCGACCGGCTCCTGTAGATTTACGTTGGCAGAATGGCACGGCTGCACAAAGTAATGTACCTGTACGTTACTTTGCATTTGCTGCCGTCAGCACTCCTGCCGCGAGCTCCGTGAGTTGGGTAGCGGGTCATGCAAAAGGAGCCCCGTCCAAGTATTGAGTGCATACTATACTGTACATTGGCTCCTTTCGGCTCCCAGTACTGTCAATCAAAGTTAGTGACGAGGGGGTGGGAAGCGGGGCCGGGTCTCTCTGTCAATGGACGCAGCAGTGGGGCTCAGGTGTGAGCATGCACAAGTGCCCCCATGGGGGGCCCTGGACAGAGGGGAGGGGCCAGGATTGCCGACGGGGGGACCCCATAACAGGATGTTCACGGCCACGGTAAATATAGACATGTGTTTTTTGTTTTTTTTGTTTTTGGTTTACCTTTAAAATCACTTCAACAATGTGTCATGAATTTCAGGACAGTCCCAGTTTCCTAAAATGTCTGACTAGAGATCTTCCTGATCTTAAAGCAGAACCTCCTTATAGCAGCATTGTTTGTTTTTCTTATTTTCTTTCTCCTCTCTCTTACAAAAATGTGAAACATTTTTATGATTTGTACTTTTAGGTGTTCTTGGCTTAGGCCAGGTGCTAAGTAATCTTTTCTATTAGAGCCCCCCAGATCAAACAAGCAACATATCTTTTATATATGAGGGGCGCACCCACATTTTATTGTGACCAAAATTCAGCTTTAAATACAGACAAACGTACAGCTGTCAGCAGCCAGGGGGAGGAAATGGGAGCTCAGCTGCTGACTTCTGATAAAAACATAAAATCTGCATATTGGTAACAGCACCGCTTATTGTGCACATTTTAAGGAGAGGATACGTACATTCTGAACAGCTGATGAAGCAGAACGGGAAGTCAGCGCACTGGTTATGTGGTAATTGTCACACAGTGGGGGTCATTTACTATAGCGCTCTCAAAAAAGGCCAGAAAGACTTCAACTCTCAGAAACGCAGCGCTAATACAAATGGAAAGCAGCGCTATTGCCGGCAATAATGCCTGTCAGATCACATATGCTGGAATAGTGGAAGTCAATAGGGGTTCGAACCTGCAAAATCCAAAGTTCTCACTGAAGGCTTATATGCAAGTTCTTTGCCATAAAAAGTGTTTGGGGACCTGGGTCCTGCCCCAGGGGATATGTATCAATGCAAAAAAAAGTTTTAAAAACGGCCGTTTTTTCGGGAGCAGTCATTTTAATAATGCTTCGAGTGAAACAATAAAAGTGTAATATTCCTTTAAATTTCGTCCCTGGGGGGTGTCTATAGTATGCCTGTAAAGGGGCGCATGTTTCCCGTGTTTAGAACAGTCTGACAGCAAAATGACATTTCAAAGGAAAAAAAAGTCAATTAAAAGTGCTAGTGCCGGCTATTAATGAATTGTCGGTCCCGACAATACACATAAAAGTTCATTGATAAAAACGGCCTGGGATCCCCCACAGTGCATTAACAGGCCCTTTGGGTCTGGCATGAATATTAAGGGGAACCCCGAACCAAAATAAAAAAAAAATGGCGTGGGGGTCCCCCCAAATTCCTTACCAGACACTTCAGGTCTGGTATGGATATTAAGGAGAACCCAGTGCCAAAATTTAAAAAAAAAATGGCGTGGGGGTCCCCCTAAAAATCCATACCAGACCCTTATCCGAGCATGCAACCTGGCAGGCTGCAGGAAAAGAGGGGGGGACGAGAGAGTTCCCCCCTCCTGAACCATACCAGGCCACATGCCCTCAACATGGGGGGATGTCCCCATGTTGATGGGCACAAGGGCCTCATCCCCACAACCCTTGCCCGGTGGCTGTGGGGGTCTGCGGGCGGGGGGCTTATCGGAATCTGGAAGCTCCCTTTAACAAGGGGACCCCCAGATCCCGGCCACCCCCCTGTGTGAAATGGTAAGGGGTACTCCTACCATTTCACAAAAAAAGTGTCAAAAATTGTAAAAAACACACAGACACAGCATGGGACAAGTCCTTTATACATTTCACACGGGGGGGGGCGGGATCTGGGGGTCCGGGGGTTTTATGTGTATTGTCGGCACCGACAAGTCATTAATAGCCGGTGTCTTGCCAAGAAAGTTCCCCCGGCAGATAAGGACCCCCCTGTACTGCGCATGCCATGCGCTTGCGCAGTAGGTACGACTACGGAGCCGCCGAAAGTCTCCGAAGTTGAACAGCTGATCGTCAGCTCTACATGGCGCCTGCGCACTACATTCTGCCCTGAGTCCAGGTTCAAGCCCCACCATCCAAGTGGACATAGAGTTAGAATAAAAATATGCTGAGCGAAGCGAGGTCGTGCCTGAAGCGTGGCGAGCGGCCCTGTTACAGGTGCCGTGTACAGCTGACTCACAGGTGTTCAGCTTCGGCTATTTTTGGTGGCTCGTACTGTGCAAGCGCTGCGCCTGCGCAGTACAGGGGAGTCCTTATCCACCGGGGGGAACTTTCTCGGCAGAACACCGGCACTTGCGCTAACACTTTTAAATGACTTTTTTAATCCTTTAGAAATGTAATTTTGCTGTCAGACTGTTCTAAACACGGGAAACATGCGCCCCTTTACAGGCATACTATAGACACCCCCCAGGTACGAAATTTAAAGGAATATTACACTTTTTTTGTTTCACTTTAAGCATTATTAAAATCACTGCTCCCGAAAAAACGGCCGTTTTTAAAACTTTTTTTGCATTGATATATGTCCCCTGGGGCAGGACCCGGGTCCCCAAACACTTTTTATGACAATAACTTGCATATTAACCTTTAAAATTAGCACTTTTGATTATTCATGTTCGTGTCCCATAGACTTTAACGGTGTTCGCATGCTCAAACTAATTTTTTGTCTGTTCGCATGTTCTGCTGCGAACCGAACAGGGGGGTGTTCGGCCCATCCCTAGTTATCATTGAGAATCATGGAGTACAACTTGTCAAGCAACTCGGAGGTCCAAAGTGGCCCAACTGTGAAATAAGTCAGATATATTTTAATAGAAGGGAGCTCTAATTTATACTTGCATTTACATCAGCAGAACAAATGCAGGAAGTGATGTGTGCACATGGGCCAGAAGCAAATGTGTAGGGATGCCAAACAAATCAATGAACCCCACCCACACCAAATCTAACTACCACATCCACCCCACATTGATTAAGCACAAGTACATATCATACCCTTATCCGGAAAATGAGCAGCACCTCCTCTTTGCTAAAGAGGGACCTCGCCATGTCCACCTAGATGGAGATCCTGACCAGCACAGGAACTTCCAGGTGATTACAATGACTTATTTCTGGGTCAAAAGGCGAAACCACACTCTTTTGATCGCTGCTGGGAATATTTGATCGCAACCACGATTAGAATTGTATTATTTTTGTTTATTTGCAGATATGCAAATTTGTATTTCTACTTATGATATTTAAAGGCGTTTAATAAGAAATGGTGTCCCTGGGTTAGCAGCAGGTGAATGACAAAAACAAAAGGCCCAGTTTGAGCCCTGGTTCACACTGACAGGGGGAGGAAATCGTTCAGCTGAAATCACACAATTTCATTCCCGCATGTCAGTCCCCACTGCAGGGGGAATTTCAGAGACATCTGTGCAGGTTTCTGCACTGATATCAATACAAATTGCACCCCAAAGTTGCACCAATTAAAATGGTGCAATTGCCACCCCTTTGACATGTCAAATCGCACCAATGTGAACTAAAGTTATAGATAAAGATTCCACCTTTATCATTTACTTGCTGGTGTGCAGAAGCCTAGGTTTACATTGGATCGATTTGTCATGCGATTTGAGAGATCACATCGCATGACTATTGGCAGCAATGGTACTGTTCCAATCAATGCGACACCGATTTTGTGGTCCCGCACCAATTTGCTAAAGTAGTTCCTGCACTACTTTTGCCGATTTCAGGTGCGACTTCAATAGACATCGGTGTATGAAGCCACACGGATGTCTATCAGGTAGCACCTGAAATCACGCTGACCTTGCTACTTTGAAATCGTGCTACTTCAAGTGAAGTAGCGTAATTTCAAAGTACCATCAATGTGAACCAGGATGAAGAGATTAGTTTTTTGGTGCACAAATACACATTGAAATAAGATATAAGAGATATTGCACTTTCCCAAAACCACCACCCACAAAAACTAAATAGAAAGAAAAGTTGAAGAAAAAAAAAACACCACCACAAAGCTCAATAATGTACTTTTATTTTACCAGCAGAAAAAAAAAAATGTACATTTACTAGCTTCAAAAAAAAAAATTGGACAGGATATATGGTGCTACATTTAGCAATGGGATTTTAAGGGCCCTGCTTATAGGAGCTTACAATCTAAAATTTGACAAAACTTTAGAGTGAACACAGCTTTAATTTCAGTGTATATTGGGCAACACAACACATTTTTATCTGCAAGATTATAGAAACATACTTAACCACTTCAGCCCGGGAAGGATTTACCCCCTTAATGACCAGAGCACTTTTTACAATTTGGCACTGCGTCACTTTAACTGCTAATTGCGCGGTCATGCAATGCTGTACCCAAACGAAATTTGCGTCCTTTTCTTCCCACAAATAGAGCTTTCTTTTGATGGTATTTGATCACCTCTGCTGTTTTTATTTTTTGCGCTATAAACGGAAAAAAACCGAAAATTTTGAAAAAAAAATGATATTTTCTACTTTTTGTTATAAAAAAAAATCCAATAAACTCAATTTTAGTCATACATTTAGGCCAAAATGTTTTCGGCCATGTCTTTGGTAAAAAAAATGTCAATAAGTGTATATTTATTGGTTTGCGCAAAAGTTATAGCGCCTACTAACTAGGGTACATTTTCTGGAATTTACAGTCTTTAATTTATGACTGCCTATGTCATTTCTTGAGGTGCTAAAATGGCAGGGCAGTACAAAACCCCCACAAATGACCCCATTTTGGAAAGTAGACACCCCAAGGAAATTGCTGAAAGGCATGTTGAGCCCATTGAACATTAATTTTTTTTGTACCAAGTGATTGAATGACAAAAAAAAAAAAAAATTACAAAAAGTTGTCACTAAATGATATATTGCTCACAGAGGCCATGGGCATATGTGGAATTGCACCCCAAAATATATTCAGCTGCTTCTCCTGAGTACGGGGATAACACATATGTGGGACTTTTTGGGAGCCTAGCCGCGTACAGGGCCCCGAAAACCAATCACTGCCTTCAGGATTTCTAAGGGCGTAAATTTTTGATTTTACTCCTCACTACTACCTATCACAGTTTTGAAGGCCATAAAATGCCCAGATGGCATAAACCCCCCCAAATGACCCAATTTTGGAAAGTAGACACCCCAAGCTATTTGCTTTGAGGCATGTTGAGTCCATGGAATATTTTATATTTTGACACAAAATGCGGGAAAGTGACAAATTTTTTTTTTTTTTGCACAAAGTTGTCACTAAATGATATATTGGTCACACAGGCCATGAGCATATGTGGAATTGCACCCCAAAATACATTTAGCTGCTTCTCCTGAGTATGGGGATACCACATGTGTGGGACTTTTTAGGAGCCTAGCCGCGTACGGGGCCCCGAAAACCAATCACCGCCTTCAGGATTTCTAAGGGTGTAAATTTTTGATTTCACTCTTCACTGCCTATCACAGTTTTGGAGGCCATGGAATGCCCAGGTGGCACCCCCCCCCCCCCCAAATTACCCCATTTTGGAAAGTAGACACCCCAAGCTATTTGCTGAGAGGCATGGTGGGTATTTTGCAGCTCTCATTTGTTTTTGAAAATGAAGAAAGACAAGAAATTTTTTTTTTTTTTTTTCAATTTTCAAAACTTTCTGACAAAAAGTGAGGTCTGCAAAATACTCACTATACCTCTCAGCAAATAGCTTGCAGTGTCTACTTTCCAAAATGGGGTCATTTGGGGGGGTTTTGTGCCACCTGGACATTCCATGGCCTCCGAAACTGTGATAGGCAGTGAAGAGTGAAATCAAAAATTTACGCCCTTAGAAAGCCTGAAGGCGGTGCTTGGTTTTCGGGGCCCCGTACGCGGTTAGGCTCCTAAAAAGTTCCACACATGTGGTATCCCCATACTCAGGAGAAGCAGCTAAATGTATTTTGGGGTGCAATTCCACATATGCTCATGGCCTGTGTGAGCAAAATATCATTTAGTGACAACTTTGTGCAAAAAAAAAAAAAAAATTTGTCTCTTTCCGGCAACTTGTGTCACAATATAAAATATTCCATGGACTCGACATGCCTCTCAGCAAATAGCTTGGGGTGTCTACTTTCCAAAATGGGGTCATTTGGGGGGGGGTTGAACTGTCCTGGCATTTTATGCACAACATTTAGAAGCTTATGTCACACATCACCCACTCTTCTAACCACTTGAAGACAAAGCCCTTTCTGACACTTTTTGTTTACATGAAAAATTTTTTTTTTTTTGCAAGAAAATTACTTTGATCCCCCAAATATTATATATTTTTTTAAAGCAAATGCCCTACAGATTAAAATGGTGGGTGTTTCATTTTTTTTCACACAGTATTTGCGCAGCGATTTTTCAAACGCATTTTTTTGGGAAAAAAACACACTTTTTAAAATTTTAATGCACTAAAACACTATATATTGCCCAAATGTTTGATGAAATAATAAAGATGATCTTAGGCCGAGTACATGGATACCAAACATGACATGCTTTAAAATTGCGCACAAACGTGCAGTGGCAACAAAATAAATACATTTTTAAGAGCCTTTAAAAGCCTTTACAGGTTACCACTTTAGATTTACACAGGAGGTCTACTGCTAAAATTACTGCCCTCGATCTGACCTTCGCGGCGATACCTCACATGCATGGTGCAATTGCTGTTTACATTTGACGCCAGACCGACGCTTGCGTTCTCCTTAGCGCGAGAGCAGGGGGGGACAGGGGTGCTTTTTTTTTTTTTGTCTTTATTATTTTTTTGCTTTTTTATCTTATTTTTAAACTGTTCCTTTCATTTTTTTTTTTAATAATTTTTATTGTTATCTCAGGGAATGTAAATATCCCCATGACGGCAATAGGTAGTGACAGGTACTCTTTTTTGAAAAAAAATTAAAATCAGTCCCTGGCTGCAATGAGCTTCCAATCTAAAGTCCAAAACTAACTTTCTTACATTAGAACCTATTTCGACAGGAGACAAATAAAATGCCAGCATGTCTTTGGATTGTAGTGAGAAACCCACACAGGGAGAACATATAAACTTCAACACAAGCATTAGCATGTTGGGGAATTGAACCAACATCCCAGTGCTGCTAGACAGAACCGCTACCCACTTAGCCACCAAGCAGCCTTACACATGTTCTCTGCATCTCTGTGGTGTGAACCAGCCCTAAGTCCATAGCCATGCTCAGTGTCACAAGCAATATACAATATATTGGCCTAAGTATTGGGACGCTTGCCTTTAAATGCACATGAACTGTAATGGCACCTCAGTATTAGTATTGGGTTCAAAACTCATTTGGCCCACCCTTTGCAGCTATAACAGCTTCAACTCTTCTGGGAAGGCTGTCCACAAGGTTTAGGAGTGTGTCTATGGGAATGTTTGACCATTCTTCCAAGTGCATTTGTGAGGTCAGGCACTGATGTTGGACGAGAAGGCCTGACCTACAGTCTCCTCTCTAAATCATCCCCAAGGTGTTCTGTTGTGTTGAGGTCAGGACTCTGTCCAGGCCAGTCAATTTCCTTCACCCCAAAATCACTCATCCATGTCTTTATGGACCTTGCTTTGTGCACTGGTCCAAATGATTTGGTGGAGGGGGGATTATGATGTGGGGTTGTTTTTCAGGGTTTGGGCTTGGCCTCTTAGTTCCAGTGAAGGAAACTCTTAAGGCGTCATCATACCAAGACATTTTGGACAATTTCATGCTCCCAACTTTGTGGGAACAGTTTGGTGATGGCCCCTTCCTGTTCCAACATGACTGCACACTAGTGCACAAAGCAAGGTCCATAAAGACATGGATGAGCAAGTTTGGGGTGGAGAAACTTGACTGGCCTGCACAGAGTCCTGGCCTCAACCCGATAGAACACCCTTTGGCTGAATTAGAGCTTAGATTGTGAGCCAGGCCTTCTCATCCAACATCAGTGTCTGGCCTCACAAATCCACCTCTGGAAGAATGATCAAACATTCCCATAGACACACTAAACCTTGTGGACAGCCTTCCCAGAAACTGTTCTAGCTGCAAAGGGTGGGCCAAATCAAATTTTAACCCTACGGACTAAGACTGGGCTGCCATTAAAGTTCATGTGTGTGTAAAGACAGGCGTCCCATTACCTTTGGCTAAAGAGTGTATCTGGAAAAGACTTACAATGGTGGTGGAACCCTCCTACACATAAATACTACATTTAGACATAGTTATAGAACCTGGGAGATGAGACAACTTCTCTACATGAAGCAGCATGTTTGGGATTTGAACCCAGACACTCAGGGATTATAAGCAGAAGTTCTAACTTCTAAGCCACGGAGCTGCCACATGTGAGAACCTCCTACACATAACTACACATAAATACACATAAAAACACATAAATACTGCATTTCTTTGGACATACAGGTGATGGAATTACATTACACAAAAGTTATTCTTCTTGATTTATTCTGTGATATTTGGTGTTTTTTTGTGGGTGAGAGTAGAATATTACCCTCAAATTTTTGGGAATTACATTTTGATTTCTGATGTTGGTAACATATCACATTTTTTGGGCTCAAATTATGAATTTTTGGAAATAATAAAAAGCACAACAAATTGTGATTCATTTTAAATTTGCATCAGCAATGGTATTGTTTGTGGATTATAAAGACACTTGTGTGAGTTTGGGGTAAAGATTGTTGTGAGATGGAGAGTAACAAGTGAAAGTGACAGAGACAAATATATTTTACCAAAACATCAAAACATTCCACATTCTAGTATTTTTAAAATCAAAATATTTTAAGTAGAAGCAACAATGTTGCAAAGGAAAATTTATTTCACAGAGAGATACATTTCATCTCAACATTAAAAGGTTTTTTTTGTGAAAGTTACAATTGTCCCATTAGAATCAATGGATGAAACTTGCATTGGACTAGAATAGAGCAGATTTTCACTTCCAAAAAATGCTCTCTAATTAGCTCTCATTCTGGTATTTACTATAACGCCGGGTAAAAAAGACACTGGGGCTAAAATGAGAGCTTTTTTCAGGTCTGAGCATGCTCAGTTGTGTTGGCACCTAGTTGTCCAAAATGGGGAATTTTGCACTTCTCAGACTTTTAAAGATATTTCAGTGTAGAAATCACTTTTTCACACAGTTTAACCACTTTAGCCCCGGAAGAATTTACCCCCTTCCTGACCAGAGCACTTTTTGCGATTCGGCACAGCGACGCTTTAACTGACAATTGCGCGGTCGTGCGACGTGGCTCCCAAATAAAATTGACGTCATTTTTTTCCCACAAATAGAGCTTTCTTTTGGTGGTATTTGATCACCTCTGCGCTTTTTATTTTTTGCGCTATAAACAGAAAAAGAGCGACAAATTTGAAAAAAACACATTATTTTTTACTTTTTGCTATAATAAATATCCCCCAAAAATATATAAAAAAAAATATTTTTTTCCTCAGTTTAGGCCGATACGTATTCTTTTACATATTTTTGGTAAAAAAATCGTAATAAGTGATTATTGATCGGTTTGCGCAAAAGTTATAGCGTTTACAAAATAGGGGATAGTTTTATTGTTATTTATATTAATTTTTTTTTTTTTAAATGGCTGCGATCAGCGATTTTTATTGTGACTGCGACATTATGGCGGACAGATCGGACATTTTTGACACATTTTTGGGACCATTGTCATTTATACAGCAATCAGTGCTATACAAATGCACTGATTCCTGTGTAAATGACACTGGCAGTGAAGGGGTTAACCACTAGGCAGCAGTGTAGGGGTTAAGTATGTCCTGGGGGCGTGTTTCTAACTGTAGGGGGGGTGGGCTGTGTGTGTGACGCCATTGATCTCTGCTCCGATGACAGGGAGCAGAGAACAGTGACACTGTCACTAGGCAGAACGGGGAGATGCTTGTTTACATTAGCATCTCCTCGTTCTTCCTCCCCGTGAGGCGATCGCGGGTATCCCCGCAGCGATCGAGTCCGCGGGACCCGCGACCTGACTCACAGAGCTTGCCGCGGGCGCGCTCGCCCACTGGCCGCCTCTTAAAGGGGAACGTACAGGTACGTGATTCTGCCTGTACATGCCCTTCTGCCGCAGTATATCTGCGTGAGGTGGTCGGCAAGCGGTTAAAAGCAGATTATCTTTAAATAATATACCGCATTTTTCAGTACTATTTAGGCAATTATATCATGCTCTAAACATTATTTCCATGTGCACTACTCCAGGTTTTAGCTGAGCAAGGCTATTTGGTTTCAGGGAACTATAGTAAATTCGATTTTGGGAGTATTTTCTCACCAGCGCTATAGTGAATACTGTTTTAGCGCTAATTAGTGCTAAATTGCCGCAAATTAGCGGCAACTAATTCCCCCCTCCTCACTTACTAATGCCCCCCAGCTCTTTCACCAATGCCCCCCATCCTATCTTACTAATACCCCTTCTCCTCTCTTACTAATGCCCCCCCCCCCGCAGCTCTCTCCCCAATGCCCCTCCTCCTCCTCTCTTACTAGTCCCCCCTCAGCTTTCACAGCACTTAACTCGTCTCCATGCTACAGCCCTGACAGGCGGAGAAAGTAGCCAGCTCAGAAATCTTTAATAAAAAAACAATGTGGACGGCTGTGGTGCAGGGACCCAGGGGAACCCACCAGCAAATATGGGGCATGTCCCCCCTGGGTGTCTGGTACTAACACACAGAAGCTGGTGGAGTGATTCTGTGTGACAAGGTGTCAAAAGGGCTGCATTTGTGAGCCGCTGAGAGGCAGGAATCAGGAGTGGAAGGCAGGGAGGTGGGAGGTGGCCTGCAAGTTATGTCATCAATTGCTAGGACGCCGGTGGTCCTAACAACCGAAGACTGCATTGGGGTGGGGGGTGAGCAGAGATTGCTGGCCAGATCTTCTGTCAGGAATCCTCACTTGGTGCTGTGTGTGAAAGCACACATTGGGGATACCACTACTGAGTGGAGCCCAGTGCTGGAACTTGTCCCGACACTGGGCTCTGGGGACCCTGGGACTTACTTGAAATCACGAGACGGACCTGCAGAACCTGGGATGGTTGGGAGCTATGGGTTCAGGTGGGCGCATCAGTGGATCATGGGACAGGTGAGGGTGTGTTTATTATCAGTCAGCAACTACACTTTTTGTAGCTTGTGACATTTGATAAACACAAACATGACTGGAGCTCCTCTTTAATTTCTAACCATTCCATTTAAGCCCCATTCACACTTATCTGACCTGAAAGTCGTGCCACTTGAAGCAATTCCTGTGTAATCTTGAGGTCTATGGACCTCAAATCACAGCAAAGTCAGTCCAAAGTAGTGCAGGGACTACTTTGAAGTCGCTGCAATTTGAAGTCGCACAGATATAAACGGTACTCATTGGAAATCATGGGGTACGACTTGTCATGCGACTTTGCAGTCCCAGTTTTGGACCCATTTTTGGAGCTCCTTGTGTGCTGGTGACATTACTTTCTTTGCAGTCCCAAGTCGCACAAGTGTGAATGAGGCCACAACCCTATGTTATCCAAACTTTGAAATATGAAAAGGGTAAACTCCTCACATAAAATATCTCACTATAACTGTCATTGCTCATGTTCACTTTTCTATCCCTGGTGACTGTTGGAGGAAATCACATGAAAAATGCAGTAATGGGCCATGCACATGATCAGAAAATCTCACAAAAAATACTACTTTCAAATCGATCGTAGGATAATCTGATCGTTAGTGTGCAGCTTTCGAGATCCGATTACAATTTATACAAAATTTTCTGATAAAACGAGCACAATTTTTTTTTTGTAAGATACCAGATTGTATGATTTTCATTTAGTACAGCTGTTGTTGGAAAATACAATACAAATACCTTACAACACATTACATCACTTCCACATTTTTATTCTATCGTACGAGAATTTTCATCACTTTAGTAAACTCTTCATTTTCGATATGAGATTAGCGTGCAAAAAAAAAAACAGATGATCATTCGTCTAATCTGATTGTGTGTGCCAGGCATAAGGATTGTCTTACAATTCAATGCAACACATTAAAATCACAATATGGGTTTTACTATGTACAGATGTGATTGGGCCCTAATAGTCCCCAGAGTATCCTGTTTGACGAATAGCAATTTAAAATGAACTTTTCATTAAAACTAAAAAAAAAAAAACAACTTAGACTTCTATTGACCAATGTATTGACCAATGTCACTTCCCTGCTTTTCACACTGCTTTGTCCATACTTCTTCCCCAACACCCCCCAGCAACAGGCACCATGTGACCTTTTACCTATTATTACTACATCACCACTCCCTGCGGCTCCGCCCACTCCGCTCCTAAACGCAACAAAGAGTCACGAGCTAGGCAGTCACGTGAGCCCCCCCCCCCCAAGGGTAGAACCCGCCCCGTTCCCAGGGAGCGGCCAATGGAAGAGCGTCTACGTTTTTGGAGGCAGGGCCACCAGTTCCCTTTAAAAGCGCGCCGGCGCCTGATAATACCTGCAGTGATCCCATTGTGAGGTATGTAGAATCAATGGCGGGGAGAGCGAGCGAGAGAGATATGTATGGAATGTGATTTGTTTATTGTTAGTGGGCCATGGAGGCCTCTCTAATGATATGAGGGAGTGAGGACGGCTTCTTGGTAATCCAGGCACTTCTATGTAGTGGGGGAATGGCCATAGCCGTTCAGGCTTCACAGCTCACACTATGGGGAGGCTTTACTCTAACGCTGGAGCGGATGTACATGGCGTCCAATCAGCTTCTAGCTTCAGGGTGGTTTTAGTTGAGCTTTATAAACAAAGCTGACAGCTGATTGGTTACTTTACACAGCTGCTCCAGTTTTAGTCTATTCAGCTGCAAGAACTCAATTGTGTGTTTTTAAAAAAGCTTTTTATAGTAGAATGCAGCTGGGCTGACCAGACCTTCACACACAAGGTGTATGTATCTCCATACAGGAATGTATGACCCTTCCCTGAGGATTGGATGTATGTAAATCCTTATTCCTGCTGGTTAAACCCCAACACTAGAAATTCCTACAAAAGAACTGATTTAGACCCTCCCCTGAGTTTCCACCTAGAGGTCCTAGCTAAGATTTCATCTTTAGTCCTGTTTTGGTGACTATTTAAATGTTTGCTTTGTTGTGGTCACATGTGATGACTGTTTGGGGGCTACAATCAAGTATGTTTGTAATGTGATAGCGGGAGGGGGGGGGCTTAAAGTGGAGCAAAACTCCCCCCACCAGCACCATCCTATTCACCTAGTGTTCGGGGGGGGGGGGGGGGGGCTGTCAGCCATCTTGATGGGCTGGGATGACTCCACTCCTCATGTACACAATTCATTCTGGTAATGAGGTGTGCAGAGTAGTAGTACATCCAGATCTGTAATTGGGGCTCATTCACACTAATCCTGTTTATATGCATTCAACAGTTTTGTTTGTATCTAAATGCAGCACTATAGTCATTGGTGAGCCTACACTTAGCTGTGACTGCATATGGAAGTGCTTACTATGTATGTTTAAAGTAGAACACTGCTGCAGACTTCATGCAAGTACTTCAGGGCTATATCCTCGGCAGGATCTTGCTTGTATGCATCTAAAAGAAAAGTGTATATCATTTTTTTTTTTTTTTTTTTTTTCTGTGAATGAGGGCCCCCCCATTCAAGATTTTGACCAGGCTGGAAAGCTGCTTTTACTGTAGAAAATACACATTGCCGGTAGTGCTGAATTGTGTGGGGGAAGTCCAACAGGGTGGTTGTACAGAATTCAATCGTTAGACCCACTTCTGTGAACCTCCTGCCTATACATGGATGAATTGGGAATTCTAATCCATCTACAGCTGGCTACTGAAGGTTTTACACTGGAGATTGTATTGCCTTTTATTTATTGGGTGGGCAGGTTGTGTTGACCCAGCTGCTGGGTTTTCCATTCTTTGGAGGTTGGGGGATTAAACCCAGACGGCTTCTCAGAATGAATATTGTGCTAGTCAAAAGGTATAAGGCAAGCCATACACTGACTCTTTCCTGCAACCATGAATCTCCCATCAACACAGTGCTAATATGGGGGATCATCATTTGTCTTCTCCTGACACGTGGGTGGGAGTAGATGGTGACTATCGCTAGCAGCTATAGCAGCCATTAGTGAGAATTGCAAGAATCTGGCAGGGTGGTTGTACTAAAGTTGATCGCTCAACTGGGTACATTCAGCCTGCTCATTACAGTTTGAACTGTGATCGGCCTAAACTTTGCATAACTTGGAGCTTGGGTGTTTTGTGCCTCTGAGCAAGTAGTAAACTCACTTTTACTCATTCTTTGATCTTCTACACAAGCACCAATACCCCTCTTTTCTAGTCAGAACTATTGACTTTGTGTTTGTAATCTCTATTACCTGTGCCTAATAGTTGTATTTTGTACCTGCAGGTTAGAAATCATGATGTTACTTGTAGTTGCTTCCCTATGCTTGGCATCGGTATTTGCACTTCCTGTTCACGATCCAGCTTTGGATGAAACATGGAACTTGTTTACTTCGCTCTTTAATAAAAAATATCAAAAGGTAAGTTTAATAAATGTAATTCTCTTGTAATCAACTGCTACCTTCTATAGACTTGCTTTAGATTACTACCATTATAAACTATTTCTGTAAGATGCCCTAACACCTGGACTGGAATCCGCTAGAAGGGCTTTTTTTTTTTTTTTTTTTTTTTTTTTTTTCTTGTGCTTAAACTTGGGGACGACTTACTAAAACTGGTGCTACTAAGCATGGTAACAATCGGTAACCCAATACTTACCTGAGCCTAATCTTCCTCCAGCAATGTGCATGACTCTCAGCTAGCTGAGACAGTGCTGCTGTCAGTGAGCCAATGAGGAGAGGGGGTGGGGCCCATGTCTGAATGGACAGAGCACAGGCTCGGGAGTGAGCCTGCTCGTGTGCTCTCCAGTTACTTTAAAAGTAACATGTTCTACTTGCCTACTCTGCAGTGATTTTTGCACAGAACAGCCCAGATCCTCTTGGGTCCCTTGCTGGAGCTCTGCCCCATAACAAGAAGCTTGCTCACGAGCCATTGCTCTATCTATTCAGACATGGAGGCTCTGCCCCATCCCTTCTCATTGGCTCATTGACTTTGACATCAGTGCTGTCTCAGCCAATGAGGGAGAATCCCCCAGACAGCTAAGGCTCTTGTGTACATTGCTGGAGGAAGATTGGGCTCAGGTAAGTATTGGGGAGGGGTAGTGTGTATGCTGCGCACAAGTTTTATCTTGCTGCATGAAGGTAAAAAGCCTGCCATTAGAACCACTTTAACATCAGTGTTGGGTTCTGGAGTTAACACCAGGTAGGTCCATATATAGTAAAAGCTTGGTTGAATCTATAAAAATGGCTAAACCTATTTTTCCTCTCTAGGATGATGGTACATGGAGAAGGTTGGTGTTTGAGGATAATTTCAGGAAAATCATAAAGCACAATATGGAAGCTGCTGCAGGAAAACACACTTACACCCTTGGCATGAACCATTTTGGGGACATGGTAAGTGTACATGAAACCTTTGAGCAACAATGGATTTATACTGTAAGAGTAGCTGGTGTATCAGTCTTCAGTTAAAATGCAAGCAGACAGTTCTTTATTGCAGAAAAGACATGCTATATATCCAAGAAAATGATCTTGCTTGTTCAGTCTAGCAAAGCTGTGCATGTACAGCTTTATTCTTGGTCATTTGATTCTGTGCATGTGGGATCAAGCTACACAATACATACCTGGAACACACAAGATTCTGGGTGCCAGCATAGATGTCATGAATGTGTTGCAGCAAAGGAACTTTAAAAGCTTGTTTATGGTAGTGAGCAAAAGATATCACATGTCCACATCTATACAAAGTTAGACATGGTGGTAACATTCACACTTATAATACAGAATCCTGTTTTACGAACTAATCCACATAGGAAGCTTGGTGCATTTCAGGAGTGCATGTGAACACATGATCAAAACAGGTTATAGAGGGTGATTTGCTAAGACAAATGCGCTGCGCTGGTTCACGCCTTAATTGGTGTGTCGGAGAAATCCTTGATTGTACACGCAACACAAATATGTAAACTGCAACTGATGCTAGGGTAACTGCAGTTTTCTCATTGATCATAGCGCACGCTCAATACAATTCTTTGATTTCATCTTATTGGATGTCTTGTTAGGCAATTACCGTAGTTGGTGGTATCAGTTAACCCTTTTTGATGCGAATCTCATTCCTGTTCTAATATATATCTTTGAAATGTGGGGGTTCCCAAATATTTAAATGCGTTACAAAGAACAGGTGTTTCTAAACCCAATAAATTTTATCAGATCTTCATCTTCTAAATTTTTTTTTTTTTTTTTTTAAATCTGATTGCAGTGTAAGAGCCTGTTTGATTTCCTATAATTTGAATTGTGCTTCTTCCTGTTACCTAATTTTGCCAAAATATCGTGTTTTACAGAAATTTGCCAATCGTAGTGCATGACCATCTTAAGTGCCAAATCTGGAATGTAGATGTGCCATGACCTATTAGGAGGAGCGAGTCTTTTTACATAACCTTAACAAGGTGCATGTCACATGTTGGCAACATAACATGCTAACATGACCTGTGTGCAAATATCTTTTAAAAAAAATGCATAAAGATGAGGCAGCATCAAAAAATTGTCAAGTTTAAAGGTGCACCTGTTCAACCCACACAATTGCATTTATGTTGCTTGACATATACTAAAATTTTGGCCGTGCTGTGAACAAACTGCGCAAGAGCCACTTGTGCTTGCATTTATCTCACACAGTTCTAAACGTACTTGCAGGCTTGCTCTGAAAATTACTTTCTTCTATTTAGGGGCATATTTGGGCAGTTAATAAACTTCCTCACATCACCCAATATTGGCACCTCCATCTTCTATTAATGTTGAATTGAAGATGCCATGCCCATAGTGGCGCACAGATTGCATTCTCCCGTGCACTGAGATCGCTATAGGGGATTTGCACTCTGTTCACGGCACACCGTTTTGTAAATATGAAAAATGTGCGTTGTACCTCTAGTGATTGCGCATGTTTTTTGTAAATCGACCCCATAGTGTTAAAGGCCTGGTCTCTTACAAAGATCCAGTAAGTTAAAAGAACAGCAGGGAGCATATAGTGGTTTATATGCATTCATGTGGCACCAGCAATTATCTTAACAGTATATGCAAAATCAACTAGCATCAACAGATGGTCCTTTAATGATGGTGGTGTGCAGTGGCTTTTATGCTGTGAATGTCCATTGTGGAGGCAAATGTCATACATGTTTTCCATTGGGGTATCTGCTTATCACAGATGCATATTTAAAGTGTTTCAGAACAATCACTATTGGCAGCATGTAATGGCAGTCTCTGCATATAGTGTGGTTCCTACAGAGTCTTTTAAAGTCTTCACTGTTTTGTGGTTAGTAACATGGCTTCCTTAGTACTGTAGAATTGTGTTTTTATAGAGATGTATGTAATTCACACACCCCATTTTGGTTCTAGACTACAGAAGAAATTAAACAGCTAATGACCGGATACAAATTTAACCAGAACATGACACGAGGAGCAACATTCCTGCCACCAAATAACTTTGAGGCTCCAAAACAAGTTGACTGGCGGGAAAAAGGCTATGTAACTCCAGTAAAAGATCAGGTATAAACTACATTTCTCTTTTTTTTTTTTTTTTTTCAGACCTTGAAATAAAATGCCAAGTAGCTGCATTACAAATTGCATATCCTTTCTTTTCAGAGAGATTGCGGTTCCTGTTGGGCGTTCAGCGCCACTGGTGCTTTGGAAGGTCAACATTTCAGGAAGACTGGGAAGCTTGTGTCCCTGAGTGAGCAAAATCTTGTGGACTGTTCTACAGCAGAAGGCAATCTTGGCTGCTATGGAGGATTGATGAAATATGCTTTTCAATATGTTTTTGACAATGATGGCATAGATTCTGAGGAGTCGTATCCATATACTGCTAAAGATGTAAGGGACTTTTCTTTGATATTAGGAGTACATTCACTTATTTTGGATTTACTGAAAGGAAGACTAAATGATCTACCTTGAGATCAGAGGGGGCAGTCCACTCAAATTCTTACTGGTAGTGTTTTGGCTTTTATTACAGGACTTTCATGTTTACCTTGGAAATTTGAGACTGGCATTGTAATCTGAGACATCTCACTATAGGTCTTGCTCTGTAGCTCAGGTACTTGACAGTTAATCTTTCCTGAGAATTCAGAATATTTCCAAAATGGAAACTTTAGGGGGAGGGACCTCTAACTTAAAACATGCCTGCCTTGTGACAAAGACCCCTTTCACATTGAGGTGGTTTTCTGGCGCTCCAGTGCTAGAAATGGTCCCAGAAAACCCCCTCCCATTATTGCAGTGTCTTTTTGTGGGATGTTACAAAAGTCCTGCAAACGGAATCTTCAGGGCAGGTTGGGAGCACTGCAAATAGAGGTCACAAAACGCCTTGCCTATTGCAGTGAATGGGCAGCGCTTCCTAAGTGCTGCAAAACAGAACTTTTTTACTTTTAAGGTTAAACTGCCCCGCCTGCAGCCAAAGAGCTGCAAAAACAAGCGGCACTAACTGCACAGGTGCTCCGTGTGAAAGGGTCTTGGGGCTAAGGTTTATGGCCGTCTTCTGCTCTAATGGCCTTTTATTTTCTGCTCAGGGTCAATAACAAATTACGGGGATTGGAAGTGTTAGCTTCCTCTATTGTCAACTTTTAATGTATGTGAAGTCTTTGTTGGGCTACATAATCTTCATGGCTTGTTTTAGAATGGGGTGGGCAACTACATAATTTTTCACACTACCTGACTACAGTTTCTCCTACAGTGCTGCTGTCTGACAGATCTCTAAATATGGATAACTCCCTGTTGTGTTTTCATGTAGCCTGAAGTCATAAGACATTGGGATACATAATCTTCTTCTTTCTTTATAGGAGCAAGACTGCAAATATGATCCAGCCAACAAGGCTGCCACTGACACAGGCTTTATGAAAATTGCCTCTGGGGATGAGAAGGCTCTAAAGAAAGCTGTGGCATCAGTTGGTCCAATCTCTGTAGGTATTGATTCTAACCATGAATCATTCCATTTCTATAAAGAAGGTATGTATTGCTCTACTAAACCTGACTAACTTTTTTTAGGACCACTTTATGTACTAATGTAAAACTACTTACAGGAATTTACTATGACCCTGAATGCAGCAGTAAAAAGCTAGACCATGGTGTTCTGGTTGTCGGCTATGGATTTGAAGGAGAGGATGTAGATGGGAAGAAATACTGGATTGTTAAAAACAGGTATATTTTCAAAATGAACACTGTAAAATGCAGTTTGGGGAAATGAGGGCTCACACAGCTTTTTGCTGAAACCTTCCTAAATGGCTCCTCGGGCAAAAGCTGGCACTGGAAGCGGTCTCTCTTGACGGATTGTTTTCAATGGCGTGGTTAGAACTTCTTCAGACCCATGCTATATTGACATAAAGCTGCTGAGAGAATTTTTGTCAAGGACTCACCTGGGCAATACAAGTAGCCTGATGGCTCCGGTTGATATTTGCTCAATTTATCTGGTGTTCCATACCACCTTGTCAGGCACTTATAATTCATTTCAGCTGTTTTGATATTTGTGGCAGAGCTATGTGTTAAATTCAAAATCTTCCCAGTCTTATTTTTATAATCAAGTGACCCCCACCCTCTTCTTCTCCTTCTTCTCCTTCTCCTTCTCTTCCTTTTCCTTTTCCTTTTCCTTTTCCTTTTCCCTCTCCTTTTCCTTTTCCTTTTCCCTCTCCTTTTCCTTTTCCTTTTCCCTCTCCTTTTCCTTTTCCTTTTCCCTCTCCTTTTCCTTTTCCTTTTCCCTCTCCTTTTCCTTTTCCTTTTCCCTCTCCTTTTCCTTTTCCTTTTCCCTCTCCTTTTCCTTTTCCTTTTCCCTCTCCTTTTCCTTTTCCTTTTCCCTCTCCTTTTCCTTTTCCTTTTCCCTCTCCTTTTCCTTTTCCTTTTCCCTCTCCTTTTCCTTTTCCCTCTCCTTTTCCTTTTCCTTTTCCCTCTCCTTTTCCTTTTCCTTTTCCCTCTCCTTTTCCTTTTCCTTTTCCCTCTCCTTTTCCTTTTCCTTTTCCCTCTCCTTTTCCTTTTCCTTTTCCCTCTCCTTTTCCTTTTCCTTTTCCCTCTCCTTTTCCTTTTCCTTTTCCCTCTCCTTCTCCCTCTCCTTCTCCCTCTCCCTGTTTTTAGTATCGTCTCTTCTAGGAGATCGTTCAAAACCTGGAAACATCACACCTAGATAGGTATCCCTGGATTTACAAGAAAGCCGCCAATTTGCACAGAGGCTCCAGGAGCCCTAAAAAAAAAGCATCCAAGTTATATTCACCATAGGTGCGAAATGGGGTCGTGTCTGTGACCTTAAGTAGGCCGCCACAGGTTAACCCTTTCATGACTAAGCCTATTTTTTGAAATTTGGTGTTTACAAGTTAAAATCTGTATTGTTAGACAATTACTTAGAACCCCCAAACATTATGTATATTTTTTTTTTTTTTTTTTAGCAGACTCTAGAGAATAAAATGGAGATCGTTGCAATATTTTTTATCACACGGTATTTGTGCAGCGGTGTTTTAAACACAAACTTTTGGAAAAGACACTTTCATGAATTTTAAAAAATCCAAACAGTAAAGTTACCCCAATTTTTTTGTATAATGTGAGATGATGTTACGCCGAGTAAATAGATACCAAACATGTCACGCTTTATAATTGCACACACTCGTGGAATGGCGACAAACTACGGTACCTAAGAATTTCCATATACGATTTTTTTTTTTTTTTTTTTTTTACGGTTACCAGGTTAGAGTTAGAGGAGGTCTAGTGCTAGAATTATTGCTCTCACTCTGGCAATCCCTCACATGTGTGATTTGAACACCGTTTACATATGCGTGTGCGACTTCCGTATGCGTTTTCTTTGCTGCACAAGCTCACGGGGGCGTTTTAAAAATTTTTTTTCTTTTTAAATTCATAATTTGTGTTTAAAAAAAAAGTTGACTTTTATTGCTGTCACGAGGAATGTAAACATCCCTTGTGACAGTAATAGGTGGTGACAGGTACTCTTTATGGAGAGATCGGGGGTCTAAAAGACCCCCCCCCCCCCCCCCCCCCCATCCCACCTTTACACTTCAAAGCATTCAGATTGCCAAAAACGGCGATTCTGAATACTGTGTACTTTTTAAAAACCGGCGCCATTGGCAGCTGAGTAAACGGGAAGTGACGTCATGACATCGCTTCCGTGTTTACAATTTGAAGGCTGGAACGAAGCTGCCCACAGCTTTGTTCCAGCCCGCCTCCAGCAGCATCGGATTGGTCACCGAGCCTCCGGATCGACTGGGGGGGGACGTCCCCTCCCGCTGCTCCAGTATAACAGCCGAGCGGCTTTTAGCTGCATCGGTGGTTATACACGGATAGCCAATTGCTGGCTCTAAACAACGGTACCAGGATGATGCCTGCAGCTGCGGGCATCATCCCAGTGTAACCCCTGAAAGCCGGGTACGCATATCTGCGTACGGTCGGCGGGAAGGGGGTTAAACCCACCAACCGATTAATACTTGTGTAGAGGGGTATTTTAGTCCGCTAATTTCTGAGGTGTACCAGGCTTTTTAATCATAATGGTTAATCCTCTGATGCCCCTGCTTGCCAACCTTTACTGTCCTACCTGAGACATACGAAAAGAGAAAAAAAGGGTTTGTTAGTCTGTGCAGAATTCCCAGTATATCCAGTTTTGTACAGGTGAATACTGGCCTCTACCAGTCTGTCCTGGATTTATACATGTGTTGTAGATGGGTTTTTGACAAGTGGCAGATTTATGCAGGATTATTCCGAAGTGTTCTGCTATTTCAGCTTTTGCACCCGTTCAATATTGCAATGCCTGTGTGGCATATTCCGAAGTTTACTGCTTCTCTACTTTGTCCAGCTTTTCCACCTGCTGCTGATTCGAGATCAAGCTCTCATCTGTCTACTGTGGCTCTCGTATGTCCTATGCCTTCGGGGACTCCTTAATACTGCTATTCCACCCCGACTCAGGCTTCCGCTTGTCCGGCCAGATGTCTGTATACCCTGACACCGGTCTGCTCACTATAACCGCTCCACTATAGCCCGCAAACAGAGGGGGAGCAGTTAGGGGTGGGGGATGGGGGCCAGCTTCTCAGTTCCCCCCACATGCTGCCGAATCCCGGTGACTGTCTCAAGGGCTGGTTGCAGGATTGCCGGCAGGGTTTGCTAGGAGTAGCTAGGTCGTCATTAGTGAGAACACCGCTGCCTCTCACTCAGTGGGTTTACCTAGGCTTCCTCTGGGTGTCCCTCGTGCATCCCGTCATCAACACGGTCAGGCCCCTCCCTCCACACGTCACGTTCTCATGTCCTCATCCCCGTGACTTGTGTTTCTGCATTTGCTTTCTGATGTTTGGCAAGTACAGAAAATGGCTGGATACCAGAATTATGGTGTCATTGGTAATCCTATTAAGCTCTATGGTTATTTAACACCTGAGGGTTGTGTTTTTTTGTAAATCCATCAGCACCTGTGTAATGGAGTTCAGGCAGACATGTTTGTACAGTGTTTAATGGCTCCTTGCACTGGAGGAATAAATGTGGTCAGGTTTACCAGGTGACAATATGGAGGGGCTAAAACCTAATGCAGGCACCTCATCCAAGGACTGAAATGGCATATAATGTGTCTTTATGTTAAAATGCACTGTAGCAATAGCAAATATGTAAACTAGCACTGCTTAACTGTCTTCTAGATGACTTTTATATGGCTTCAGTAATTGTTGCTAATCTGGAACCATCTTATACTAAACTCCAGATTTAACTGTATGCTTGTCAGTCGGTTGCTTCAAGCCTGCAGTTAAGATAGCAAGGGAAATATACATATGAAATTCTCATTTGCAATACAATTTTTGTCTTTTTAGCTGGGCTGAGTCGTGGGGAAACAAAGGATACATCTACATTGCAAGAGACAAGGACAATCATTGTGGAATTGCTACCGATGCCAGCTATCCTTTAGTTTAACTTGATGGGAGCCAATTAAAAAAAAAATTCTTAAGTTGCTTTAAGACTAAATGCTACAAAATCGTGACTATTCTAGGTGACCTCGCATCTAAGCTGGACTGGTTCTTAATTTTGCTGTTTTAATGTCACTGTTTTTAAATCTCATGGTTTAAAATAAAAACCTGTTTTACTCAATATTGTCAGTTGTGTGGCTTGATGGGCTGTATAATAAGTGACACCTCAAATATGCTGCAAATGTAGGTTGCCTAGATAGGACTTTGATTATAGTACTTAAGGTGTGTGTGTGTGTTTTTAACCCTTGCCTTGGGTCAGTGACACAAAAGGTTCACTAATCCTTTAAGCAATGTGAGTTGCTTTGGTGGTTTAAAGCTTGACAAATGTGGCAGTAATGACTAGATTCAGCAGTGCCCATACAGAGCAGCCACTCTTGTTACAAGGGTGTGATTTGGGGTTAGTTGATCTAGCAGAAAGCCAGTGAGAAATGCACTGCTTCTAGGCTAGCTTTGGGTGCAGAAATGGGTACTAGGTGCAGACCTTGGCTCACCACCATCCACAATGAATAGGCAACAAATGGCCACACTGGAAATCCAAAACTTGCTTAAATGTAATCTTGTCAAAAGTTTGCCAGACAAATACAGGGATTGCAGTTGATGCATTTCACAAGCATGTAGCTTGTTCATGTCTGGATCCACCCAGATGCCTGATTCTCCCCCCCCCCCCCATCTGTCCTGTAAGTGTTAAAAGATTGTGCTTGGCCAAGGGATGGAATTTTTACAGGGTTGAGGGAAGGAAACTGCAAACATTAAATCCTCCACTGCACAAGTTCCAAGGTGTGTGTGTGTGTGTGTGTGTGTGTGTGTGTGTGTGTCCCAGGCCGTGTGTGTGTGTGTGTCCCAGGCCGTGTCATTCTGGCTTGGGCCAAAGAGCAAAGAAAATTGCTGTGGAGTTGCATTGTTAACCCAGCCACTAAATGGCTGGGCGCGGCTTTCTTCCAGGAGGATGTGAAACATTCCCACTGCTTGTGTGCAGTCCCAAGCAATCTGTGATGGCTGTGTGCCACAGCCAATGTTTAAATTTGGTTTTAGTCAGTCTTTTGACTAAGATTGAACTTTAAACTGGGAAAGGAACTGTAAATGCTCATGGTTCTTTTCCAGTGAGTGACAACTGGTACTACTAAAAGGTATTTTGCTTTAGAAGGCAGATAGTCGCTATATACTGTGCCTGTAATGTGTACATGGCTTTTACTCACGTAAAATCAATAAAAAAAAAAAAAAAATTGCAAAGAAATAAAAATGTATATATTTCATCAGCCACTTTATTAGGTACGTCTCTTTAATTATCAGCCAATTGCATGACAGCGACTCAATGCGTTTAGGCATCTAGACTTAGTGAGAATGGCTTTGAACATGACATGGTGGTTGGTGCCAGAAGGGCTGGTCTGAATATTTTTAAACTGCTGATCTACTGGGGTGTTTATACACAACCATCTCTAGAGAATGGTCTGAAAACGAGAAAATACCCAGTGAGTGGCAGATGTGTGGATGAAAATGCAGATGCTTGTCAGAGCAGAATGGGCAACAGTAACTCAAATAACCACTCGTTACAACCAAGGTATGCGAAATACAATCTCTGAATGCACAACTCAAACCATTAAAGGGGTTGTAAACCCTTGTGGGGTGTTTGTGTTTTTCACCTTAATGCATTAAGGTGAAAATACAAGGGTTTACTAAACTTCTGGCAGTCACCGGCCCCCTGTTATACTTACCTGAGCCCTGTATATTTACCTCTCTGCACAGGGTCCCAGCTCTTGATTGGATAGATCGATGGCAATGCAGCTGTTGGCTCTTGCTGCTGTCAATTAAATCCAATGACCTGGGTAGAGGGGCAGAGTTGATTCTCCTAGGGTGTTATCTGATAATGAGGAGCTGCTGGGAGCCCCAAAAGGAGGTGGATTAGGGCTGCTTTTTGTAAAACGAGCTGCACAGCGGAGTTATGTATAACATGTTGGTAACCTTTGTTTTAATTTAAAATAAAAATCACTTTAAGCAAATGGGCTGCAAAAGGCCACTCCTGCCCACTAAGAACAGGAAACTGAGGCAACAATTTGCACAGGCTCGCCAAAATTGGGCAATGCAAGTCTAGGAAAACGTTGCCTGGTCACAGTCTTGATTTCAGCTGCAACATTCAGACAGTAGGGTCAGAATTTGGTGTAAACGTTGAAGGCATAGATCCATCCTGCCTTGTATCAATGGTTTAGGGTTATGGTGAGGGATATTTGCTTGGCACGTTTTGGACCCCCCCTTAGTACCACTTGAGCATAATTTAAATGCCACTGCCTACCCGAGTATTGTTGCTGACCATGTCCATCCCTTTATGACTATAGTGTAGCCACCTTATGATGGCTACTTGAAGCAGGATAATGCACCATGTCACAAAGCTCAAATCGTCTCTATTTTATATAATGAGGTCACTGTACGCCAATGGCCTCCAGTCATCAGATCTCAATCCAATAGAGCACCTTTTGGGATGTGGTTGAACAGGCGATTTGCATCATGGATGTACAGCACACAAATCTGCTGTAACTGTTGGATGCCATCATGTCAATATGGACCAAAATCAGGAATATTTTCAACACCTTGTTGAATCTAACATGAAGAACCTGGTATTAGTAAGGTGGCCAGTAAATATAGGTGCATCTCATACAATTAGAATATCAAAGTTTGTTTATTTCAGTAATTCAATTCAAAAAGTGATTCATATTATAGATGTGTTACACACAGTGATGTATTCCAAGCATTTCTTTCTTTTGGTTTTGATGATTATGGCTTTACATCTAGTGAAATTTCAGTATCTCAGAAAATTTCACAAGACAAAAATTTTTAACTGCTGACCGACTCCTGTAGATTTACGTCAGCAGAATCGCACGGCTGCACAAAGTAACATACCCGTACGTTACTTTGAATTTGCCACTGTCAGGGCGCCTGCCGCGAGCTCAGTGAGTCAGGTCGCAGGTCCCGCGGACTCGATCGCTGCGGGGGATACCCACGATCGCCTCATGCTGATGTAAACCATCTCCTCGTTCTGCCTAGTGACAGTGTCACTGATCTCCGCTCCCTGTCATCGGGAGTAGAGATCAATGACTTGTCACACACAGCCCATCCCCCCTACAGTTAAAACACATCCCTAGTACTGACTTAACCCCTCCCTGCACCCTAGTGGTTAACCCCTTCACTGGCAGTCATTTACACAAGAATCATTGCATTTTTATAGCACTGATTGCTGTATAAATGACAATGGTGTTAAAAATGTCTGCCATAATGTCAGTCACAGTAAAAATCGCTGATCGATTAAATAAAAAGAGGGGAAGGGTAGATAAAATAGGTGGATGGGAGAGGGAGGGAACAAGGAAGGAGATGTTGAAGTATGGAAGAGAGTGAGGGTTAAGAATTAATGGGTGGAGAGAGAGGACAATTCATGGGGGGGAATTGGAGTGGTGGGGGATTTAGGGAACATACCGCTTCCTTTTTTTTTTTTTTTTCTCTCTCCTAACACGTAAGGGATAATTAGCAAGGTGTGATTTGATTAAGCTGGTTTGGAATGTTTTTATCACTTTTTTTTCACTGTATGTACAGTGATCGTACTTAGTGGAATCAGAACAATAGGTTAGGAGGTAGGTATAACAGGGTAGGGTAAGGGGGGGGGGGGGGTCACAAGGAATGAATTTAATTTGGGTTATTGGTATTTGTTTTTTTTTGTTAGTGGTACACAATGAATAGAATACATAATACACAAATGTAGGAGGGGGGGGTGGGGGGTTCCTGTGCCCTACTCCCACCACACCTAAGTGGTCCTCCCATCCTCTTTTTATTGAGCACCCCACTGTAATGTAATTAGGTGAATGTTGAAAATAAGGGTAGGAATGAACAAAGAGTCCATGTGCCCGTATTGTATAATGGAGATAGGGGGATAAAATAAGATGTGGGCTGATGTACAAGATGGAGGAAGACAGAAGATGTAAGGAATTATTGAATTGGTCAATTGTTACTTTTCCTTCACTCCGGCCTCACCATCCCCCCCTTTTTTTTTTCTCTCTTCCCCCTCACTAGGAATTTATAGTGGGAATGGTACAGAGAATAAGCAAAGTGTGCTATTTTAATATTGGTGGAGTAGGCTCGGCCTGGAGCAACTGTGCTCAACTATAACCAATAGGCAGCACCCAAATTGCCGTAGATCCGCTTCAGGGATCTTCGGGGGGGGGGGGCGGCCGATGGTTAACGACCTTCTCGAGGCACTTTAGTGGAAAGGGAATTATTTAACATTTTTTGTAATTGGGTTTCTCCCCCCCCCCCCCTCCATCTCCCTTACTATCGTCTGCATCTTTGGAACGCAGACCCTCATAAGGGATTGGTGAGGAAAGAACCTACTTCTTGGGTACAAGAATTGTGGAGTTGGTGGTGGAGTAGGAGAAAATGGAAACCTTTCTGTAATGTCCTTTAACGTTAAGGGACTAAATATCCCGGAAAAAAGACGTACATTACTTCAGGACTTAAGGAGACTGCATATAGATATTGCATTAATACAAGAAACACACTTTAAAGAAAATAACTAGGGTTGTCCCGATACCACTTTTTTAGGACCGAGTACAAGTACCGATACTTTTTTCAAGTACTCGCCGATACTTTTTTTTTTTAAGTCACGCGACAGTGTTTTTTTTATTTATTTTTTTAAATTTACATTTATTATTTTTTTTACAAAAATAGAAAGAGGATAGAGATTCCCCAGTCCCTTTCTCTGCAGCCTCAGCTGCACTGAGAATGAATGGAGAGAAGACAGCGGCTCCTCTCCATTCATAAACTGAGACATCGTAATCGCAGGAGATTACAATGTTTCAGTTATGTGAATGGACAGAGTCAGCTGACTCTGTCCATTCACAGCGGAGAGGGACAGCACAATGGAGGGGGACAGAGAAGGAGAGGGGAATGGAGGGGGCATGGAGGATGAGGTGACAGTCAGCGGTGATCGCGTATTGGGGAGTTACAAGCACCGATCACCGCTGTATGTCACTAAGCAGCTGAAAGCCCCGGGGGGGAGAAGCTTGTAACTCCCCCACGCGCCGATCACCGCTGACTGTGCAGGTATCGGCGGAAGCATTGGGAGCATTTGCCCGAGTACAAGTACTCGGGAAATGCTCCGTATTGATGCTGATACTAGTATCGGGACAACCCTAGAAATAACCTTCCTCTGTTAAGAAGTAGAGATTATTCTATGGTGTACCATGCTTTTAATGCTGAATCCAAAACCAAGGGAGTATCTATTATATCGAATACGGTGGCCTGGAATTATAGAGATTCCATGATAGATGTAAAAGGAAGATATTTGTTCATAAAGGGAAGCATTGGTAGGGAGGCAGTGACGCTGGCTTCATACTATGCCCCAAACTCCCAGCAAGATATTTTTGTTAAAAATATATTAGAAAAACTCATGGGGTTCAAAGAAGGACAGTTGATCATGGGAGGAGATCTGAATGTACCCATGATACCCAAAGAAGATGGAAGATCTAGTCTGGACGACTAGAAAAAAAGGGAAATTTATTTAAAAATGTGGTCGCCATGGAACTGTTTTATTTCTTCAGAGGAAGGGAAAAAACGAATTGATACAAATTAAAGGGGGAGGGAAGGAGGAAAGTTAGATTTTTTTTTTTTTTTTGTTTATTTGTTTTGGGAGGGGGGTAAGGAAAGGAGGGGAAAATGGACTATACATAGGAACTGCTGTCGGAATACTGAGAGGTAGTTGGAGTATTATGGCCGGTTTGGGGGACACGCCCCCCTCCTGATGCGGCAAGGAGTAACAACATGGAGGGCGGAAATGAGAGAGGAAGATTACTCCTCTTATTTCTTTGTCTTCTTTTCCTCTTTTGTGACTTCTTTATGTTTATTTGGGTTCATTCTTTAATCCATCTTTATTGGATAATATATTAGAAACAGACAGGAGTAGATGGAATGGAATGGAACGAGTTATTATCATGTGTTTTTTATATTTATATATTTTTGGTCTGGCTGTATGTGCAGAAATGGAATGTAATAAGGACTGTTCATTTCTCTCCTGTTTATATAAAAGAAAAATAAATGAATTATAAAAAAATATTTATCAAAGTTAATTTATTTCAGTAATTCAATTCAAAACGTGACTCACATTATAGATGTTACACACAGTGATGTATTCCAAGCATTTCTTTCTTTTGGTGATTATGGCTTACAGCTAGTGAAAACCCAAAATTCAGTATCTCAGAAAATTACAATATTACACAAGACCAAAAAAAAGATTTTTTTAACCGTTTCCCGACTGGCTCCTGTAGATTTACGTTGGCAGAATGGCACGGCTGCGCAAAGTAATGTACCTGTACGTTACTTTGAATTTGCCGCCGTCGGCGCGCCTGCTGCAAGCTCCGTGAGTTTGGTCGCGGGTCCCGCGGACTCGATCGCTGTGGGGATACCTGCAATCACCTCATGCTGATGTAAACAAGCATCTCCCCATTCTGCCTAGTGACAGTATCACTGCTTTCTGCTCCCTGTCATCGGGAGCAGAGATCAGTGACGTGTCACGCACAGCCCATCCCCCCTACAGTTAGAACACATCCCTAGTACTGACTTAACCCCTCCCCGCCCCTAGTGGTTAACCCCTTCACTGCCAGTGTCATTTACACAGGAATCAGTGCATTTTTATAGCACTGATTGCTGTATAAATGACAATGGTGTCAAAAATGTCTGACATGTCTGCCATAATGTCACAATAAAAATCGCTGTTCCCCGCCATTACTAGTACAAAAAAAAATATTAATAAAAATGCCATAAAACTATCCCCTATTTTGTAAACGCTATAACTTTTGCGCAAACCAATCAATAAACGCTGGCTTACTGAAAAGTATGTCCATGTACAGTATGCAATCAGCCCCAACAATGTAGACGAGCTGAAAGCCACTATCAAAGCAATCTGGGCTTCCATAACACCTAAGCAATGCCACAGGCTGATCTCCTCCATGCCACAAATTTTCTGAGATACTGAATTTTGGGTTTTCACTAGTTGTTAACCATAATCATCAAACTTAATAGAAATGCTTCAAATATATCACTCTGTAACGCATCTATATAAAATGAGTTTCACTTTTTGAATTGAATAACTGAAATTAACTTTTTGTTGATATTCTAACTTTATGAGATGCACCTGTATAAAGTGGTTGTAAAGCCTAAACATTTTTTACCTTTTAATGCATTCCTTCCTTGCATTAAGGTATAAAATGTTTAGGTGTCAGTATCCCACCCTCACACCCCAGTTTACTTACCTGAGCCCTCATTTGATCCAGCGCCCTGCACGTCTGCAGCTCTTCTCTCTTCCCTCACTTCTGGGTCTCGCTGGCTTTGCCGGGGCACTGGGAGCTTTTCGGCTTCCAGTGCTGTCAATCAAAGTTAGTGACAAGGGGGCAGGAAGCGGGGCCGGGTCTCTCTGTCAATGGACGCAGCAGTGGGGCTCAGGTGTGAGCATGCACGAGTGCCCCCATGGGAGGCACTGGACAGAGGGGATGGGCCAGGATCGCCGACGGGGGACCCCATAACAGGATGTTCGCGGCCACGGTAAATATAGACATGTTGTGGTTTTTTTTTTTTTTTTTTTTTTTTATTGATTTACCTTTAGAATCACTTGAACAATGTGTCATGAATTTCAGGACAGTCCCAGTTTCCTAAAATGTCTCCCTAGAGATCTTCCTGATCTTAAAGCAGAACCTCCTTATAGCAGCATTGTTTGTTTTTCTTTTTTCTTTCTCCTCTCTCTTACAAAAATGTGAAACATTTTTATGATTTGTTCCTTTTTAGGTGTTCTTAGCCTAGGCCAGGTGCTAAGTAATCTTTTCTATTAGAGCCCCCCAGATCAAACAAGCAATATATCTTTTATATATGAGGGGGCGCACCCACATTTTATTTTGTCCAAATTCAGCTTTAAATACAGATAAACGTACAGCTGTCAGCAGCCAGGGGGAGGAGATGGGAACTCAGCTGCTGACTTTTGATATAAACATAAAATCTGCATATTGCTAACAGCACCGCTTAGTGTGCACATTTTAAGGAGAGGATATGTACATTCTGAACAGCTGATGAAGCAGAACGGGAAGTCGGTGCACTGGTTATGTGGTAATTGTCACACAGTGGGGGTCATTTACTATAGCACCAAAAAATAGCTCTCAAAAAAGGCCAGAAAGACTTCAACTCTCAGAAACTCAGCGCTAATGCAAATGGAAAGCAGCGCTATTGCCGGCAATAATGCCTGTCAGATCACATATGCTGGAATAGTGGAAGTCAATGGGGCTCGAACCTGCAAAATCCAAAGTTCTCACTGAAGGCTTATATGCAAGTTCTTTGCCATAAAAAGTGTTTGGAGACCCAGGGTCCTGCCCCAGGGGACATGTATCAATGCAAAAAAAAGTTTTAAAAACGGCCGTTTTTTCAGGAGTAGTGATTTTAATAATATTCCTTTAAATTTCGTACCTGGAGGGTGTCTATAGTATGCCTGTAAAGGGGCGCATGTTTCCCGTGTTTAGAACAGTCTGACAGCAAAATTACATTTCAAAGGAAAAAAAAGTCAATTAAAAGTGCTAGCGCTAGTGCCGGCTATTAATGAAGTGTCGGTCCCGACAATACACATAAAAGTTCATTGATAAAAACGGCCTGGGATCCCCCACAGTGCATTAACAGGCCCTTTGGGTCTGGTATGAATATTAAGGGGAACCCCGAACCAAAATTTTTTAAAAATTGCGTGGGGGTCCCCCCAAATTCCAAACCAGACCTGAATATTAAGGGGAACCCCGCTCCAAAATTTTTTAAAAAATGGCGTGGGGGGGTCCCCCTAAAAATCCATACCAGACCCTTTTCTGAGCACGCAACCTGGCAGGCCACAGGAAAAGAGGGGGGGACGAGAGCGCGCCCCCCCTCCTGAACCGTACCAGGCCACATGCCCTTAACATGGGGAGGATGTCCCCATGTTGATGGGCACAAGGGCCTCATCCCCACAACCCTTGTCCGGTGGTTGTGGGGGTCTGGGTCTCCAAATTTGGAGTGCAAACACAGTGGAACTAGCACTACAACATCTCCAAATTTGGGATTCCTAGCACCAAGTGGCCCCGAGATATGGGGCCCCAAAGTCAGGTTGGAAAATGTAATTCTCTGCTGCAGTTTACCATCATATTTCTGTGTTTTCTGGTCCAAAAAATAGGGTTCCTTTTAAAAACACTTATAAGCGCGGTTTGGCGTCTGAAACGTGGAATACTTTTGTGTCTGAACCCACTTTTTTGCTTCTGGAAAAACGAGGTTAAACGCCAAAAAAATGAGACTGTGTACATGGACACATAGGATAACATTGAATGAGTTCAGGGGCAGTTGAAAAAAGTGTGCATGAGGCTTTAGTCCTGTTTTGGTGACAATTTGAAAATGTTTGCTTTGTTGCGGTCACATGTGATGTCTGTTTGTAATGTGATAGCCGGGGGCTTAAAGTGGAGCAAAACTCCCCCCACCAGCACCATCCTATTCACCTAGTGCTCTGGGGGGGGGGTCAGCCATCTTGATGGGCTGGGATGACTCCACTCCTGCTCATGTGCACAATTCATTCTGGTAATGAGGTGTGCAGAGTAGTAATACATCAAGATCTGTAATTGGGGCTCATTCACACAAATACTGTTTATATGCATTCAACAGTTTTGTTTGTATCTAAATGCAGCACTATAGTCATTGGTGAGCCTACACTTAGCTGTGTCTACATATGGAAGTGCTTACTATGTATGTTTGAAGTAGAACACTGCTGGAAACTTCATGCAAGTATATCAGGGCCATATCCTCGGCAGGATCTTGCTTGTATGCATCTAAACTTTTTTTTTTTTTTTCATTTTTTTGTGAATGAGGGCCCCCCCCATTCAAGATTTTGACCAGGCTGGAAAGCTGCTTTTACCGTAGAAAATACACATTGCCAGTAGTGCTGAATTGTGTGGGGAAAGTCCAACAGGGTGGTTGTACAGAATTCAATCGTTAGACCCACTTCTGTGAACCTCCTGCCTATACATGGATGAATTGGGAATTCTAATCCATCTACAGCTGGCTACTGAAGGTTTTACACTGGAGATTGAATTGCCTTCTATTTATTGGGTGGGCAGGTTGTGTGTTGACCCAGCTGCTGGGTTTTCCATTCTTTGGAGGTGAGGGGTTGTGGGGGGGTGTATTCCTGCTGGTGCCCCATAAACTAAATAAACCCAAGTTTTCTCAGAATGAATATTGTAAAATAAATAAATGAAAGGTATAAGGCAAGCCCTACACTAAATCTTTCCTGCAACCATGATTCCCCCATCAACACAGTGCTAATGGGGAATCAGCATTTGTCTTCTCCTGACACGTGGGTGGGAGTAGATGGTGACTATCGCTAGCAGCTATAGCAGCCATTAGTGATAATTGCAAGAATCTGGCAGGCTGGTTGTAGCAAAGTTGATCGCTCAACTGGGTACATTCAGCCTGCTCACTATGATTTGAACTGTGATCGGCCTAAACTTTGCATAACTTGGAGCTTGGGTGTTTTGTGCCTCTGAGCAAGTAGTAAACTCACTTTTACTCATTCTTTGATCTTCTACACAAGCACCAATACCCCTCTTTTCTAGTCAGAACTATTGACTTTGTGTTTGTAATCTCTATTACCTGTGCCTAATAGTTGTATTTTGTACCTGCAGGTTAGAAATCATGATGTTACTTGTAGTTGCTTCCCTATGCTTGGCATCGGTATTTGCACTTCCATTCATGATCCAGCTTTAGATGAAACATGGAACTTGTTTACTTCGCTCTTTATTAAAAAATATCAAAAGGTAAGTTTAATAAATATACTTCTCTTGTAATCAACTGCTACCTTCTATAGACTTGCTTTAGATTACTACCATTATAAACTATTTCTGTAAGATGCCCTAACACCTGGACTGGAATCTGCTAGAAGGGCAATTTTTTTTTTCTTTGTTGAGCTTAAAATTGGGGGCGCTTTACTAAAACTGGTGCTGCAAAGCTTAGTAACAATCGGTAACCCAATATTTGCCTGAGCCTAATCTTCCTCCAGCAATGTGCATGACTCTCAGCTGGCTGAGACAGTGCTGCTGTCAGTGAGCCAATGAGGAGAGGGGGTGTGGCCCATGTCTCCATGTCTGAATGGACAGAGCACAGGCTCGGGAGTGAGCCTGCTCGTGTGCTCTCGAGTTACTTTAAAAGTAACATGTTCTACCTGCCTACTCTGTGCAGTGATTTTTGCACAGAACAGCCCAGATCCTCTTGGGTCCCTTGCTGGAGCTCTGCCCCATAACAAGAAGCTTGCTATGAGGACACAAGCAGGCTTGCTCACGAGCCATTGCTCTATCTATTCAGACATGGAGGCTCTGCCCCATCCCTTCTCATTGGCTCACTGACTTTGACATCAGTGCTGTCTCGGCCAATGAGGGAACATCCCCCAGACAGCTAAGGCTCTTGTGTCCATTGCTGGAGGAAGATTGGGCTCAGGTAAGTATTGGGGAGGGGTAGTGTGTATGCTGCGCACAAGTTTTATCTTGCTGCATGAAGGTAAAAAGCCTGCCATTAGAACCACTTTAACATCAGTGTTGGGTTCTGGAGTTAACACCAGGTAGGTCCATATATAGTAAAAGCTTTTTTGAATCTATAAAAATGGCTAAACCTATTTTTCCTCTCTAGGATGATGGTACATGGAGAAGGTTGGTGTTTGAGGATAATTTCAGGAAAATCATGAAGCACAATATGGAAGCTGCTGCAGGAAAACACACTTACACCCTTGGCATGAACTATTTTGGGGACATGGTAAGTGTACATGAAACCTTTGAGCAACAATGGATTTATACTGTAAGAGTAGCTGGTGTATCAAAGTCTTCAGTTAAAATGCAAACAGACAGTTCTTTATTGCAGAAAAGACATGCTATATATCCAAGAAAATGATCTTGCTTGCCTGTTCAGTCTAGCAAAGCTGTGCATGTACAACTTTATTCTTGGTCATTTAATTCTGTGCATTTGTGCTCTGTTCCCGGCACACCATTTCCTAAATATGAAAAATGTGCGTTGCACCTCTACTGATGGTGCATGGCTTTTTGTAAATCAACCCCATAGTGTTAAAGGCCTTGTCTCTTACACAGTGGCGTAGCGTGGGGGGTGCGAGGGGTGCCGTGGCCCCGGGCGCGACATTTAGGGGGGTGCAATTTCGTGCCAGTAGTGTCACTACTGGCTGCCTCCTCCTAATTTAATTTCCTGTGTCCCCCGCGCTCCGCCGCCATGTCCAGTGTTTGGCACCCTGTGATTGGGCGTATGGGGGTCATGTGTGGCGTGGGGCTGGCCTATCCGTGATCACGGTTGCTCCTGAAGTCCTGCCTCTGCACATGACCCCCATACGCCCAATCACAGTGCGCCGGGAAACGATGAATATGGCGGCCGGAGCGCAGGGGAGACGAGCACTGGAGAGTGTGAGCCGCCGGGGCAGCTGTCTTCTCCTCCTCCTCCTATCCTCCAGACCGATGTAAGACACAGATACAAGAAGGTGAGAAATGGACAAACACTGCGGGGGCGGGGGGGGGGGATGGGGGGGGAAGAGATGTGTGTTTTGTTTTTTTTTTTTTTGTTTTTTGTTTTTTTTATAGAGATATGTAATTCACACACCCCATTTTGGTTCTAGACTACAGAAGAATTTAAACAGCTAACGAACAGATACAAATTTAACCAGAACATGACACGAGGAGCAACTTTCCTGCCACCAAATAACTTTGAGGCTCCAAAACAAGTTGACTGGTGTGAAAAAGGCTATGTAACTCCAGTAAAATATCAGGTATAAACTACATTTCTGCTTTTTTTGCAGAAATTGAAATAAAATGCCAAGTAGCTGCATTACAAATTGCCTTTCTTTTCAGGGGAAGTGTGGATCATGCTGGGCGTTCAGCGCAACTGGTGCTTTGGAAGGTCAACATTTCAGGAAGACTGGGAAGCTTGTGTCCCTGAGTGAGCAAAATCTTGTGGACTGTTCTACAGCAGAAGGCAATCGTGGAGGATTGATGAAATTTGCTTATCAATATGTTCTTGACAATGATGGCATAGATTCTGAGGAGTCGTATCCATATATTGCTAAAGTAAGGGACTTTTCTTTGATATTGGGAGTACATTCACTTTTTGGATTTACTGAAGGAAGACTAATTAGGTGATCTACCTTGAGATCAGAGGGGGCAGTCCACTCAAATTCTTACTGGTAGTGTTTTGGCTTTTATTACAGGACTTTCATGTTTTAACTTAAAAATTTGAGACTGGCATTGTAATCTGAGACATCTCACTATAGGTCTTGCTCTGTAGCTCAGGTACTTGACAGTTAATCTTTCCTGAGAATTCAGAATATTTCCAAAATGGAAACTTTAGCAGGACGGACCGCTAACTTAAAACATGCCTGCCTTGTGACTAAGGCCCCTTTCACATTGAGGTGGTTTTCAGGCGCTTCAGTGCTAGAAATGGTCTCAGAAACCCCCTCCCATTATTGCAGTGTCTTTTCACACTGGGGCAGTGTGATTTGTGGGATGTTACAAAAGTCTCCAAGCAGCATCTTCAGGGCAGGTTGGGAGCACTGCAAATAGAGGTCCCAAAACACCTTGCCCATTGCAATGAATAGGCAGCGCTTCCTAAGTCCTGCGAAACAGAACTTTTTTTACTTTTAAGGTTAAAACCGCCCTGCTAGCAGCCGAAGAGCTGCAAAAACAAGCGGCACTAACGGCACAGGTGCTCAGTGTGAAAGGGGTCTTAAGGCTAAGGTTTATGGCCGTCTTCTGATCTGATGGCCTAATTTTCTGCCTAGGGTCAGTAACAAATTATGGGGATTGGGGAAGTGTTGGCTTCCTCTACTGTCAACTTTTAATGTATGTGAAGTCTTGATGTTGGGCTACATAATCTTCATGGCTTGTTTTAGAATGGGGTGGGGAACTATATAATTTTTCACACTACCTGACTACAGTTGCTCCTACAGTGCTACTGTCTGACAGATCTCTAAATATGGATAACTTCCTGTTGTGTTTTAATGTAGCCTGAAGTCATAAGACATTGGGATACATAATCTTCTTCTTTGTCTTTATAGGATCAAGACTGCAAATATGATCCAGCCAACAAGGCTGCCACTGACACAGGCTTTATGAAAATTGCCTCTGGGGATGAGAAGGCTCTAAAGAAAGCTATGGCATCAGTTGGTCCAATCTCTGTAGGTATTGATACTAACCATGACTCAATCCAGTTCTATAAAGAAGGTATGTATTTCTCTACTAAACCTGACTAACTTTTTTAGGACCACTTTATGTACTAATGTAAAACTAATTACAGGAATTTACTATGAACCTGAATGCAGCAGTGTAGAGCTAGATCTTGGTGTTCTGGTTGTTGGCTATGGATTTGAAGGAGAGGATGTAGATGGAAAGAAATACTGGATTGTTAAAAACAGGTATGTTTTCAAAATGAACTGTAAAATGCAGTTTGGGGAAATGAGGGCTCACACAGTGTTTTGCTGAAACTTTCCTAAAAGGATCCTTGGGCAAAAGCTGGCACTGGAAGCTGTCTCTCCTGACGGATTATTTTCAATGGCAAGGTTAGAACTGCTAGCTGCTGAGAATTTTGTCAAGGACTCACCTGGGCAATATAAGTAGCCTGATGGAAGGGCTGCATAAAACTTTCTAACTAAAACTATAATGCAGTTTACCAGTCCTTGGGTGGCTGCATTTGCTTTCTGACTACGTTTGGCAAGTACAGAAAATGGCTGGATACCAAAATTATGGTGTCATTGGTACTCCTATTAAGCTTTATGGTTAACACCTGAGTTTTTTTTTTTGGTAAATCCATCAGCACCTGTGTAATGGAGTTCAGGCAGACATGTTTGTACAGTGTTTAATGGCTCCTTGTACTGGAGGAATAAATGTGGTGGTCAGGTTTACCAGGTGACAATATGGAGGGGCTAAAACCTAATGCAGGCACTTATCCAAGGACTGAAATGGCATATAATGTGTCTGCATGTTAAAATGCACTGTAGCAATAGCAAATATGTAAACTAGCACTGCTTAACGGTCTTCTAGATGACTTTTATATGGCTTCAGTAATTGTTGCTAATCTGGAACCATCTTATACTAAACTCCAGATTTAACTGGTATGCTTGTCAGTCGGTGGCTTCAAGCCTGCAATTAAAGCGGGGGTCCTCCTATCTATCGTTGTTTTTTTTTTTGAGTTCATTCACAAACTTTTCTTCTCAGCATTACATACTCACATATTGTGTGTAATATGTCCGCCTGTGTCAGATTTCGTCGGAAAGAATAACTTATATTATTCACTGCAGGCGGTTTCCATCTTCATTGTGGGCATTTGAAGCCCACAAGCATTTATTTCCTGGATGTGGTGAATGCTGTGCTCCCAGCATTCACCGCTCGTTCCCGCACATGCTCAGTGGCATCCTGGGAAGCCTGAGACTAGCTCCCAGGAGTCTGGGAGAGGCTAGAAACACGCCTACTCCCACGGGAGGAGAACCAGGAAGTGCAAAGAAGAATAGAAAAATAAAAGGTAATTACGGCGATTTAAATTTTTTTAAACGGCATGTCAGCATCTAGGCAAGGAAGAGAATACATACAGATATTGTTCAAAATTTGGGTGGAACCCCGCTTTAAGATTGCAAGGGAAATATACACATGCGATTCTCATTTGCAATACAATTTTTGTCTTTTTAGCTGGGCTGAGTCGTGGGGAAACAAAGGATACATCTACATTGCAAGAGACAAGGAGAATCATTGTGGAATTGCTACCCATGCCAACTATCCTTTAGTTTAACTTTGATGGGAGCCAATAAAGATGTTGCTTTAAAACTAAATGCTACAAAATGCTACAAAATCGTGACTACTAATTTTGCTGTTTTAATGTCATTGTTTTTAAATCTCATGGTTTAAAATAAAAACCTGTTTTACTCAATATTGTCAGTTGTGTGGCTTGATGGGCTGTGTAATAAGTGACACCTCAATATGCTGCAAATGTAGGTTGCCTAGCTAGGACTTTGAATACAGTACTTAAAGCGGGGTTCCACCCAAATTTTGAACATTATCTCTATGCATTCTCTTCCTTGCCTAGATGCTGACATGCTGTGTAAAAAAATTTAAATCGCTGTAATTACCTTTTTTTTTCTAATCTTCTTAGCACTTCCTGGTTTTCCTCCCATGGGAGTAGGCGTGTTTCTAGCCTCTCCCAGACCTCCCACAGTCCCCTGGGAGCTAGTCTCAGGCTTCCCAGCATGCATTGTGCAACAGCGTCATCACAACATCTCGGTGAATGCTGGGAGCACAGCATTCACCGCATCCAGGAAATACATGCTTGTGGGCTTCAAATGCCCACAATATGACGATGGAAACCGCCTTCAGTGAATTTTATAAGTTATTCTTTACAACGAAATCGGACACAGGCGGACTTATTACACAGAACATGTGAGTAGATAATCATGAGAAGAAAAGTTTGTGAATGAACTCCAAAAAAAAAAAAAAACGATAGATAGGTGGACCCCCGCTTTAAGGTGTGTCTGTGTGTTTATACCCCTTGCCTTGGGTCAGTGACACAAAAGGTGAACTTATCCTTTAGGAAATGTGAGCTGCTTTGGTGGTTTAAAGCTGGACAAATGTTGTGGTAGTAATGATTAGATTCAGCAGTGCCCATACAGAGCAGCCACTCTTGTTACAAGGGTGTGATTTGGGTTTAGTTGATCTAGCAGAAAGCCAGGGAGAAACGTACTGCTTCTAGGCTAGCTTTGGGTGCAGAAATGGGTACTAGGTGCAGACCAGCCTTGGCTTACCACCATCCACAATGAATAAGCAACAAATGGCCACACACTGGAAATCCAAAACTTGCTTGAATGCAATCTTGTCAAAAGTTTGCCAGACAAATACGGGGATTACAGTTGATGCATTTCACAAGCATGTAGCTTGCTTTTTTCATGTCTGGATCCACCCAGATGCCTGATTCTCTTCCCTTACCCCCCACCCTTCTGTCCTGTAAATTTTAAAAGATTGTGCTTGACCAAGGGATGGAATTTTTACAGGGTTGGGGAAAGGAAACTGCAAACATTAAATGATCCACTGCACAAGTTCCAGGACGGGTTACTTTTTTTTTTTTTTATCTGACCACCTTGTCTGCCTTGAACTTCAGACTCCTAGATACAAATGGCATTTGCAGAGGTTAATTGATCTAGCTTAAAATGTAATTTCAAGTTTGCTATAACTATGCTCTGAGCATCATACCACAATTTCCTTTCCTGAGAGGGTGGGATTTTTTTTTTTTTATTTAAATGTTGGCAACAGCAGCTACAGGGGTTACCTGTTTGTACTTGAAGGATGGGCTGAACTTGCTTAAAGCTGGGTGCACGCTATACAATTTTTCTGTAGGGGTGTGGTTTACTTTTCCTCCCAGGTTTACTAAAACAATGAGGTCAAACCTTAAGTGTCAATTTGTATGTGGTCAGGCAGGCCCCTTGCACTACATGATTTTTGGTCGATCTAAAGGAAATCGAACAAGTTGTATGGTGTCTAAGGCATCCCTTTTTGATGGGCCACTATAGTGAGAAGCTTAATGCTGTACTTTACTTCCCCCACCAGATTTTCTGGGTGAAGGCAGTGGGGTTATGCCTTACCCCTGGGTGCTGTGCCTGATCATGCAGCCTTTCGGATGTGATGGAAGCATTGCAAGACCCAGGCCATGTCATTCTGGCTCTGGCCAAAGAGGGGAAATTGCTTGGGAGTTGAGTTGTTCACCCAGCCACTAAATGGCTGGGTGGGAGCGGCTTTCTTCCAGGAGGATGTGAAACATTCCCACTGCTTGTGTGCAGCCCCAAGCAATCTGAGATTGCTGTGTGCCACCGCCAATGTTTAAATTTGGTTTTAGTCAGTCTTTTGACTAAGTGTGTGTGTGTGTAAAAAAAAAAAAAAATGTTGTATATATATATATATATTCTCATAATTACACAATTAGTATTTTGATGGCTGACTAAAAAACCCCAACAGGCTGGTTGTACTGATGGCAGGGAAACCTCCCACTATCAGAATACAATGGTGTAGTGGGAGGATTTTTCTTTCATTTAATTCCTGGTTGAAGGAAAGAAAAGTGCTTAATCTATGGTCAACTTTCAACTGGGGAAAGGAACTGTAAATGCTCATGGTTCTTTTCCAGAAAGTCAGTGAGTGACGACTGGTACTACTAAAAGTTCTTTTGCTTTAAAAGGCAGGTAATCGCTATATACTGTGCCTGTAATGTGTACATGGCTCTTACTCATGTAAAATCAATAAAAAAATTGCAACAAAATAAAAATGTGTATATATATTTCATCAGCCACTTTATTAGGTACATCTCTTTAATTATCAGCCAATTGTATGACAGTGACCCAATGCGTTTAGGCATCTAGACGTAGTGAGGATGACTTGCCTATATAAATGGCTTTGAACATGACATGGTTGTTGGTGCCAGAAGGACTAGTCTGAATATTTTTAAAAACTGCTGATCTACTGGGGTGTTTATACACAACCATCTCTAGCCATTTCAGCCCCAGAAGGATTTACCCCCTTCCTGACCAGAGCACTTTTTACAATTTGGCACTGCGTCGCTTTAACTGCTAATTGCGCGGTCATGCAATGCTGTACCCAAACGAAATTTGCGTCCTTTTCTTCCCACAAATAGAGCTTTTTTTTAATGTAATTTGATCACCTAGCGGTTTTTATTTTTTGCACTATAAACGGAAAAAGACCGAAAATTTTGAAAAAAATGACATTTTCTACTTTTTGTTATAAAAAAACTCCAATAAACTCAATTTTAGTCATACATTTAGGCCAAAATGTATTCGGCCACATGTCTTTGGTAAAAAAAAATGTCAATAAGCGTATATTTATTGGTTTGCGCAAAAGTTATAGCGTCTACAAACTAGGGTACATTTTCTGTAATTTACACAGATTTTAGTTTATAACTGCCTATGTCATTTCTTGAGGTGCTAAAATGGCAGGGCAGTACAACCCCCCCCCATTTTGGAAAGTAGACACCCCAAGGAAATTGCTAAGAGGCATGTTGAGCCCATTGAATATTATTTTTTTTTTGTCCCAAGTGATTGAATAATGACAAAAAAAAAATTACAAAAAGTTGTCACTAAATGATATATTGCTCACACAGGCCATGGGCATATGTGGAATTGCACCCCAAAATACATTCAGCCACTTCTCCTGAGTACGGGGATACCACATGTGTGGGACTTTTTGGGAGCCTAGCTGCGTACGGGGCCCCGAAAACCAATCACCGCCTTCAGGATTTCTAAGGGCGTAAATTTTTGATTTCACTCCTCACTACCTATCACAGTTTTGAAGGCCATAAAATGCTCAGATGGCACAAAAGCCCCCCAAATGACCCCATTTTGGAAAGTAGACACCCCAAGCTATTTGTTGAGAGGCATGTTAAGTCCATGGAATATTTTCATATTTTGACACAAGTTGCAGGGAAATTTCAAACTTTTTTTTTTTTTTTTGCACAAAGTTGTCACTAAATGATATATTGCTCACACAGGCCATGGGCATATGTGGAATTGCACCCCAAAATACATTCAGCCGCTTCTCCTGAGTACGGGGATACCACATGTGTGGGACTTTTTGGGAGCCTAGCTGCGTACGGGGCCCCGAAAACCAATCACTGCCTTCAGGATTTCTAAGGGCGTAAATTTTTGATTTCACTCCTCACTACCTATCACAGTTTTGAAGGCCATAAAATGCCCAGATGGCACAACCCCCCCCCCCAAATGACCCCATTTTGGAAAGTAGACACCCCAAGCTATTTGCTGAGAGTCATGTTGAGTCCATGGAATATTTTATATTTTGACAAAAGTTGCTGGAGAGTGACACTTTTTTATTTTATTTATTTATTTTTTTGCACAAAGTTGTCACTAAATGATATATTGCTCACACAGGCCATGGGCATATGTGGAATTGCACCCCACAATACATTTAGCTGCTTCTCTTGAGTATGGGGATACCACATGTGTGGGACTTTTTGGGAGCCTAACTGCGTACGGGGCCCGAAAACCAATCACAGCCTTCAGGATTTCTAAGGGTGTAAATTTTTGATTTCACTCTTCACTGCCTATCACAGTTTCGGAGGCCATGGAATGCCCAGGTGGCACAACCCCCCCCCAAATGACTCCATTTTGGAAAGTAGACACCCCAAGCTATTTGCTGAGAGGCATGGTGAGTATTTTGCAGCTCTCATTTGTTTTTGAAAATGAAGACAGACAAGAAAAAAACATTTTTTTTTTCTTTTTTCAATTTTCAAAACTTTGTGACAAAAAGTGAGGTCTGCAAAATACTCACTATACCTCTCAGCAAATAGCTTGGGGTGTCTACTTTCCAAAATAGGGTCATTTGGGGGGGGGGTTTGTGCCACCTGGGCATTCCATGGCCTCCGAAACTGTGATAGGCAGTGAAGCGTGAAATCAAAAATTTACGCCCTTAGAAAGCCTGAAGGCGGTGTTTGTTTTTCGGGGTCCCGTGCACGGCTAGGCTCCCAAAAAGTCTCACACATGTGGTATCCCCATACTCAGGAGAAGCAACAGAATGTATTTTGGGGTGTAATTTCACATATTCCCATGGCATGTTTGAGCAATATATCATTTAGTGACAACTTTGTGCAAAAAAAAAAAAAAAATTGTCTTTTTCCCGCAACTTGTGTCACAATATAAAATATTCCATGGACTGGACATGCCTCTCAGCAAATAGCTTGGGGTGTCTACTTTCCAAAATGGGGTCATTTGGGGGAGGGGGGGTTTGAACTGTCCTGGCATTTTATGCACAACATTTAGAAGCTTATGTCACACATCACCCACTCTTCTAACCACTTGAAGACAAAGCCCTTTCTGACACTTTTTGTTTACATGAAAAAATTATTTTTTTTTGCAAGAAAATTACTTTGAACCCCCAAGCATTATATATTTTTTTAAAGCAAATGCCCTACAGATTAAAATGGTGGGTGTTTCATGTTTTTTTTTTCACACAGTATTTGCGCAGCGATTTTTCAAACGCATTTTTTGGGGAAAAAAACACACTTTTTTAAAGTTTAATGCACTAAAACACACTATATTGCCCAAATGTTTGATGAAATAAAAAAGATGATTTAAGGCCGAGTACATGGATACCAAACATGACATGCTTTAAAATTGCGAACAAACGTGCAGTGGCAACAAATTAAATACATTTTTAAAAGCCTTTACAGGTTACCACTTTAGATTTACAGAGGAGGTCTACTGCTAAAATTACTACCCTCGATCTGACCTTCACGGTGATACCTCACATGCATGGTGCAATTGCTGTTTACATTTGACGCTAGACCGACGCTTGCGTTCGCCTTAGCGCGAGAGCAGGGGGGGGACAGGGGTACTTTTTTTTTTTTTCCTTTATTTTTTTTTTTGCTTTTTTATCTTATTTTTAAACTGTTCCTTTCATTTTTTTTAATCATTTTTATTGTTATCCCAGGGAATGTAAATATCCCCTATGATAGCAATAGGTTTTTTTTTGCGAAAATTGGGGTCTATTAGGCCCATAGATCTCTCCCCTGCCCTCAATGCATCTGACCACACTAAGATCGGTGTGATAAAATGCTTTCCCAGTTTCCCAATGGCGCTGTTTACATCTGGCGAAATCTAAGTCATGAAATGCTCATAGCTTCCGGTTTCTTAGGCCATAGAGATGTTTAGAGCCACTCTGGTCTCTGATCAGCTCTATGGTCAGCTGGCTGAATCACCGGCTGCATTCTCAGGTTCCCTGTTGAGACAGGAGAGCCAAAGAAAAACACGGAAGACGGTGGGGGGGGGGGCATTCCCTCCCACTGCTTGTAAAAGCAGTCTAGAGGCTAATTAGCCGCTAGGATTGCTTTTACATGAAAGCCGACCGCTGGCTGAAAAGAATGATACCAAGATGATACCTAAACCTGCAGGCATCATTCTGGTATAACCACTCAAAGTCGTGAATGGCGTACCTGAAGACAAAAAAAAGGTTAACAATAAAACACAGTAAACAGTAAAGTATAAAAAATTGCATACCTGAAAAGCAAACATGATAAAACATAATAACAATAAAACATTGCAGAATAAAATACAGTAAAAAAGAGCAGAACAATAGAGAGAGAATAGAGAGAGAGAGAACAATGAAACGACAACTATTTTTTAAAATTTTATATATTTTTTTGTGTTTTTTTTTTTTACACTTTTTTTTTTTGTAACTAACTTTTATAACTGTAACCGGTTCCAGGTTCGGGTCTCTCAAAATGCGATGGCATCTTGGGAGACCCTGTGAAAGGGTGCCTAGTCTGTGCAATGCTGTACCCTACGCTAATACTCAACTAGTCTATGGTAGCGTTCAAAACATTCACCAATGCAAAGACCAGGATTGTCAGGACAGGAGGGACAATAATAGCGGGTGTCACGCCTATATCCGCGCTTGCTGCAGACACAACATCTTTTTTGGGGGGGTTCGTTGGGTAGGGGTACTCGGGAGGACATAAAGAAAATGCCTCTCATGCAGCCGACTGGGGATGTGAATGGGGGAAGTACGGGCGCTGCAGAAGCGGTGGGTTCCCAATTATTAGGATTGGCGAATGTAGCAGGAAGGGCACTAAGGGGGCACGACGGGCCTGTTTGTCTTCTTCTTGGTGGCAGCGGGACACTACTTGTGCTTGCCACCTCACCAGCTTGAACTGCACTTATGGGACTTGCCACATCACCAAGTGTTACTGCAGTGCTGGTTTAACTACGACCGGGGTGTACTAGGCCGCTGGTGCTTGCCAGTTCACCAAAACGCTACCAAAAAAACTGTTAGCGATCACAGGGATCAGGCCTGACTCTGCAAACGCTGCAGTTATGCGTTTAGTGTTTTGTAAGTGACAGTGATCGATCGATACTGCACTTGTGTGGGCTGGGCTGGGCCGGGCAGAGGGGCAAAACGCAGGTGCTAGCAGGTATCTGGGCTGATCCCGCTAACACTGCGTTTTTGGGAACCCTAAACTGCTGGGGACACTAGTATAGATCTGATCGGATCAGATATTGATCCGTTCAGATACCATACCACTAAGGGAGGTGTACGGTGCGTGCGTGGGTGTTAGCGGTACTGGCGCTAACCTGACGCTGCCTGGGGCTGGTGCTTGCCAGTTCACTAAAATTCTACCAAAAAAACTGTTAGCGATCGCAGGGATCAGGCCTGACTCTGCGAACGCTGCAGTTATGCGTTTAGTGTTTTGTAAGTGACAGTGATCGATCGATACTGCACTTGGGTGGGCTGGGCCGGGCGGAGGGGCAAAACGCAGGTGCTAGCAGGTATCTGGGCTGATCCCGCTAACACTGCGTTTTTGGGAACCCTAAACTGCTGGGGACGCTAGTACAGATCTGATCGGATCAGATATTGATCCGTTCAGATATTATACCACTAAGGGAGGTGTATGCTGCATGCGTGGGTGTTAGCGGTACTGGCGCTAATCTGCCGCCGCCTGGGGCGACGCATATCACCGCCGGGCGATCAGGGGACTAAACCTTTATTCGGTAATAAACGGCGGGTGCCCTGACACTATAAAAAATAAACGAACTAACCAGCGTCACCCGTAACAGTTATACGGTGATCAGTGGTGAAAGGGTTAACTAGGGGGCAATCAAGGGGTTAAAACATTTATTAGATAGTATATGGGGGTCCCTGTCGCTATAAAACGCTGACGGTGAACCTAAATATTTACCTCCCTAACTAGCGTCACCAGTGACACTAATACAACGATCAGAAAAATGATCGCTTAGTGACACTGGCGACGGGGGGGGTGATCAAGGGGTTGAAACTTTATTAGGGGGGGTTAGGGGGTTCCCCAAACCTACAGGGGGCTAACACTAACTGCCCTACCACACTGTCACAAACTGACACCATGCAGTAATCAGAAAAAAAAAAAAAACTGCTTGGTGTCAGTGTGACGGGGGGGGGGGGGGAGTGGTGATTGGGGGGGGATCGGGTGTAAAGTATGCCTGGCATGTTCTACTGTGTGTGTGTTGGTACACTCACATTCCAGTCTTCTCTCCTTGGCCCTGGAATGGAAAATACCGAGCCGAGGAGAGATGACATAATTTCCTTTGCTGCTGTTTAGCATACAGCAGCAAAGGAATGATTCTGATTGGCTGGGAGCGATCGTGAGGGGGGGCCACGAATGGATGGTCTCCCCCTCGCCTCTCATCGCTCCCAGACCAAAGCCGACCGCCTCGGGCACCGGGGGGGGGGGTCCGATCGGACCCCCCACCCGCGGGAGGCAGATCACGTACAGGTACGTGATTCTGCCTGCCCGTGCCATTCTGCCGACGTACATCGGCGTGAGGCGGTCGGCAAGTGGCTAGAGAATGGTGAGAAAATACCCAGTGAGTGGCAGATGTGTGGATGAAAATGCAGATGCTTGTCAGAGCAGAATGGGCAACAGTAACTCAAATAACCACTCGTTACAACCAAGATATGCGAAATACGATCTCTGAATGCACAACTCAAACCATTAAAGGGGTTGTAAACCCTTGTGTTTTTTCACCTTTGTGCATCCTATGCATTAAGGTGAAAAAAAAAGGGTTTACAAAACTTCTGGCAGTCACCGGCCCCCTGTTTTACTTACCTGAGCCCCGTGTATTTCCCTCGGCAGAGACGTGGTGTCAGCTCTTGATTGGATAGATTGATGGCAATGCAGCCATTGGCTCCCGCTGCTGTCAATCAAATCCAATGACCTGGGTGGAGGGGCAGAGTCGCTTCTCCTAGGGTGTTATCTGATAAGAGGAGCTGCCGGGGCCCCCAAGAAGAGGTGGCTCGGGGCCACTTTTTGTAAAAAGAGCTGCACAGTGGAGTTAAGTATAACATGTTAGTAAACCTCATTTTGATTTAAAATAAAAACACTTTAAGCAAATGGGCTGCAGAAGGCCAATCCTGTCCGCTAAGAACAGGAAACTAAGGCTACAATTTGCATAGGCTCACCAAAATTGGGCAATGCAAGTCTAGGAAAACGTTGCCTGGTTGAAGTCTTGATTTTGGCTGCAACATTCAGACAGTAGGGTCAGAATTTGGTGTAAACATTGAAGGCATAGATCCATCCTGCCTTGTATCAATAGTTCAGGGTTATGGTGAGGGATATTTGCTTGGCACGCTTTGGACCCCCCTTAGTACCACTTGAGCATAATTTAAATGCCACTGCCTACCTGAGCATTGTTGCTGACCATGTCCATCCCTTTATGACTATAGTGTACCTACCTTCTGATGGCTACTTCAAGCAGGATTATGCACCATGTCACAAAGCTCAAATATCTCCTTTTATATAATGAGTTTGCTGTACTCCAATGGCCTCCACAGTCACCAGATCTCAATCCAATAGAGCACCTTTTGGGATGTGGTGGAACAGGAGATTTGTATCATGGATGTGCAGCACACAAATCTGCTGCAACTGTTGGATGCCATCATGTCAATATGGACCAAAATCTGAGGAATATTTTCAATGCCTTGTTGAATCTACCATGAAGAACCTGGTATTAGTAAGGTGGCCCGTAAATTATAGGTGCATCTCATACAATTAGAATATCAAAGTTAATGTATTTTAAGTAATTAAATTCAAAAAGTAACTCATGTTATAGATGTGTTACACACAGTGATGTATTCCAAGCATTTCTTTCTTTTGATGATTATGGCTTACAGCTAGTGAAAACCCAAAATTCAGTATCTCAGAAAATTACAATATTACACAAGACCAAAAAAAAAGATTTTAAATATAGAAATGTTGGCTTACTGAAAAGTATGTCCATGTATAGTATAGTATGCAATCAGCCCCAACAATGCAGACGAGCTGAAAGCCACGATCAAAGCAATCTGGGCTTCTATAACACCTAAGCAATGTCACAGGCTGATTTCCTCCATGCCATGCCCCATTGATGCAGTAATTCATGCAAAAGGAGCCCCATCCAAGTATTGAGTGCATACTATACTATACATGGACATACTTTTCAGTAAGCCAACATTTCTATATTAAAAATCTTTTTTTTTTTTTTTTTTTTTAATTATTCTTATATAATCAAATTTTCTGACATACTGAATTTTGGGTTTTCACTAGTTGTAAGCCATAATCATCAAACTTAAAAGCAAGAAATGCTTGAAATATATCACTCTGTGTAACACATCTATATAAAATGAGTTTCACTTTTTGAATTGAATAACTGAAATTAACTTTTTGTTGATATTCTAACTTTATGAGATGCACCTGTATAAAGTGGTTGTAAAGCCTAAACATTTTTTACCTTTAATGCATTCCTTCCTTGCATTAAGGTAAAAAATGTTTAGGTGTCAGTATCCCACCCTCACCCCCCAGTTTACTTACCTGAGCCCTCATTTGATCCAGTGCCCTGCATGTCTGCAGCTCTTCTCTCCCCTCACTTCTGGGTCTTGCTGGTTTTACTGGGGCACAGTGCTGTCAATCAAAGTTAGTGACGAGGGGGCGGGAAGCGGGGCCGGGTCTCTCTGTCAATAGACGCAGCAGTGGGGCTCAGGTGTGAGCATGCATGAGTGCCCCCATGGGAGGCACTGGACGGAGGGGAGGGGCCAGGATCGCCGACGGGGGACCCCATAACAGGATGTTCGTGGCCACGGTAAATATAGACATGTTTGTTGTGTTTTGGTTTTTTTTGTTTTTTTTTTTTTAATTAACCTTTAAAATCACTTGAACAATGTGTCATGAATTTCAGAACAGTCCTAGTTTCCTAAAATGTCTCCCTAGAGATCTTCCTGATCTTAAAGCAGAACCTCCTTATAGCAGCATTGTTTGTTTTTCTTTTTTCTTTCTCCTCTTACAAAAGTGTGAAACATTTTTATGATTTGTACCTTTTTAGGTGTTCTTAGCCTAGGCCAGGTGCTAAGTAATCTTTCCTATTAGAGCCCCCCAGATCAAACAAGCAACATATCTTTTATATATGAGGGGGCGCACCCACATTTTATTTTGTCCAAAATTCAGCTTTATACAGATAAATGTACAGCTGTCAGCAGCCAGGGGAGGAGATGGGAACTCAGCTGCTGACTTCTGATAAAAACATAAAATCTGCATATTGGTAACAGCACCGCTTAGTGTGCATATTTTAAGGAGAGGATATGTACATTCTGAACAGCTGATGAAGCAGAACGGGAAGTCAGTGCACTGGTTATGTGGTAATTGTCACACAGTATGTATCATATTTATCAGATCTTCCTTTCGTCTTATGAATACTGTTGACATGGCTGTCTGAGCCTGATATGCAAATATCACATTTCTCAGAGTTTGCATCGGACAGGACACCCCACCTTTCTTGATCCCTTGTAGTTAAAAGTAGCAATAACATCCCAAATACTCACTGTTCACTAGGCTCAGTTTTACACATGTGCAGAACAAAAAAATTTGTTTCGTTTTGTTATTTAAATGATTTAGTTTAGTTAAATTCCTTGAATTTGTTTATTCATTTTCGAATTCCATTCGAATCCGGCATTCAAATTTATTTTGTTTAAAATTCGCATTTCGGAATACGGTTATGTTCTTTCCATTTTATTATAATCTATTGTTGTGTTTTTTTTGTTTTTTTTCTATTTATTTTTTTTCTATTCTATTGAAAATTAGAATTTTTGAAGATGGTTATATTCTATTGATTCCTATTCGAATCTTGAAAGGTAGTTATATTCTTTCTATTCTATTCAAATGTATTCTATTTAAAATTCATATTTTACTCTATTCTATTGGGTTTTTTTTTCTATTCTATGCTTTTATTTCATATTTTAAATAAGTTCAAAAATACTGCGCCACAAATTCCTCTATTAACCTGTAAATCTATAATAAAACCACCACTGCAGCTCTTCCCACTATCTTGTGCAAAGCGCACAATAGGGTACCAAATGAACCAAAATGAATGAGCGCAAGGTATTTGAGAGAAATAGGCCTTTTGTGTACATAGAAAAAGTCGTAGATCTTTGAGTTCAGCTCATGATAAATAGGGGCAAGCACAAAAGTGTTGCATCTATAATTTTGCTCAGTGTATGTAGAAGATCTGAACATCCTTTCCATAGCAATCTCCTGCACTCCAATCCTCCCCTCTTCCAGCCACCCCCGATCGCCAGTGCCCTGCTGAGAGATGCCAGAGCTGGAGCACCTCGAGGGAGTGCAGAGAGGGAGGTGGACTGAGCTGCGTCTGAGGAAAGTTTCTGGAGATTAGCTGGCAGCCTTACATGTCAGGACATAGGACGGATTTGTTTGCAGCACATGAGACACTGACAAGGAGGGTCAAAAGAGCAGGTGTGGGGTGGGGGGTGCGACCAGCTAAGTCTGCAGTACCCCAATGGTTGGCACACATCATTGTAGAAGGAACACCAATCACTATTTGTTTGTGCAGATAGTGTGAACTTAAAGCTCCGCTTTAAGCACTTCTGCCCCCTCCTCTGCCACATTTGGTATGTCATTTTTTAAAATTTTTTTTTGGAGGGGGGGTACCTAGTTTTGACAGTTCTCCTCTCCCCCTCCCTCCCTGCAGTCTTCTGGGACACATCCAGACCATTCCAGAGACGCAGCATGCGCAGTGCACACCCAGCTTTGAAGCTGCAAGCTTCACCCGCCCACAAGCTGGAGTGCTTCTGTGTGACAAGGTGTCAAAAGGGCTGCATTTGTGAGCCGCTGAGAGGCAGGAATCAGGAGCGGCAGGCAGGGGTGGAGCTGGGAGATGGCCTGCAAATTAGGTCATCAATTGCTAGGACGCCGGTGGTCCTAACAACCGATGACTGCATTGGGGTGGGGGGTGAGCAGAGATTGCTGGCCAGATCTTCTGTCAGGAATCCTCATTTAGTGCTGTGTGTGAAAGCACACATTGGGGATACCACTACTGAGTGGAGCCCAGTGCTGAAACTTGTCCTGGCACTAGGCTCCGGGGACTCCATCCCAGATGCACGGGACCCTGGGACTTGCTTGAAATCGCGGGATGGACCTGTAGAACCTGGGATGGTTGGGAGCTATGGGTTCAGGTGGGCGCATCACTGGATCATGGAACAGGTGAGGGTGTGTTTATTATCAGTCAGCAACTACACTTTTTGTAGCTTGTGACGTTTGATAAACACAAACATGACTGGAGCTCCTCTTTAATTTCCAACCATTCCATTTAAGCCCCATTCACACTTATGTGACCTGAAAGTCGTGCCACTTGAAGCAATTCCTGTGTAATCTTGAGGTCTATGGACCTCAAATCATAGCAAAGTCGGTCCAAAGTAGTGCAGGGACTACTTTGAAGATATAAACGGTACTCATTGGAAATCATGGGGTACGACTTGTCATGCGACTTTGCAGTCCCAGTTTTGGACCCATTTTTGGAGCTCCTTGTGTGCTGGTGACATTACTTTCTTTGCAGTCCCAAGTCGCACAAGTGTGAATGAGGCCACAACCCTTTGTTATCCAAACTTTGTAAAATGAAAAGGGTAAACTCCTCACATAAAATATCTCACTATGCCCCGTACACACGGTCGGATTTTCCAATGGAAAATGTTCGATGGGAGCTTGTTGTTGGAAATTCTGACCGTGTGTAGGCTCCATCGGACATTTTCCATCGGAATTTCAGTTACACAAAATTTGAGATCTGGATCTCAAATTTTCCGACGTAAAATCCGTAAAATCCGGTCGTGTGTACACAATTCCGACGCACAAAGTTCCACGCATGCTTGGAATCAAGCAGAAGAGCCGCACTGGCTATTGAACTTCATTTTTCTCGGCTCGTCGTATGTGTTGTACGTCACCGCGTTCTTGATGGTCGGAATTTCCGTCAAGATTTGTGTGACTGTGTGTATGCAAGACAAGTTTGAGCCAACATCCGTCGGAAAAAATCCATGGATTTTGTTGTCGGAATGTCCGATCGTGTGTACTCGGCATTACTGTGTCATTGCAGAATAGATGGGGCTGCATCTGCAATAGATGGGGCTGTCTCATTGCAGATCAGATGGGGCTGTCTCATTGCTGAATAGCCGCTTGCTGAGCGGCTCACACCGATATACATCAGCAGAAGGGCACGTACAGGCATATTAAGATGCGGATTGTGGGCATGTGCCCGCCACGAGCTCCGTGAGTGTGATCACGGGTCCCGCTGACTCGATGTCCACGGGGATCCCTGCGATCGTCTCATGGGGAGATGCTAATGTAAACAACCATTTCCCCGTTCTGCCTAGTGACACTGACGGGGAGCGGTGATCAGTGTCGTGTCACACATAGCCCATCCCCCCACAGTTAAAACACATCCCTAGGACACACTTAACTCCTACAGCGCCCCCTCCTGGTTAACCCCTTCACTGCCAGTCACATTTACACAGTAATTAATGCATTTTTAATCGCACTGATCGCTGTATAAATGTGAGTGGTCCCAAAATAGCGTCAAAAGTGTCCGATCTGTCCGCCATAATGTCACAGTCACGATAAAAATCACTGATCGCCACCATTACTAGTAAAAAAAAATAAAAAATTACTAATAAAAATGCCATAAAACTATCCCCTATTTTGTAGATGCTATAACTTTTGCGCAAACCAATCAATAAACGCTTTTTGCCATATTTTTTTTTTTTTTTTTACCAAAAATATGTAGAAGAATATGTATCGGCCTAAACTGAGGGAAAAAAATGTTTTTTTATATATTTTTGGGGGATATTATAGCAAAAAGTAAAAAATAATGTGTTTTTTTTTCAAAATTGACGCTCTTTTTTTGTTTATAGTGCAAAAAAAAAAACCGCAGAGGCGATCAAATACCACCAAAAGAAAGCTCTATTTGTGGGGAAAAAAGCCATCAATTTTGTTTGGGTGCAACGTCGCACGACCGCGCAATTGTCAGTTAAAGCGGCGCAGTGCCGAATCGCAAAAAGTGCTCTGGTCTTTTGCCAGCCAAATGGTCCGGGGCTTAAGTGGATAGATGGGGCTGTCTCTTTGCTGAATAGACGAGGCTGTCTCATTGCTGAATCGACTGGACTGTCTCTTTGCTGAATAGACGGGGCTGTCTCTTTGCTGAATAGACGGGGCTGTCTCTTTGCTGAATAGAAGGGGCTGTCTCTTTGCTGAATAGAAGGGGCTGTCTCATTGCTGAATAGACGGGGCTGTCTCTTTGCTGAATAGACGGGGCTGTCTCTTTGCTGAATAGACGGGGCTGTCTCTTTGCTGAATAGACGGGGCTGTCTCTTTGCTGAATAGACGGGGCTGTCTCTTTGCTGAATAGACGGGGCTGTCTCTTTGCTGAATAGACGGGGCTGTCTCTTTGCTGAATAGACGGGGCTGTCTCTTTGCTGAATAGACGGGGCTGTCTCTTTGCTGAATAGACGGGGCTGTCTGCTGAATAGACGGGGCTGTCTCTTTGCTGAATAGACGGGGCTTTCTCTTTGCTGAATAGACGGGGCTGTCTCTTTGCTGAATAGACAGGGCTGTCTCTTTGCTGAATAGACGGGGCTGTCTCTTTGCTGAATAGACGGGGCTGTCTCTTTGCTGAATAGACGGGGCTGTCTCTTTGCTGAATAGACGGGGCTGTCTCTTTGCTGAATAGACGGGGCTGTCTCTTTGCTGAATAGATGGGGCTGTCTCTTTGCTGAATAGACGGGGCTGTCTCTTTGCTGAATAGACGGGGCTGTCTCTTTGCTGAATAGACGGGGCTGTCTCTTTGTAGAATGGACGGGGCTGTCTCTTTGTAGAATGGACGGGGCTGTCTCTTTGCTGAATAGACGGGGCTGTCTCTTTGCTGAATAGACGGGGCTGTCTCTTTGCTGAATGGACGGGGCTGTCTCTTTGCTGAATGGACGGGGCTGGCTGCTGAATGGACGGGGCTGTCTCTTTGTAGACTGGACGGGGCTGTCTCTTTGTAGAATGGACGGGGCTGTCTCTTTGTAGAATGGACGGGGCTGTCTCTTTGCTGAATGGACGGGGCTGTCTGCTGAATGGACGGGGCTGTCTCTTTGTAGAATGGACGGGGCTGTCTGCTGAATGGACGGGGCTGTCTGCTGAATGGACGGGGCTGTCTCTTTATAGAATTGACGGACTGTCTCTTTGTAGAATGGACGGGGCTGTCTCTTTGCTGAATAGACGGGCTGTCTCTTTGCTGAATGGACGGGGCTGTCTGCTGAATGGACAGGGCTGTCTCTTTGTAGAATGGACGGGGCTGTCTCTTTGTAGAATGGACGGGGCTGTCTCTTTGTAGAATGGACGGGGCTGTCTCTTTGTAGAATGGATGGGGCTGTCTCTTTGCTGAATGGACGGGGCTGTCTGCTAAATGGACGGGGCTGTCTGCTGAATGGACGGGGCTGTCTCTTTGTAGAATGGACGGACTGTCTCTTTGTAGAATGGACGGGGCTGTCTCTTTGCTGAATGGACGGGGCTGTCTCTTTGCTGAATGGACGGGGCTGTCTCTTTGTAGAATGGAAGGGGCTGTCTCTTTGTAGAATGGACGGGGCTGTCTCTTTGTAGAATGGACGGGGCTGTCCCTAAAGCTATTAGGGGCCACAAAATTGCTTCAAGGCTGCCCTGTCTCTCTCACCTATTATTATTATTACATCACCGCCTATTCCCGGCGGCTCCGCCCACTGCGCTGTACAACACAACACAGAGTCACGCGCTAGGCAGTCACATGAGGCCGCAGGGTAGAACCCGCCCCGTTCCCGGGGATCGGCCAATGGAAGAGCGCCTGCTTATTATGTAGGCAGGGCCGCCTGCTCCCTTTATAAGCGCGCCGGCATGTGTCAATGCCTGCAGTTTCCAGCTGGTGATCCTATTGTGAGGTTTGTTGGGGGAAAATGGCGGAGAAGGGGGCCAGGGAGGGGGAGCGTTGAGGAATGTATGGAACGTGTTGTGTTTGTTGTTAGTGAGCCATGGCGGCCTCCCTACTCTTATAATGTGAGTGTTGAGGGAGCGGAGGTTTTCCATGCAGTGTGAGCGCTCCGGGCAGTGTCCGTTCCTGTGTGCTTAGTGTTCATCCTGCTGTGTTCCTCCCTCCTCCTGGTGACTCAGCTGTCCTGTGTACTTGTTTACCCTGTGTGTGTGTGTGTGTGTGTGTGTGTATAGAGATGTATGGAGGATGTAGGATCCTCTGCTTAGATGGCTGATCTCTTCCCCCACTCTGTAATGCCATGCACTGTGTAGGAATCTCTATGTTGTCTTGCACTTCTCCCATTTAAAAGGAATAATTCTAAACGTTTGTATGCAGTAGGGAATGGGCACAACCCTTTCACAATTCACCCTATAGGAAAAAAGTACTTCTACATGATAAGATGTACTTAGCAACCAATCAGCTTCTAGCTTAGGGTATTTAGTTAAGCTTTAGAAACAAAGCTGGAAGCTGACTGGCTGCTTTGCATAGCTACTCCAGTTTCCTTCTAGTTCAGCTGCATAAGGATTCCATTATGTTCTGTGTCTCCTAGTCAGCATACATGTGTGATGGTGTTTACAATAGCAAGCTGCTTATGTAACCAAACCCTTAGGTTCACACGGGGTGTACACATCTATGCGTGTGTGCAGGCGGTGTATCCTTATACAGATGCATGCGCCCCCCCCCCCCCCCCACGCTAGCTCAAATCTCTATGGAAGTGAGATGATTTCCTCCCACCCAGCATAGGTCCCATTTTTCAAGATTTTGCCATTAGTCACGTCAAGTTTACACCTCCCTATTTTATTCAAAGCTATGATGACATGGCTTTATATACCTCAAGTGGAACCACTCCCTTCACCAGCACTAACCTATTCATCTAGTATTCTGGGTTTGGGATCTTCAAACATCTCAGGCCCCTTTCCAAAATCCCATCCTCCTGTCAGTTTTTCAGGTGGATGTGATCAGACACCCCCCCCCCCCCCCCCCCCCCCACCAGTCTCTTCTATCAAGCCACAGATGTCAGCGGACACATGTTTGACACCCGCCACCATCTGATCCAATCCTGTCCGCCCAAAAAAGACGGCTGGTGGTCATAGTCCCTATCTGTCTAGCGGATCGGATGGAAACAGTTTGCCCTGTGGAGGATAGCAGTCTGTCTGCGGAGCGGGCACAGACCTGTCATCCGCTGGATCAGCAGAGGGGTCCACCTCTGAAGTGGATTCCGCTTCACTGGAATTGCACCACTCCCGCTCATGTGCACAGGAGTTCATTCTGGTACTGAGTGTAGTAAACTGTACATGCAGGGCCATAATTGGGGCTCATTCACATGGACAAATGTTACATTTAGATATATTGTATGTATTTAAACACAGCACTGTAGTAGTCAGTGGGCACACACACACACACACACACACACACACACACGATCTACATATGAATGTATGCTGTGTTTAGTTGTGCACACCATAAAGTAGAACCCCCTGCATGTACATATATAAACAGGAGTACTTCAGGGGCATAACTTGTGCATGATCTTGTTTTCTTGCATGTAAAGGTAGTGTTTTGCTGCCTTTTGTGGATGCGTCTTCATTCATAATATTGGGACCATGCTAGAAAGCTGCTTTTATTGTAGAAGAGATGGCTATAGCTGGCAGTGCCAGTCAAGGGGGGTGGGGGTTCTAACAGGGCAGGTGTACAGAAGTCAATTGTTAGATCAACTTCTGTACAACCGGCTCTGTCTATGCATGGATGAATTTGGCCGGTACCTGCTGAAATGGTTATTTTGACCCATGTATGACTGGCTTTAATCCTACATTTCCACATATGCATTTAGTGCGGTTTGCAAAAACTTACTACAGTCCATTTCACATGGTTTCCTGTGGTACCCATTCACATCTGTTTTTTTTCAGCTGGTGCATTTTTTGCAAAGGGTCAGGGACCTTTTTCCCACAGCGGATTGTGTTTTGCGTGTAATAGACCTGCACCGAAAGCGCAAGTGTTGCATTTTTGATGGGTCCTTTTTTTTTTTCGTTTTTTTGCATGGCTGGTTAACTGGTCCCTGACCGGCTACCACAGTTATACTGCGTTAGAATGGCTCCCCTGAACGAGCCGTCGTAGCTGTACATCGGCCCTTTAAGATGATGTAGGAGGCGCTTGCCTGCAGCATGTGCCCGGAGGGCACGATGACTGCCGGGCACCCGTGACAGAGCAAGAACCGGGATCTGTGTGTAAACACACAAATCCCGGTTCTCTCAGGGGAGAGGAGACAGATCGTGTGTTCATACTAAGTATGAACACTGATCATTCTCCTCCCCTAATTAGTCCCATCCCCGCTACAGTTAGAACACACCTAGGGAACAGTTAATCCCCTTGATCACCCCCTAGTATTAACCCCTTCCCTAACAGTAACATTTGTACAGTAATCAGTGCATTTTTGTAGCGCTGATGGCTGTATAATTGTCAAGTGTCCAATTTGTCTGCAATATTGCAGTCCTGATAAAAAATCGCAGATCACCGCTATTACTGGGGGGGAGCCATACATCTATCCCCTATTTTGTAGACACTATAACTTTTGTGCAAATCAATCAATATACGCTTATTGCAAGATTTTTTTGGGGGAAAAAAAATGTAGAAGTATAGATACCGGCCTAAACTGAGGGAAAAAAGTGTTTTAAAAAAAGTTTGGGATAGATATAATTTTCAAAATTGTCACAATTTTTTTATTTTTTTTGTTTTTTTGTTTATAGCGCAAAACGTAAAAACAGCAGGGGTGATCAAATGGCACCAAAAGAAAGCTCTATTTGTGAGGGGGGGACACACACTCAATTTTGCTTGGGTACAGCTTTACATGACCGGGCAATTGTCAGTTAAAGCGACACAGTGCCATATCGCAAAAAATGGCCTGGCCATTGAGCAACCAAATCTTCCGGGGCTGAAGTGGTTAAGGAGCAGACCGGGAAGCCAGCTGCTGCATCCTTGACAACCAATGAGTCGAATTTAAGCTGAATGTAGAAACAAGAATGGCCGGCCTTAAAGTGGGGTCCCCCAATCCATACCAGGCCCCTTGAGTCTGGTATGAATTTTGAGGGTAACCCCAAAATTCCCCCCCCACCCATCCTAGACCCTTATCCTCGCTCCTTTAAGAACTGGTGAAGACAGCAGAGCTTTTTTTCTCTTGCTGCAGCGGGCATCGTGTTTGACTATGGATCTACACTAGGACATTGTGTGGAGTGGTGGTTTTTATTTAAAATAAAAGTGTAAAGTGAACACTACAAGAGTAGGAAAAAAAACTTGTCAACTCTTGTGTCCCTCCTTTTTTTTTTTTTTTTTTTTGGCCAGCTTCCTGGTCTGCTCTTTAACTAGATATACGCAGTTTGTTGGGGAGAAACAAAGCAAAACACATGTTTTTAAAAAAAAAAAAAAGTGCTAGTGTTAGAGCCCATTCACACAGGGACGACTTGTCAGGCGACCTAGTCGCCTGACAAGTCGCCTCCCGTTCTGTGCTATGGAACCGTTCTAAGGGGAGCGACGCAAGTCGCTCCGACTTAGAAAAAGGTTCCTGTACGACTTCGGGGGCGACTTGGGGCGACTTGCATAGACTTCTATACAGAAGTCGTTTTGCAAGTCGCCCGGGCAGTCGTTTGCAGGTCGCCTCGCTGAGGCGACCTGCAAGTCGTGTTGCCCCTGTGTGAATGGGGTCTTAAGGTTTTAGCCTCGGTTCACACCAGAGGCGGCACGACTTGCAGGTCGCCTCACCGAGGCGACCTGCACACGACTGCCCGGGCGACTTGCAAAACGACTTCTGTATAGAAGTCTATGCAAGTCGCCCCCGAAGTCGTACAGGAACCTTTTTCTAAGTCGGAGCGACTTGCGTCGCTCCCCTTTAGAACGGTTCCATAGCACAGAACGGGAGGCGACTTGTCAGGCGACTAGGTTGCCTGACAAGTCGTCCCTGTGTGAACCGAGCCAAGGTTTTTCACAAGATTGAATTCCCATCCTTTTGGTGCTTTAACAGGTTGTGTTGACCCAGCTGCTGGTTTCACCACCCTTGGGAGGTAGGGTGTATTCCTGCTGGTGCCCTATAAACCAATAGGTTTCTCAGGAAGTGCCTATTGCAGCAAACAAAGTGGTTCCAAACCACCGATAGTGGGTGATTGACATGGCTCTGCAGTATGGCCACCATTTTAAGAGGCTTTCCCACCCTTAAAGCAGACAATGGAAAAACCTCAAATTATCTGTATCTCCCATGTGACAACAGATAGTAAGCTGGATCTCCTAAACCTCATTAGAGGGGCCTTCTGGGAGTTCATTGTCTTGGTGTTGCACACATTTTTTTTTTTTTTGGGGGGGGGGGGGGGGGGGGCGGCGGGTTGTTGGGACTTTCTGCGCCTGTAACTCAGTGGTGCTCCTTGCTTTCATGATGCTTTTGCTCTTGTAAAAGTGAGTTTGCTACTTGCTCTTTATTTGATCTTCCATACAAGCACCTAAGGCCTTTTTTTCTTGTCAGAACTATTGGATTACAACAGTCAATATTACCTGTGCCTAATAGTTGTGTTTTTTTTTTTTTTTTTTTTTTTTTGTACCTGCAGGTTAGAAATCATGATGTTACTTGTAGTTGCTTCCCTATGCTTGGCATCGGTATTTGCTCTTCCTGTACATGACCCAGCTTTGGATGAAACATGGAACTTGTTTACTGCTCTATATAATAAAAAGTATGAAAAGGTAAGTTAAATAAACTAATTTTTCTCTTGTAATTAACTACAACCTTCTATAAACTGAAGTTTTTTATAATGGTAATTGTTTAAAGCATTTCTGTAAGATGGCCTAACACCTGGACTGCAATCTGCTAGAAGGGCAATTTTTTTTTTTTTTTTTTTTTATCTTCAAATTCTGGGGAAGATTTACTAAAACTGATGCAGCTGTGCATAGTAACCAATTGGCTTCCAGGTTTTTTGTCGGCTTAATTGAACAAGCTGAAGTTAAAAACTGCTTACTAAGCACAGCTGCACCAGTTTTAGTAGATCTTCCCATGTGTTCCTGTGAAAACAATTCACCCTACCCCTCTAGGTCTGGGCTTGGAAAATCAGTGAAACAAAGATAGATCTCATGTTGGCCAATGCAATCAATATTGCAAATTTCACCACGTGGAGTTCTATTGGATAAACTTCAGAAGCCCACCAAATACTGCTCTTCCTATTTCAGCCACCTCCTTGTAGACAGTAACTTATTTCACTGGTTCTTCACCTCTCTTTATATTCCTCCCCCCCCCCCCCCCCCCTTATTTTTTATTTTTTTTTTTCTCCTCCCTCCCTCCCTCCCTCTAGTATACCCATTCCAATATCCCACTTTTTTTTTTTTTTTTTTTTTTTTTTTTTTTATCTGATCTTTTCTGCTCTAGTCAAGTAGACGTGGACTATCTTATTTTGTGTATCAGATTGCATCTGTTTAGCTACCACTAAGGCTCGGTTCACACTACCATTACCTGAAAGTAGTGTGAATTTGCTAGGCAACTTCAGCGCATGCCTGTGTAATCTTCCTGTAATGTCTGATCCAAATCACATCAATATAGATGAGGATCCAACTTGGAGACCACTTCCAATAAAGTCTATGGGCAGAAGTTGCCTTGAAGTAGTACAGGAACCTTGTCTAAAGTCGGAGTGACTTCAGTAGTGCTAATTAAGACAGCTCTCAATTAGGGCTGCAACTATTTTCATAATCGAGATCTGTCATAGCAGTTCCCTGAACTAGTAATCCCAGAAGTCTTTCCTGTTACCATGGCTTCTAAAGTCACACAGAGCGTGGTTTGGTCCCGCCTCCAGCTCCCTCCTCGCAGAATTTGATTGACAGCAGCAGATGCCTCTGTGCCTGTGTAAAGAGGGAGAGAGAAGCACTGGTTGCAAATGGGCACAGTGAAGAGAAAGGAACTGGGGAATCTTTGTCCTCATTTTTCCCATCCTTGTCCTTTCCCCATGTCAGAAGTGAGACATTAGCGGTCTGGGGTCTCAAACTGGTGGCCCTCCAGCTGTTGCGGAACTACAAGTCCCATCATGTCTCTGCCTGAGGGAGTCATGCTTGTAACTGTCAGCCTTGCAATGCCCCATGGGACTTGTAGTTTCGCAACAGCTGGAGGGCCGCCAGTTTGAGACCCCTGGTTTAGACCCTTGCTATTTCACCAAAGCCTCCAATGGTGCTCCTAAAAAAATTTAGTTGGCCGATTATTGTGTTGAATCTAATTGGAGAATAACCTTAAAATGTGGTGTATAATTTGGTTAATATGAAAAGTTTAAAAAAAAAAAAAAAAAAAAAGGCAATTCTTAAATATCTCTATGCAGTGGTAAATATAAATAACAACAAACTATATATAGTTGATAAATAAGACAACTGTAAAGTTAGCCCAATTTATTTTTTTATATTTAGAAAGATAATGTTATGCCGAGTAAATTGATACCCAACCTGTCACTCATCATAATTGCGCCCGCTTGTGGAATGGCAACAAACTTTTACCCTTAATGTCCATAGGCGACGCTTAAAAAAAAAAAAAAAAAAAAAAAAAAAAAAAAAACAGGTTGCATGTTTTGAGTTAGAGGTCTAGGGCTACAATTATTGCTCTCGCTCTACCGATTGCGGCGATGCCTCACATGTGTGGTTTGAACACTGTTTTCATATGCGGGCACTACTCACGTATGTGTTCGCTTCTGCACGCGAGCTCAGTGGGATGGGGGGCGTTAAGATAAAGTAAAAAATTTTTATCAAAATAAATAGTGTCACTTTTATTCCTATTACAAGGAATGTAAACATCCCTAATAGAAAAACATGACGGGACCTCTTAAATATGAGATCTGGGGTCAAAAAGACCTTAGATCTCATATTTACACTAAAATGCAAGAAAAAAAATGGCCCTTTTTAAGAGCTATGGGCGTAAGTGATGTTTTGACATCGCTTCTGCCCTGCAATGTCATGGAGACGGGTGGGGGCCATCTTCCCCCTTCTTCGTCTCCATGCCCAGCCACAGAGAGGACCTGATTGACGATGGCTCTGGTAAGCAGGGGAGGGGCACCAGAGCGCAGCAGGCGGGGGGGGGGGCAATGATCTCATGGCGAATCCGCCAGAGACCACTTTTATCTTGTAGCGGACCACCGGCCAAACACGAGGATAACATGCTTATGGCAACTAGCTGCTGGCATAACAACAATATTCCTCCTCTAAAGTAAGGACGCATATCGACCTGCACCGGTCCAGAAGTGGTTAAAGAAATTTAAAGACTGTTTTGCCCATTTTCAGACAAAACTGTAATATTTTATATGCTGGCCATACAGAAACAATGTATTCCTTCAAACAAAAGTAATGCTATTCTAACTGTTAGTGGGGTCAAATTGACATTCATTTTTGACTGCAGTGATGGGAAAATTCGAAGGAGCAGAATAAACTTCTTGGTCAAAGGATTTTTCAGACAGTGTGTATGCGGTTTTCTTTCACAAATTCCATTCCTTTTTGTAACTGTTATAGGGCGTACACACGGTCGGACTTTGTTCGGACATTCCAACAACAAAATCCTAGGATTTTTTCCGACGCATGTTGGCTCAAACTTGTCTTGCATACACACGGTCACACAAAGTTGTCGGAAAATCCGATCGTTCTAAACACGGTGACGTAAAACATGTACGTCGGGACTATAAACGGGGCAGTGGCCAATAGCTTTCATCTCTTTATTTATTCTGAGCATGCGTGGCACTTTGTCCGTCGGATTTGTGTACACACGATCGGAATTTCCGACAACGGATTTTGTTGTCGGAAAATTTTATCTCCTGCTCTCCAACTTTGTGTGTCGGAAAATCCGATGGAAAATGTCCGATGGAGCCCACACACGGTCGGAATTTCCGACAACATGCTCCGATCTGACATTTTCCATCGGAAAATCCGACCGTGTGTACGGGGCATAACAAGCAAGTGAAATTTTCAAACAAAATTCTTTTGTTCAGCAAATTTACGAAGTTTTTTTTCGTCTGAATATTCTTGTCCGAAAATCGATGCTGTATGGCCAGCATAAGGCTCGGTTCATACCTATGCCATTTGCTTTTGATCCATTTCTGCAGTGCTTTTTGTTGTACATTTTTGGAAGACGCAGTACATGCTTATTTGCAGCTTCTCCATTGAAGTCAATTGAACCAAAAGAGCAGTTTTGCGTTAAAGTCCTTGACCCTTTCCAAATACACAGCAGCTGAAAAAAGCATAGATGTGAACGTGTCCCATAGGAAACAATTTTAAATTAACTGCAGTGCGTTTCTGCAAAAAGCACAACGCATAGGTGTTTAGTAGCAGCAGCAACTTCTTGTATTGCCTATTTTAATGGGGTTAAAACAAAAAACAAAAAAAAAAAAGCAAGCCAATTTTAAATAGTACAAAAAGCAGATAATCGCTAATATAAGGGCTTCTTTTATACTGTAAAAGTAATTGCATACATACCCCCAGAGGTAGGATATAAGCCTTTCAACTAGGAGTCAGACATGAAGGGTGGAAGGGAGATATAAATCTTTATATTAATGTAGTACTAAAAGCGGAGTTCTGATTCTCCTCTTCTAGGGTCCCCCACTGATGCTTTTGGCTCCTCCTGCCCTCAGAGTGCCCCTATAGCAAGCTGCAAAGTATAGAGCCCCAATAGCAAGGTAAAACTTCTGCCTTTAGAACCACTCGCTTGCTGCCCAGGACTACATGTCCCATGAGGCATTGCTCCTTGCACATTCATGTTCTCAGGCACCTACTGACATGTATGGGTGGTGTATTGAGCTGTATGTGTGCTACACTGTTTTTCCTGATATGTAAACAAATGCATTCTGTATGCAGCCAACTAATCGGCTGGCTGATTAATCAATTATGGAAATCGTTCACAACTAATTTTCATTGATTAGTTGTTTCGGCCCTACTCTCAATGACTAACATGGTATTTCACATGTGGTCTTGCGTTGGATCCCAGTCGTGGCAATGTGAACTGAGCCTTACACCGTGTGTGGCGGTGCGTTTCCAACACTTAAAATGTAATGCGACTTTGTTCCACAGCACTCGTGAAATTGTGTAATTGTGTAGGTGAATACAATTTTGTATTTGGCTTTTAATCTTGCCTAGTGACCAGATGTAAAGCATACATGGTATAGGTGAATATTTGTGTGTGTGTGTGTGTGTGTGTCAAAGGCAGGCCTGTTTACATAGGTTGCCCAAGTAGGTGTTCAGTAATCAACCCTCTACTATCAAAACCTTATGCAAAGTATTGTCTTTTTTGTGGGGTTTTTTTTTTTTTTTTGTTTTGTTTTTCCCCCTCTCTTTCCTCTGGGGTTGAGATGGGGATATGAAAGCTCTGCAATCTGAGGACAAATGGCAGCAAACATCAGATGGTGTTGAGTCTAGCATTAACACTGGTTGGGTCCATATAAAAGCTTGTGATGGCTAAACCTATTTTTCTCTTAGGATGACGGTGTGTGGAGGAGGTTGGTATTCGAGGATAACTTCAGGAAAATCACAAAACACAATATGGAAGCTGCTGCAGGAAAACACACTTACAGCCTTGGAATGAACCATTTTGGGGACATGGTAAGTGTACATGGAACCTTTAAGCAACAATGGATAGTAAACGGTTGTACAAAGCCTTCAGTTGAATGCAAGCAGCCAGCTCTTTAGTGCAGAAGAGACATGCTATGTCTCCAAGAAACCAAACTTCTCACATGTACACAAAGCTGTGCATGCACAGCATCATTCTTGGGCTGATGTCTGAGCCAGGGTTATTTTTGATTCTGCATGTGTGGGATCAAGCTATACGATGCATATCTGACACATACAATGACACCTATGGTGGTACCCAGAATCTTGTATTATCAAATGTGTTTATAGCAAAGGAACTGTGAAAGCTCATACATGTAGTGAACAAAAGAGATGGCTAGAGATAGAATATATAACTTTTATTATACAAAAGTTGGGCATGATGGTAACATCTGTTATACCCAGGTGAAGTTCACGTCGATAATACAGAATCCTGTTTTTGCAAAACTGGTCCACATAGGAAGCTTGACTTTTTTTTTTTTTTTTTTTTTTCTTCTTCTCAAATGCCTTCTTTAGGAGCGCATGTGAACACATGAGGGTTGATTTGCTAAAACTGGTGCAGCTGTGCATGGTAGCCAATAAGCTTCTAACCTAAGCTTGTTCAATTGAGCTTTGGCAATAAAACCTGGTTACTGACCACTATTGCCCCAATCAAAAGAATATGCATATGCAAAATATTTATATCAACTAGCATTCACCGATAACATGATCCTCCAACAATGGTGGAGCACACTGGTCATGGGTGTCAAACCTCCATCGAGGCTGCTCATGAAGAGGTAGATGTCATAAAAATCTATTTCTTTTGGGGTATCCCATTTATCGCATGTTGCTGCATATTTAGAAAAGTAGTGTTCCTGAACAAAGATATTTGCACAATGAAATGGCTATCTTCTACTTGAATATAGATTGTCTGTCTGGTTCCTACAGAGCCTGTTGAAGGGGCACTTCACTGTTATGTGGTTAGAAACATGGCTTCCTTTACTGTGGAATTTAATGGGGATATGTAATTCACACAAACCTATCTTGGTTCTAGACTACAGAAGAATTTAAACAGCTAATGAACGGATACAAACTTAAACAGAACAAGGCACGAGGAGCAACATTCCTGCCACCAAATAACTTTGAGGCTCCAAAACAAGTTGACTGGCGGGAAAAAGGCTATGTAACTCCAGTAAAAGATCAGGTATAAACTACATTTCTGCTTTTTGCAGATGTTGAAATAAAATGCCTAGTAGCTCTTGAATATGCTTTGTATAATGGCTCTAATGCCGAAAGCTGCAAATTGCTCATCCCTTTTCATTTCAGGGGCATTGTGGCTCATGCTGGGCTTTCAGTGCAACCGGCGCTTTGGAAGGTCAACAGTTCAGGAAGACTGGGAAGCTTGTGTCCCTGAGTGAGCAAAATCTTGTGGACTGTTCTACAGCAGAAGGCAATCAGGGTTGCAATGGAGGATTGATGGATAATGCTTTTCAATACATTCTTGACAATAATGGCCTAGACTCTGAGGAATCGTATCCATATGTTGCTGAGGTAAGGTGTCTGTTGTTGTTGTTCACTATAAACCACAAAAGGAAAGAAAATTGCTCAGACAATGGCACACATTTTATGTGAGTAGGGACAAATCCTGAATGAAAAGTATATTGGATTGGTAGACTGAAATTGTCAGTTGGGGTTAAAGACAATGGCTGTGGACTGAAGCAATAGGTGACCATAATAATTTTTCTGGGGTGGCCAACTATCAGTCCCATATTTTATTGTATTTGGCAGGGTACCCACAGTGCATGTCGATAAGCTTTTTGTTTTTTTTTTATAGGATAAAACTGTTAATTTCTTGGCACCATGGTTGTTTAGTAGGGGGTGACACCTGCATCCAATGACATGCAATAAGCTTCCTGGCAGTGACTACATCATGAGAGATTGTTTTGAACTTGTCCTCTGGATCAGGTGGGAGGCCTAATGGGTTGGGGTCAACTGAGGGGAGAGCCTATCTTGTCATGCAGAAAATGGACTATTTGTTACTGGTAAGCATGTATGTCTGGGGAATTTCCACAGCATATGGAAAAGTGTTCCTTGGGTGGCCTGTTGGATATTCATGTAGACTGAAATCCGACATTGGGATACATAATTTTTATTACTTGACTTTTATAGGATCAAGACTGCAAATACGATCCAGCCAGCAGGGCTGCCAATGACACTGGCTTCATGGATATTGAATCTGGGAATGAGAAGGCTCTCATGAAAGCTGTGGCATCAGTTGGTCCAGTCTCTGTAGCCATTGATGCTGCACATGAATCATTCCAGTTCTATCAACATGGTATGTATTGCTCTACTAAATTTGACCTAACTTTTTAAGAACGAACATTGTGTACTCATGTAAAACTATTTGCAGGAATTTACTATGAACCTGAATGCAGCAGTGAAAATCTAGACCATGGTGTTCTGGTTGTTGGCTATGGATTTGAAGGAGAGGATGTAGATGGAAAGAAATACTGGATTGTTAAAAACAGGTATGCTTTCAAAATGAACACTAAAATTCAGGTTGGGGAAATGAGGGCTCACACAGCTTTTTGCTGAATTTGTGCTGAAACTTTCCTCATTAGCTCTGAGTCACTGACCTCAGGTGAAACTGGCACTAGAAGCTTTATCTCCCAATGGATTCTTTTCAGTGGAAAGGTTAGAATTGCCAACTCCTGGCCTGGCCCATGGTATATTGACAGCTGAATACCGTAAGAATTTTTGCAAATGCTTGGTGCAATGCCGTTGTGGAAAGTGTTTGGGGGGGCGGGTTGTTTCTGCTGCTGGACTGTCTGTATTTGACTCTTATCTTTTTAAATAAAGCACCTGTTTGGTATAAAATTAAAGCATTTTGGCAAGGCCTCACCTGGTCAGTGCAGGCAACACAATGAGCCTGATAGTAAAAGGGTTGCATAAAACTTTATAACTGTTTTAGACATTTTAGTGGTTCCAAATTAGACACAAGATACTCTGCATCTTTTCAAATAACTGTTCTGAACAATAACTCCAAGCTCTCTAATGAAGCTTAAAGTGGTCGTAAAATTACTTTTTACCTACAGCTAAGCCTATATTAAGGCTTACCTGTAGGTATCGCAAATATCTCCTAAAACTAAAGTTTAGGAGATATTTTACCATATACACTTGCACCTACGTCATTGGTGCACCAAAGGGCCACGATCAGCTGTTTCTAAAGGGCTTGTGACGTCACGTGACTCTGGCCAGTCAGAGCTGGAGTCCACGGCCCCCCAGAAGGAAGAGGGGCGAAGATGGATGTTTCCACACAGCGGTACAGCGGTGACATTTTGGGCTTCCTTTGCAGGTAAGTGCAACATAATGGGCTAGTATTCCATGCATACTAGCCATTATGCTTTTACTTTGCAGGGGAAAAGAAGTAAAACCCATCAGGGTTTACTTTCTCTAACGGTCCTTAGGTGGCTGCATTGGCTTTCTAACGATTTTTGGAAAATATTGAATGGTTGGGTACCAGAGTTGTGGTGTCATTAGTACTCCTGTAAGCTCCTTTTTTTTTTTTTTTGCAAGGCCACGGAAGTGTGTATTTCAAACATTTGCATGTGTCCTCCACCTTCAGGCATTTGTCTGCCAAAAGTGACTGGGACCAGTTTTACAGGCTAAACGCCATTTCATTAATGTGATTTCTGTGGTTTACAGGCTTTTATTGGGCCAAAAAAAATGCTCAATTCTGCCTCAAAAGCTCGTGTGGCTTTTTTCTACCACTTAATAGGATTTTGAGTGTTTTGTTCCCAATGCTCAAGTGTGAATGGGAGGGGGCTTACACACTCCATATTGGAGTATCTTGTGTAAATCACCTCCATGTAATAGTGTTGAGGTAGACATGTTTGTACAACATGCTTTGGCTTTTATTAGCTCCTTAATGCACTGGAGGAGTAAATGTGGTGGTCCCAGGTGAAATTTTGGAGGGGCTAAAACTAATGCAGGCATCAAGGACTGGTAAACTGCATATACATTTTGGTTTGAGTCACTTTAGCAAAAGCTGTAACAATAGAAAATGTGTAAAACTCTGCTGTGATAGATGACTTATGGCTGTACTTGTCAGTAATCTGGCACCATTTTATACTGAACGTTCAGATTTAACTGGTATGCTTGTCAAAGTTGGTGACCACTTCAAGCCTGAAGTCAAGATTGCAAGGAAAATATACACATGTGCAAGTCTCATCTGCAGTACAATTTTTGTCTTTTAGCTGGGCAGAGACGTGGGGAGACAAAGGATACATCAAAATTGCCAAAGACAAGAAGAATCATTGTGGAATTGCTACAGCTGCCAGCTATCCTTTAGTTTAGGAGCTGATGAAGATTTTTATATTAAACTAAAAGCTATAAAATATCTTGCCTGAGTGACCTCACATCTAAGCTGGACTGTTAGTTTTATTTTTGATGTTTTAATGTAATTTGTTTTAAATGTTGCACTTTTATATAATATTTTTTTTTTTTTTTTTTTTTTTTTTTTTTTAATAATAAAACCTGTTTTACTCCCAATATGTTGTCATGTGGCTTGGTGGGCTTTTTTTTTTTTTTACTACTGGAAATAGTTGTGATTTACCCCCTTGCCTTGTTTGGGTCAGTGACTCGGTTAAAGCTACAGGGCTGGCTAACACTCTCCATATTTTAAGGGTTTGCTTGAGAGGAGTGCTGCTGTGCAAAATCCCCCCCCCCCCCCCCTCTGCCTGGTTGTCCATGTAGTGGCTCCAATGGCTTTTAATCTACTGACATGGGGTGTTTGCTTCAGCTTAAAGCAGGGGTCCTCAAACTACGGCCCGCGGGCATTTATCCGGCCCACCCCACCCAGGGCCGGATTCCCGACAGGCCAGGCTCGGGCCGGGGCCAGGTCGGCTCGGCTTGGGCAGGTCCACTCTGCTTCGGCAGGGAGCATATCTGCTCCGCTCAAGCCGCCTCCCCCACCCCAGTCATTGATGGAGGGCTCCGTGTGCCGCACTGCATGCTGGAAGGTGTAGTTTCCAGGACAGTCCCGCGCGGATTCACATCTTCCTCACATGGCAGACAGGAGGCGCGAAGAGTGACAGTGAGAGCGGAGGCTTCAGGCAACAGCTTACTAAAAAGTGAGGACCTCTGTCCACCCCCAGAGTCCCCCTCGCAGTCCACCCCCTCCCGTTCTTTGGGGTGCCTTAGATATGATGGACTGATTTGGAGTGTTGAGATAGAATGAGCCACAAGCTGGTCTAGGTAGGAGGAGGGCGGGACTTTTATCACAGCGCGTCCAAACTATAGTCCGGACCTCTAACAGTCTGACCGATAGTGAACTGGCCCCCTGTTTAAAAAGTTTGAGGACCCCTGGCTTAAAGGGTAAGTTGTAAATGAACTACAAGGGTGCTGCTGAGTGCTCTGGTAGCTATTGATTCTTCATGCTCTCATGTAACTGACAGCTAACCTGAGATGCCTCCATGTTCTAATGATCACAAGTACAATGCTTGTGGTGATTAAACTTGTCCTGTTTTAGTTAAATCATTTTGTGCAGTTTGGGAGTTGGTGTGGCAAGTGTTGTGGCACTAATGACTGACTACACTATAGATTTCAGCAGTGCACATAAAGAACGCCCACTCCTTGTTACAAGGGTGTGCTTCAGGAGGCCATCACTGCAGGTTTAGTTGATCTAGCAGTTGTTACCCTGCCTTAAAGATGGGGGGGGGGGGGGGGGGGGGGGGGGTTGTCACTAATGGCTCATTCAAACTTTAATGCAGTTCAGGAGCGCCACATTTAAGAGGTGCTCCATGCCCCTTGCCAAAAACATGAGGTCAGCAGCTACAAATACTATAGCTGCTGCCTGTTATTAGGACACTTGCCTGTACAGGCATCCCACAATGTCCAGCACCCTAGCTCACCCTGTGGCAGGGGGGAAGCAAACAAGCGGAGCTCCCCCCCCAGATTACATGGTACAAAAGTACTATGTGATGTAGTTGCTGCATGTTCAAAAAGTATTGCATGTGTGGTGGAATTTTAACCCATTCAAAATGAATAAATGGGGCTAAAATCGCACTGCATGTGCATTCACATGCTGTGCCTAGTGTGAATGGGCCCTTTGTTTGTTTGCTCCAGCTCAACCCAACAGAATGAATCCCTATACTAAACATGCCTCCCAACTTTTGGACTCTGAGGGCTTTATTGATGGAGACGGCAACCCGTAGTGGTGCTGTGGCGGAAGTTGGTGTGGTTAAATATTGGGCATGGCTGTAAATTCTTCCCCCCCCCCCCCCCAAAATAAACTATGCACCCTCTCTGCTTGACTCTACACTCACCTTTTACAAACCCCCATTTCCCCCTGCTCATGTCTTAAGCCTATCTTCTCTCTTTTTACAACCTAACATTTCCTTGTACTAAGGTTTCCCTTGCCTAACCTTTGTTCCACTCTCTGCTAACTTATTTTTTTTTTTCCCCAACAGTCATCTGAGATGCTGCTGGAACACAGAACTGCATATAGCTCATGGTGTGATGCAGCAGTTGCATCGCTTGGTAATTGGCCAAGCAAACCAAGTTAAACTATTTGACAAAAAAGAGTTGGGCTTTTTAAAGACCCTGCACATCTAAAAGATGCATGTACCTGTGTATGCATGTCTGTGTGTCTCTCTCCCTTTTCCTTTCGCTTCCATACTTCAGGGCCAGGAGTACTCTCCTGCAACCCAGAATTGTCTGACAGCTGGCTGAGGCTCCATTCACACTTGTACGACTCCAATGTTGCACTGACTTTGAAGTGCAACTTTGGGTGGGTATGACTTTGGACAGTGATAACAGACAACATTCAGGTACAACTTGCATGAAAGTTGGACCAAAGTAGAGCGTGAACTACACTTTTTTTTTTTTTTTTTTTTTTTTTTAAGTTGCTCATATATCAATGGTTATCATTGGAAAACATGGAATGACTTGTCATGCAACTTTGATGTCCAAAGTTGCATGACAAGCTGCACAAGTGTGAATGGAGCCTTTAAAGTCTGTCAGAGCCACCCTGGGCCTGATCAGCAGCTGGTTCAGCTGGCATAACAGCCCCCTGCCCAAGTTCCAGGACAGTTTTTTTAAAACGTAGGCAAAACATCTTCCTTTTTAGTCTCTAAATTGTCCTACAAATGTATGTTGTGTGGAAAATTTCTGACCATCTTGTCTGCCTTTTAAGAGTCTTCTGAGGCCTAATTACAGATGGTGTTTTGGAGAGGTTATGTACGCTGGTTAAAAATGAATTCAGTTTAAATTTGTTTGGAACTATGCTCTGTGCATAATGCACCAATTTCCTTTCCTGAGTTGCCCTTTTTAATGTTGGTAACCAAGGGGTTACCTGTGTGTATTTGAAGGATATACTGAACTTGCCTAAAGTAGCTATTTTGGCCCACTACAGTGAACAGCATAATTACTCCCCCAGTTGTGAACCTCTCATCCAACAAACTTTCTGCATTTGAAAAACAAATTTTTAACTATGGCCTCAGTTTCTATGTTTCTATTCCTCATTTGATATCAATAGATTTTAAGTTATTAAAGATGTCCAGTTGTTTGCAAGAAAACTGTTATTAAAAACACTACCTGAGAATAAGCGGTCTTTCAATTAAACAGGATATAGAAGAAACTAACATGGGGTTCAACCCTCAGGATTATTGGATGTTCAAAACACTTACAGAATTAGAGGAAGAAGGGAGCATTTGATGAAATCCTGAACAATATGCAAATAAATCAGATAAATTCCCTCAAGTTTCATTTCAGTAAAAATCTGTTTACGAGAGAGGTATCTTGGGATTTCAAAAGATTTTCTAGAGATTATTATAAACAGAACCTGAATGCAATACAATTACAAGCTTTACACAGTTTGAGATAAAATTATCAAACAGTCATAAAACCCTCAGATAAGGATGTGAATATTGTAATTCAGGATAAAGAACAGTACATTAAAGCTGAATTCCACCCAAAAATGGTGAAAGAACTTCTGCTTTTCGAATTCCTCCCCCCCCCCTGATGTCACATTTGGCACCTTTCAGGGGGGAGGGAGGAGCAGATACCTGTCTAATCCAGGTATTTGCTCCCACCTCTGGGTATAGATCACTGCAGGCTCTACGGCGATCTACGCCACGTCCGGTCCCCCCGCTGTCTTCTGGGAGACACACAGGTCCCAGAAGACAGCAGGGACCAGTGAGGATGCGCAGTGCGACTCACGCATGTGCAGTAGGGAACCAGGCTGTGAAGCTGCGAGGCTTCACTTCCTGATTCCCTTACTGAAGATTGCGACGCCTCCACCCGAGAGCTGATGGACCGATCGGTTTTGGGTGAGGACATCGCGGGAGCCCTGGACAGGTAAGAGTCCATATTTTAAAAGTCAGCAGCTGCAGTATTTGGCGGGACTCTGTGAGACAATCATAAGCAACAAAAACTGGTATAAAAAGATCTCATCAATGGACATGGTGTTATCAAAAGCAATTTTTTGAGAATATAGAACTGGCACATGTAAATGGACTGATCTCATCAAAAACACATGACTTTTTTACAAGTCCATAGCCAATTACGCCATTTGATGCCCTACCAAAACGTCAAAAAGCAAACAAAATCCTCTGAGAAGACCAATAATTTGAGGAATTGAGTCTTACGAGCAGTGTGAATATATTGATGATTTTTTGCGACCATATGTAGAAAGACTACCATCAAATACAGTATATGTTTCCCTGCAGACCCTATTAGTGTCCTCTAACGTTGAGACACCCAACGTGGCCTAGAAATGGTAAAATCATTATTGGATAAGATGGGCAACAAATGGCAGAGATATAATTCCTTTACCCTAAAGTTGCTCCATTTCATCCCTACATATGCGTTTATGTTTAATGGTTTCCACTACATCCAGGAGAAGGGCGTTGTAATGGGGACTACATGTGCCCCATCTTATGCGAGCCTGTACATGAAGGGGGGCTGGGAGCAGGATATTTTTTCACGTGGGGAAGCATTAAGGTACCTGTGCCATGTGTTGAGCTGGCACAGGTACATCGATAAAATTTTATTTTGGTTGGGCACAAGTCAGATTGATACAATTTGACATTTATGGTAACGTTTAATTAGTTTGAGTTGCTTGTCTTTAACCTTAAAATAAAAAAGGACAGTGATGGAAAAATTAACACGATTCTATATAGAAAACAAAGAAACTTCAGGGAGCACTAATCTGCATGCAATCAGCTCTCATCCCCAACATTTAATTCAGAACATACCTGTGGGTCAACATTTATGAGTTAAAGAAAACTGACATACTAATGACACTAAATTTGAGGAAGAAGCAAAAAAATAAATAAATAAATAAAAAAAAACCTCCACTAGCACTTGAATAATCATTCAAACATGTCTACATGAGTGCAAGATATAGCCCTAGGTTAGTAACAGCAACCAACTAAATCAATTACAGTGGATTCTTGTAAACACTGGCATCTTTTGATGAATGACAAGATAGTTTCCAAATTTATTGGGAATCACAATTAGTATCATAATTGTCAATTATATTTACTGTCCAGTAATTTTATTCACTCTCTTAATAGAGATCCCTTTGGGAGGCCCTCTCTAGGCACTTTAAAATGTGTACGTTGTTCATACTGTAGATATACTGTATTTGTACTGATAATTTTAGAATAGCAAACGGGAAACAGTATAAACCATGACACTTTGTAAACTGTCAAATTATTGGGTTAATATACCTAAGATGCTACTTTGGAGCCTCCTATATTGGGAAATCTAAAAAACTTGTGGAAAAGAATATATGACCACATTTACACCATTTTGAATGGCAACCTGGATATGTTGTTGCAAAGACATTTTGTCTTTCAACATAAATATGTTTCGCATATCCGGGGACAATCACCTTGGGTAGCCCATGTAAGCGAAAGATCTCCCGAACAAAAATGGAAGCCAGTTCCTTAGAAGTGGGCAACTTCTTAAGTGGAATACAATGACACATCTTTGAGAACTGGTCAACCACCATAAGGATAACTGTGTTGCCTTGGGAGTTGGGCAACTCCACAATGAAATACATAGACAGGTGGGTCCAGGGCCTCTCTCCATTGGGTATGAGTTGTAGAAGACCCGCTGGAAGGTGTCATGGAGTCTTACTCTGAGCACACATGGAACAGGCAGCTACAAAGGCAGTTACATCAGCACGTAGACTAGGCCACCAGAATTGTTGGGAAATGACCCAAACAAGTTGATTCTTACCAGCGTGGCCAGCTGCCTTGGGAGAATGGTAAGTCTGGAGCACGGCAGTACAGAGACACTCTCGGACAAAGCAGCGGTCATAAGGTTTCTCAGGAGGAGCATCGACCTGAGCAGCAAGAATTTTGTCACCCAAAGGAGAAGTAAGACTGGTGCGAACCGTAGCCAGAATACAATCAGGAGGAATCATAGCACCAGAACCGACTCCAATTTGGAAGTAGAGGAAAATTGTCGTGACAAGGCATTAGCCCTTACATTCTTAGTACTGGGTAAGAATGAGACAATGTAATTGAAACTTGACAAGAAAAGAGCCCATCACGCCCTTCTGGGAGAGAGGCGTTTAGCCTAAGACAAGAATGTGAGATTCTTATGGTCAGGAGGAATAAGAACTGGCATAGTGGTACATTCGAGGAGATGTCTCCATTCTTTCAGGGCTAAAATGATTGCCAACAGCTCTCTGTCACCAATCTCGTAATTGCACTCAGCAGGTGACAATTTCTTGGAAAAGTAGCCACAAGGATGCATAGCACTTTCAGAGGTAGGACGTTGAGATAGAAGGGCGCCAACACCAGTCTCAGAAGCATCAATCTCAAGGATAAAAGGTAACGTAGGATCAGGATGTGCCAACACAGGAGCAGAAACAAAGGCAGCCTTGAGACTTTCAAAGGCCTTAATGGACTCCGGAGACCAACTCTGTGGGTTACCATTCTTTCTGGTCTTATCGGTCAGGGGCTTGACACCACCTAAGGTCTGTCCATGACAGGACCTCAAGATTCGGGTGTTCCCAGGATGGGTAGGACAAGACTTCAAAAAGTGACCTGCCTGGCCTCAATAAAGGCACAATCTCCCCCTCCTCCTAAAGGCTCTCTTATCCGCAGAGAGACGCAAGAAGCCCAAGTGCATGGGTTCATCTTCACTGACTGACTCGGTACCAGGAGGCATGGGAGGTGAGGGAGGCACGGGTGGGACTGCAAAGCTCGGAGGAAAATGTACAGGAGGCTTCCGCAAGAGCTCCTTAAAAGAAAGTCTTTCTCTGAGTCTGAAGTCAATGAGGATGGCAAACGAGATCAAGCTCTCCAGCTCAGTGGGTATATCTCGGGCTGCTATCTCATCCTTGATGGAATCTGAGAGACCATGAGAAAAAACAGCGACGAGGGCCTCAATGTTCCAAGCAACCTTTGCTGCCATAGTATGGAACTCAATGGCGTGGCGTAGTAGGCATTCTCGTACTTTGATGGACATGAGGCACTTGGCAGCAGAAGCAGAGCGTGCGGGAACGTCAAATACCCTTTTAAAGGAGGCCACAAACTCAGGGTAACTCAAGACAACAGGTTTTTGCGTCTCTTATAGAGGGTTAGCCCAGGCCAAGGCTCTCTCAGAAAGCAAAGATATCACAAACCCTACTTTGCTTCTGTCTGTGGGAAACACCTGGGGCAGCATCTCAAAGTATATCTCAACCTGGTTGAGAAAGCCTCTGCATTGAACTGGATAGCCCCAAATCGCTTGGGAAGTGGGGCGGAACCAGACATACCTCTTATAGAGGTAATACTCAAGGCGGGTGCCTGCACAGAGACTGGCGCAGCAGCAGGGACGGCCTGCAACTCAGGTTGTACCAGAGCAGCCACAGTGGGGGATTCCAGGTGAGCCGTGCGACTCAGGAGCGTTTGTAACGCCATGGCAAACTGATCCATGCGGTGGTCTTGCTCATCCAATCTGGAAAAAATATTACCAACAAGTGGATTGACTGCATCTTCTGAATTCATGGCCTTCGCCTACTGACAGAAACCATGAACCAGACCGAGACAGAAGTACAGTATAATCACACTTGTTTATTAATAAAAATAAAAGGGCGTGACCAGAAGCCGCTCTAGATGGCAGCCTGAGCCGTCTGCTCTCTCTAAGCCCGTGATTATACAGCGCAAAGGGGACATTACACTGCTTCCACATGGGCAGATCTCGAACCACCAGATCCACAGCAGCCAAAGGATCATCCTTACCCCCGCCAGGATCCTCCACAGACCTCCGGTCCTACTTCCCGCCGACGGACATGCCACAGACAGGAGCGGCCAAAATGGCGCCGGACACTTCCGCGGCCTGCTCCCGGAGTCCCGCTTGGACCCCTCCATCGCCCTATCCACCGCAACGAAAGCCCGCGGATGTCGGATCGGCTCCGAGGAGCAGTAATGCCGGTTCCTCCACTCCAGGAGCGGTGAGTCCTCCCTCCAGATCCCCCACTCAGGAGGCAGCATCACAAGGCCCACAGGGCGCCATGATGGGCCCTCCTCCTCAGCAGTACACACAGTGCTCAGAAGCGTTCCCCCGCTTGCTGAGAACGGCGTCGGATCCCTGCATCCATGACACTGAGCCAGACTCCCCAACCTCCTCAGTCTCTTCTATGGACTTCCCGGCCCTGCCGGAGCCCGTGCATCCAGCTATCCTGACCCCGCCAGACCATACAGTGAGACCAGCACCCCTCAACCACACAGGGCTTAACTCACCACCATTGAAGGCCCAAAGGATGGCCTTTTCACAGGCATCCAGCCCACCCAGAGAACGGTCAGCGCCACAGGCCACTTACGCTCAAAAAGTGAGCCTACCTGACCCCCATGCCCAGAAAAGGGCTACAACAGGGACCACCCCAATTGTTCAGACCCCATCTTGGAGTGAACCTTGGGACTTTCCACCGGGAACGGCACATCAGACCCTAGGCCTCAGTATCCCTGGCCCCCAACCCCTACCTCCCCGCACACCTCCAGCTCATCGGCCAGCAGCGCCAGAGTACCCTCAACAAGTACCCCCACAGTGGCGATCATACCTGCAGGCGATTCCCACTAAAGAGGACTTTAGACAACTGATAGAAGATGTGAAGTCCACGTGTCGCTCGGAAATACAAGTGCTCCAATCAGGCCTTAAACACCTAGCCGATAGAGTGGAAATGGCTGAAGAAGAAATACAAGAGACCAAGCTAGCGGTCCACAGAACACAACTCCAGGGAGCAGACCACCATACTATGTTAAGAGATATGCAGCAACACGTGGAAGACCTAGACAATAGAGGACGTAGAAATAACATACGAGTGAGAGGTATCCCAGAAGTGGAAGGACCAGAAGACATACAACATACCCTACAGGATGTGTTCAACAACCTCTTGGGCGAACCCATCACCAAGTTCATAGAAATGGACAGAGCCCACCGAGCCCTACGCCCTAAAAATGCTACTTCACAACCGAGAGATATTATATGTAGGATTAATTCCTGCCCCCTGAAAGAGGACATTATGCGGCAGGCGCGCCTAGCGCGCAAAGTGACCTACAAAGATGCTCAGGTACAGCTGTATCCGGATCTATCATGGATCACACTTCAAAAACGTAGACTCCTTCAACCACTACTACGCACCCTACAAGAGGAAAATATCCCCTACCGCTGGGGATTCCCCTTCAGCCTCACAGCTAAAAATCAAGGCAAAACTGCCATTCTGAGATATCCGGAAGACCTGCAAGCCTTCTGCGACACAGTGGGAATACCCGTCCCCCGTCTTCCAGAATGGGATCTAGTCATCACCTCACCCACACCACCTACAACCTGGCAAAAGGTCTCTTCATCTAACAGAACCCGAAACAAAGAAGCACCCCGCAAGAGCACCAAACACAGAAATGGCTGACCTCAGTTACATTGACGAAGCTCTCAAGACACCTGTGGAAGGTTTACTCGATCACCAGACATCGCTGGTGACTCAGCCCTGGACAGTATAGTATATTTAGTCCCCCCCCATCTTGCGCCCCAGCTTTACATTCTAGTTTACTATATGGGCACGTCTCTGAGGAGACTAGAGAGAGTAAGAGGCATCACGCCTACTCACCCCCCCCCCTGGTTAAATTATAGCAGTTATAACCATTTTACAATTTATGTTCTATATGACCAAACTAGGGCTCCCCTGCACCCACCCGACCGGCCCTCTCGGACCTTTGTTGGGGGGATCCCGGGAATCCCGTTCCGACCTAGGCCTTTTAGCCTCTCAAGGTCATATGATAACAGTTGTTCGATTTAATATATGTTTAATATGCACTAACTACTGTCTTTTCCTTCCTCTTCTTCTTTTATTCCCCCTCTCATCTCTCCTCCCCCCTCCTGCCTACCCATCACCAAGGAACCCAACGCGTATTCCGCAGAACCTACCTAGCTCTCCTCTCGATGCATGCACACAGCTACCCCATAATCTCCAGAAAATCTTCTCCACATCAGGTAAGGCGTTTTTCCCCCCTAATTTAACACCATGGCTAAGATCCTATCACTAAACGTTCACGGCCTAAACTCCAATAAAAAGAGGCATCTGGCACTAAAGGAGTTTAGACAATCTGGAGCAGACATTATTTTTGTCCAAGAGACACACTTTGACAAGGGGGGCTCATTTACATTCGCTTCTAAATACTTCCCCCAAATATATCACTCTTCAGGCCCACATAAACGAGCAGGGGTTGCCATTCTCATTAAAAATGGGTCTCCCTTTAAGTTTACGGCCCAATACAGCGACCCACACGGTCACTTTGTCATCCTCCGCGGACAGTGGCAAAAACAAGTACTTACCCTCTGCACCCTTTATGCTCCCAACGTTAGACAATATAACTTCCTATCTAAAGTACTTACTCGCCTCTTTAAATCTGAGCACGAGATCTTGGTGGTGGGGGGGCGACTTTAATCTAACCCACTCAACAGCTGTAGATCGTCAGGTGGTGGGCCCCAGGGCGATACCTGCTCGAGCCCTGCGAGACTCAAAGCTTTTTCGTAAGCTCTCTAGACGCTATGCTCTCTTTGATGCCTGGAGGGTGCTCCACCCTGGCTATCGGCAGTACACGTTTTATTCAGCTCCCCACCAAACACACTCGCGCATCGATTATTTCTTTGTAAATAACTCCACACTTAGAGTTACACGAGAGGCACGGATACTACCAATCTCATGGTCTGACCATGCACCCATTTTACTTAAGTTGGAACTAGGTTCCGTCAATCGTAAGCCCTATAACTGGAAATTGAACACATTTCTCCTCCAGCACCTCCCATCGACAACGGAATTAACAACTACTCTAAAATACTACTTTGCCGAAAATAATACCCCTGATGTGTCCCCTCCCACACTGTGGGAAGCCCACAAGGCCGTAATCCGAGGCAGATGCATGGCACTTTCTTCTGCTATGAAAAAAGACGCCCTGGCCACTAAACTTCAAACCGAAAAAGAGCTTAGAGCCCTAGAAAGCCAACTGCAAAGGTCCCCTTCCTTAACCCTCCTCAAAAAAATCATACACCTGCGAACAACTCTGAGCGACTTAGCTATGGGGCGGGTAGAAAAAGCCATCCTTAGACTAAGACAAATGTACTATGACAAGGGTAACAAGGCACACTCCTTATTAGTGATAGGGTTGAAATAATGACTTAGAGTTCCACTTTAATTGTTTCTGTTTTTTCTTACCTGTGTACGTATCAATTGTTCTATTTAAATTGTTTATGCTCCTTTCTTAGCTGTGTACGTATCAATTGTTCTATTTAAATTGTTTGTGCTCCTTTCTTACCTATGTACGTATCAATTGTTCTATCAATCTGTATCTAGATGGAATTTGGAACTGCTGAATAATCATTACATGTTCGCTGATGAGAAACCCTTTGTACCTTAACCTCATTTGGTAATGCCGATAAGATTACTGCTTTTGGAACTGCCTATAAAAGAAGTAAAGGGAGCAGTCCTTTTGGGGGATGCTCAGAACTTTGATACAGACATACCTGACTCTGTGTCTTAATTCCTATATGAAGCAATAATTTGGCAAAGCAATATAAACTATAAGCAACTTATTTAAAAGTTGAACCTAACATTAGTGAGGAAACTAAGAGACAATACTCACATGTCCACACCACACCAAATCAAGAACAAACTAGGGTCCTTGTTAACCCACCCCAAAGACATTGCCGATGCCTTCGCAGACTACTACCAGGACCTTTACAATAATCCTAATATTCCCAGTAACCCCACTCCCCCAGACCTTCTCCAGCGCATGCAATGTTACCTTACACAGAGTGGGGTCTCACAGCTCCAAACCTCTGACCTGACAACCTTAAACATGCCGATCACAGAGGAGGAAATAGAACAGACCATTAAGTCCCTCCCATCCCACAAAGCCCCAGGTCCGGACGGATTACCTTACGAATATTATAAGGCCTTCCTTCCCATTCTCCTGCCACATATGTGTAGACTCTTTAACGCCTTCTATCGAGACTCTCCCATACCATTAGACATGCAACGATCGTTTATCACCCTGATCCCCAAACCAGACAAAGACCCTACCCTATGTGCTAACTATAGACCCATCGCCCTGCTGAACTCAGACCTAAAAATCTTTACTAAACTATTATCAATCCGACTGAACATGATCCTACCATCTCTTATTCATAAAGACCAGGTGGGCTTTGTCCCCCTTAGACAGGCAGGGGATAATACCAGGAAGGTGATCGACCTGGTTGATGTGGCGAACAGGGAGAAAACGGCGTCTTTGCTACTTAGTCTAGACGCCAAAAAGGCCTTTGACCGACTTGGGTGGCCCTTCCTGTTCGCCACGTTACAACACGTGGGATTTCAGGGACCATTCCTAAGAGCCATAAAACACCTCTATTCCAATCCCTCATCACAGGTTAGGACTCCTTTTGCCCTCTCCCCCACCTTCCCCATAACGAACGGAACCCGTCAGGGATGCCCACTATCACCCCTACTATTCGCACTCTGTGTCGAACCCCTGGCGGCCTCTATTCGAGGCAACCAGGATATTTGAGGAATCCCAGTTAGGGGACGGGAGTTTAAGATTTCATTATTCGCTGACGACGTGATTCTCACTTTAACCCAACCCAGAATCTCCCTTCCAAATCTACACGCAGAACTCGACAAATACGGAGCCCTATCGGGCTATAAAATGAATACCTCTAAGTCAGAGGCCCTTCCAATTAATATCTCGGAAACGGAAACAGCTCACCTAAAGGCAAATTTCACATACCATTGGAAAACCACATCACTGAAGTACCTGGGGGTTCACATCACCACACACTTCAACACTCTATACCAGGAAAACTTTCCTCCCCTCTTCCGCTCCGTCAGAGCCCTGCTTACATCCTGGAAGAGACATCATATCTCCCTATTAGGCCGGATCGCATCGATTAAGATGACAATCCCCCCGAAATTACTTTACCTCTTCCAAACATTACCCATCCCAGTCCCCCACAAACATCTGAATAAACTTCAATCGGACCTTTTTAAATTTACCTGGAATTATAAACGACACAGAATACCCCAGTCGGTAATGATGTCAGCGCGCTCAGATGGAGGCCTTGCCTTCCCCAATCTCATTAAATATTACCAAGCCACCCAACTACGAGCAATAACCTCGTGGTTCACTCAAAAGTCCTACAATAGATGGACAGAAATTGAAAAGATATGGCTAGCCCCCATCCACCCAAATAGTCTACTATGGAACACGAGGGCAGAGGTCCCCCATGAACGCTTACTGGGAACTATGTCCCAGCTTCGTCAATTGTGGATCAAACTATCCCGTTTACATGAGCTGTCCTCAGAAAAATCAGTCCTAACGTCCTTTGTCTGCAACCCCAAAATCCCAGATAGTCTCACACACCAGATGTCTCACCCATGGTCGTCACGAAACCTCTTTCACTATGGACACCTAGTAGATCCTAGATCCCGCAGGCTACTGTCCTTCTCAGATCTTCAGACTAAACATGGCCTGCCACATCAAGTTTTCTACAGCTACCTGCAGATACGCCATTACACCTTGTCCATATCGCCTGACCTACAATTCTCCACTCCAACGTCTTTTGAGGACCTGATCCTGGGGGGCACGGCCCAGAAGGGCTTAATCTCTGATATGTACAAAATAATAAATGCCTACCCACTAGAAGCCAAAGGTAAACATGCCTATATGATCAAATGGGAAAAAGCCCTCAATGAGGAACTCCCTTTGGAGCAATGGCAGACGATATGGACCCAGGCAGCCAAAAGTTCCCTATGTACTCTATATAGGGAAAACACCTATAAGATCCTCCTCTATTGGTATATGACCCCAGACATCCTCCACACCATATACCCCTCTAGCTCTGATCGCTGTTGGCGATGTCAAAAAGAAAGAGGGACCCTCCTTCACCTTTTTTGGAGCTGTCCACTGATTGCCCCCTTCTGGGCTGAGGTTCAGCAGTTGCTGACAGGTCTCCTGGAGGTACAGATCCCCATGACCCCCAAGTCATTCCTTTTAGGAGTCTTGCGACTAAAAATCCCCACACCCAGCAAAAAATTGCTACGCCACATACTCACAGCGGCACGATGTCTTATCGCCTTGCACTGGAAAAAACCCTCCCCCCCACCTCAGAAGCTTTATACGCCAGAATCAAGGATGTGGAGTTGATGGAGAAGATGACGGCCAGGATTCAGGACAGGCTGGAAGCACATAACAAAGTATGGGAGCTGTGGCATCTTCGAGAGGACCCACCATGACAAGTACATAAGTCTCTCTCATTAACAACCCTCCCCTCCCCCCCCTCCCCCCTCCTCTCTCCTCTTCTTCCATTTTCTTTCCTTTCTCTCTCTTTCTCTACACCCTGAGTGTTCTAATGACTCGCGTAGTTTCGAGCAATTTAACAGGGAAAAGTGAAGGGATTTATTGTATACATGTACACCGTTATATGTTCCTTCTTTTCTCTTGTCATTCTCTACATATTATGTATGCTTGTAATACAAATATTACAATAAAATGTTATTTGGAAAAAAAAAATAAAAATAAAAAGGTTAATAGAGTAAGCGTAGTCAAAGCATAGCCAGAGTCCAGTAACCGGAGCAGGTAGTCAGCCAAGCCAGAGTTCAGTAATCAGATCGGGGTAATCAGCCAAGCCAGAGTTCAGTAACCAGATCGGGTAATCAGCCAGGCCAGAAGTCAGGGATCCAAGTAGAGGAACAGCAAGCAGGATAAGGAGCCAGAAGGGATGTCAGCAAAGCCAGTCTTTAAACAGGAACGCAGGAGATGTTATGCCAGAAGCCATTTGATCTCAAACCTAGAAATTATGTCAGTCCAGGGACAGAAACAGACTGGGACTGAGATAAAATGGCAGCTGGAGAAAGCACCATTCCTCTACCATTTGGTGGGGGGAGTAACCCATAGAGGTGGTTGTTAGCAACCATTCATCTAAGGCAATGGTCTCAAAATGGCAGCCCAGGGGCCAGATATGGCTCTTTTCTTGCTTTTATCTGGTCCTTGGGCACTTTATCATTCACTGATACCAACAGGGGGGTATAATTTCCCCCACTCATACCAATGAAGGGGCACAATCCCTCCCAACCACACCAATGATGGGTGTAATTTCTCCCCATGGTGCCAAAGATGGGGTCCAATTCCTCCTAATGTCACCAACAATGGGGCCCAATTCCTCCCAATGAAACCAACTATGAGGCCCAGTGACACAAATGATGGGACACAATTCCTTCCACTGACACCAAAGAGGGGGCATTGTTTTTTCCCACTGATATCAGGACCTTTTCTATGCCCAATGGCCACAGTCCAGCCCCCCTAATGCCTAATTAATAAGACTATGTCAGTTTGCCCATCCGGTTCTAACAGAGCAGTGGGGAGAAGTTAGTATGAGAGGGTCAGGAGTGGTCCAGCAAGAGACATGAGAGGAGATTTACTAAAACTGTTGCACTCAGAATCTGGTGCAGCTGTGCATGGTAGCCAATTAGTTTCCAACTTCAGCTTGTTCATTTAAGCTTTGACAATAAAACCTGGAAGCTGATTGGTTTCTAGGCAGAGGTGCACCAGATTTTGCACGCTCTAGTTTTAGTAAATCTCCCCCAATATCGCTTTGACCTGAGGCTCCTTAAAACTGAATCGGGTCATCTCATAAAATAATGCCATCAGTCCCCCCCCCCCATGTATTTATGAGCATACAGTTGTGCTCATAAGTTTACATACCCTGGCAGAATTTATGCTTTCTTGGCCATTTTTCAGAGAATATGAATGATAACACTAAAACATTTCTTTCACTCATGGTTAGTGTTTGGCTGAAGCCATTTATTATCAACTGTGTTTACTCTTTTTAAATCATATTGAGAATAGAAACTACCCAAATGACCCTGATCAAAAGTTTACACACCCCAGTTCTTAATACCGTGTATTGCCCCCTTTAACATCAATGACAGCTTGAAGTCTTTTGTGGTATTTGTGGATGAGGCTCTTTATCTTCTAAGATGGTAAAGCTGCCCATTCCTCTTGGCAAAAAGCCTCCAGTTCCTGTAAATTCTTGGGCTGTCTTGCATGAACTGCACGTTTGAGATCTCCCCAGAGTGGCTCAATTATATTGCAGTCAGGAGACTGAGATGGCCACTCCAGAACCTTCACTTTATGCTGCTGTAGCCAATGACAGGTCGACTTGGCCTTGTGTTTTGGATCATTGTCATGTTGGAATATCCAAGTACGTCCCATGCGCAGCTTCCTGGCTGATGAATGCAAATGCATCCTGTATTTTTTGATAACATACTGCATTCATCTTGCCATCAATTTCCTGTGCCTTTGTAGCTCACACATCCCCAAAACATCAGTGATCCACCTCAGTGTTTCACAGTAGGAATGGTGTACCTTTCATTATAGGCCCTGTTGACTCCTCTCCAAATGTAGCGTTTATGGTTGTGGCCAAAAAGCTAATTTTGGTCTCATCACTCCAAATGACTTTGTGCCAGAAGGTTTGAGGCTTGTCTCTGTGCTGTTTGGCATATTGTAAGCGGGATACTTTGTGGCATTTGCATAGTAATGGCTTTCTTCTGGTGACTCCACCATGCAGCCCATCAAGTGCCTCCTTATTGTGCATCTTGAAATAGCCACACCACGTTTTCAGAGAGTCCTGTATTTCACCTGAAGTTATTTGTGGGTTTTCTTTGCATCCCGAACAATTTTCCTGGCAGTTGTGGCTGAAATTCTAGTTGGTCTACCTGACCATGGTTTGGTTTCAACAGAACCCCTCATTTTCCACTTCTTGATTATAGTTTGCACACTGCTGATTGGCTTTCTCAATTCCTTGGATATCTTTTTATATATCCCTTTCTTGTTTTATACAGTTCAACTACCCTTTCCCGCAGATCCTTTGACAATTCTTTTGCTTTCCCCATGACTCAGAATCCAGAATCGTCAGTGCAGCACTGGATGAAAAATGCAAGGGTCTGTCAGGAGTCCAGAAACTCATTGACCTTTTATACACACACACTAGTTACAAGCAAACAGATCACAGGTGAGGATGGTTACCTTTAATACCCATTCAAACCATAAAATAAAATCCCGACAGGGGTTATAACCCACCTTTACTCTAGCCAAAATGAAAAGCTTTGCCTTTAGCTCTACTGTAACAGATTTGCAGCAAATTCCTAAGGCCTCATGCAGACTGCTGCTCCTAAACTGACATTTTTGGGGCTTCTGGCATTTTTTGCATAAGCCCCTGAATGCACCTCAATAAAAGCCTATGTGTCCATGCATACATAGGCTTTTAGAGGAGTTTAGGAGCAGCAATGTTTAGAGGCAGTCAAAGCTCCTTGACCTGAATGCAGAAGAATCGCATTTAGGAGAGAAGCTTTTGGGCATAAAAACGCCAAACGTGGCTAAATGTGCCTCAACGCTAGGTGCGTTTAAGACTTCAGCATTTTTTAATCTCAATTGCCAGAATAAATTAAAAAGCTGGGCAATGAAATAAATAAATGTGCGACTAAATAAATGCTAAACTCTCCTAAATTGGTTTGAAAAATTTTCTTTTTAACGTTGATTTTCTCCTGTCAGTGGAAAGAACGTTTACAATATGCCAGTGTGCATGAGGCCATTGGATAACATTGAGCTGCATCTACAGACAGGAGAAATAAACCCCTAAAACCCCTGTAGAAGCAGTGACCTAAGGGCCGGTTCACACAATGCTCGCACAGGAATCACACAGAAACATGCTGTGCGTTCCTGTGCGATTCACATGCGGTTATGTGCGGTGTGATTTCATTTTGAATGGGCTAAAATCGCACCATTCCAAAAGTAGTGCATGCACTACTTTTAGAAACGCAGTGCATCCAGATCGCATAGTACAAAAGATCTGGTGCGGGCAAATGCACTGCATTTGCAACCTGCGTTTGGGGTGTCATCAACTTATTATTCACACCCGCTGCAAATCTCAAATAGACTGAGTTTTTAATGCAGTGTGAATGTGTGAGTTTCGTGTGAACAGACCTTTAAACTATAAAATGCATCATTGTGAAAATGCTCTGCCCTGAGCTCAGGAATTAAATAAAATTGTAATATTTCACCAGAGGGAGATTGTTCTGTGAACGAAAGCTCACTAGAATGTTTTCATGTTTCTAATATTTCTGTGTGCATTTTTTACAGAACTAACTTCTCCTGGTACAGTGTTAACATGTTAGCCACTTCTCCATAGGTGGATATCATATGACGTCATGGACTTTAAGTGGTTAAATCCAGTGGCGGCAAACAATGCACCCACAGCCCCCCCTCCCCCCCCCTCGGCGGTCGGTCGGTTGGTCGGTTGGTCCTGCACTTACCCCGGCGACGGGCGGCGGCTTCTCGTGCGTCTCTTCCCTACTCCTCCCAGGCAACCAGTAGGATCGCCTGTCCAGCCAATCGGGTGACATGTCTCCGTACCCACTTCCTGATTGCCCAGGGGGAGAATTAGTGAGACAATAGCAAATATTCATATTCATTTGCTGTTGTCACACAACTGGGTGGGCTCAGGACACTTTCCCTTAAAATTTTTACAAATTTAAAGGGAAAGTGTCAAAAAAAAAGTAACATAAACAATAAAACTTTTTTTTTTACAGCACCCCGTCCCGCACGCAGAAGCGGACGCATATGTAAATGATACATGTGGGGTATCACCGCGAACGTTGGAGCGAGAACAATAATTATAGCTCAAGGCCTCCTCTATAGCTCTAAACAGGTAACCAGTAAACATTTTTAAAGCGTTCCACGAGTGTGTGCAATTTTAAAGCGGGACATGTTAGGTATCTATTTATTCTGCGTAGCATCATCTTTAACAAATCGGGCTAACTTTAGTGTTTTGTATTTTTTTAACTCGTGAAACAGTTTTTTTCCCCAAAAAAGTTTGAAATTAGTTTCGCAATTAGTTTGAAATTAGCTTTGCAAATACTGTGTGACATAAAAAGTTGCAACAACCACTATTTTATTCGCACTGGTCCCTGCTAAAAAAAAAAAAAAAAAAACATATATAATGTCTGGGGGTTCTGAGAAATTTTTGAGCAAAAAAAATGACAATTTTTACATGTAGGAGAGGAGTGCCAGAATAGGTTTGAGCTGGAAGTGGTTAAAAAAAATTGTGAAAAAACAACGACAAACTCTAAATTTAAGTGATAAATATTGCAAAACATAAATATTTAATGCATTTGGTAAATAACGCATGTTTATCTATTGAACTGACTACTTTCGAGACACTTTTAGTGAATTGACTATATATACAGTATCTCACAAAAGTGAGTACACCCCTCACATTTTTGTAAATGTTTTATTATATCTTTTCATGTGACAACACTGAAGAAATTACACTTTACTACAATGTAAAGTAGTGAATGTACAGCTTGTATAACAGCGTAAATTTGCTGTCCCCTCAAAATAACTCTGTTTCAATGGTTTTTATTGAAGGTTTGCAAGACATTTTTAACACTAGTCTTAACTGTATACCGTATCTCAGTATTATTATTATACAGTGTGCCTTTCTAGAAAAGTAAATTATTGTCTTCTGGTCTGCACATCTGTTGCTGCTTATTGCTCCAATTCAAGAAAAAAAAAGGGTAAGATTAAAACACAACCAGATAACATTTCATAGAGATAACTAAGAATATCTCTTGATTTCTCTGTCCCTCCACTACTCTCCATGCAGGAGGGGGAAGAAGGGGGGGGACCAAGACCATAGACTATTCAAGGAGAAGAAAAGGAGAATAATGAAAGTAAGAAGAAAAGGGTTTTAGAGAGGGAAGGAAGTGCATTCCCTAAAATTAACTCGGTCAATCCCTGAGATCTCACAAGGGGTCAGACAAATATTTGATCCAAGGTTGCCAGATCTTATCAAACAGGACTCCTTTGTCCTGTAAAATCGCCGAAAAGCGTTCATTTACCATGATCCATGACAACTTGTTTTTTACCAAGTCCAAAGGGATCGTGGACGTCCCCCATGTTCTGGCAATTGCTATTCTGGCTGCCACAAAGATAAAGGTTACAAGTTTCCCTGCCTGTTTATATGTACCTTCTACCGGGCATCCCAGAAGAGCTTGCTGGGGTGATTTAGTTAAGTTCACCTGTGTAAGTGAGAAGATGAAATTATAGAAAATATATATTTATAGCAAATCCAAAAAAACGTTTCACCTTGGGGAAGGACCACCATATATGGATCACCGTGCCTTCCATACCGCACCCTCGAAAGCAGGAGGAAGGGGCACCTGGAAAGAACGAGACTATTCTCGTCGGCTCCATGTACCATCTGAGCAATACCTTAAAATTTGCTTCGATCAATGAAGTATTTATATATAATTTTGACGCACACTGTGACATTATGGACCATTAATCTAGAGCGAATGTCTCCCCTATGTCTTGTTCCCACTTCTCCATATAGAATTTTTTTCTGGTGTAGAGGTCAATATAGTATTGATTTTGGAGAAAAAGCCAGTGTGCTTATCAAGGGATCTGCATAAATACTCCATTGAGGTGGACATGGTTATATCAGCCACCCATTGTAAGGTTTGCAGAAAATGCACTATTTGCACATAATAAAAAATCTCTGAGTTTGGAAGAAGGTATTTCTCTTGAAGGGTTCCTTGTGATAGAATCCTCCTATGATCACAGAGGTCAGCAATACATATCAAACCCTTGTTTTTCCACCAAGCAAGGGTATGGGGATTGAGACCTGGGGTGAAGTCTGGGTTGCCAGCTAGGGGGGCCATGGGAGCGTGTGGAGATTTTAAATTGTGAGGTTTCGTTAATCTATCCCATAGCTTTAATGAAAATGATAGTGTGGGACACATCATGACCGGTCTATCTTTAGGTCCCAGCCACATCAGGTGACTGATTCGTTTTGTGGGATGTAGGGATGATTCCATTTTCATCCAGATGGATGGAGGTGTTGCAGAGTGGTAGCGTATTAGCTGTGCCATTTGCGCTGCATAAAAATATTTGGCCAAGTCCGGGACTCCCAAGCTTCCCCTCATCTTAGGCATGCATAAAGTACGCTTGTTCACCCGAGGTCTTTAATTCCACCATATAATTTTTAAAACCTTATTTTGAAATTTGTGTAGGTCTGACATACAGATTGAGATAGGCAGTGCTCTGGATAAAAGCAAGCAGAAAAAAAGCGCCTCTAAGTTTAGAAGTTAAAACAGTTTAATATCCCCAGTGGGATTAAAAACACTTACAAATTCAGAAGGTAAAGAAAGCACATCATGGAAGATGGTTGAGTGGTAGGTTATTCAGCATCGGAGGGGTTCACAGCGGAAGGAAACCCCAAGGCTGCTTGTGTGTTGTCACACCGAATCCAGTCAAAGTCAGCAGCGGAGTATCCAGGGCGCTGTGGCTGCCGGCGGAAGTGACGTAGTCCGAGACCAGGAAGAGAGGACCTGGAGATGATGTCAGCACTGAGGGACAGCAACCAGCCTGGACCGCAAACCGGAAGTAGTCATAAGAAAGGGACGCGTTTCGGAACTCTATCTGGTTGCTTTATCAACCTTTATCAACCCTCTGAATAAATATAATAACCTTGGCAAGAGATTCATCTTGATCATGTGCAGTCTACCAAACCACGGAGGGGGATTATTGACCCATCGTTGGAGATCAGCTCCCATCTTCCTATATAGTGGGGGGTAGTTTGCCTGATATAATTTATCTAAAGTGGGGGTTAGGAAAATTCCTAAATATGGGAGGGCATTCGTCTGCCATTGAAAATTAAATGAGTTTTGTATGTGCGCTACTATGTCCGCGTCTAGTGAGAGGTTGAGGGCAACCGATTTCAAATAATTGATCGTAAGACCCGAAATTATGGAGAAGTGGCATAGTGTTTGGTATAGGTTTGTGAGTGACATGATCGGGGATAAGAGGATGTCATCAGCAAACATAGCACACTTGTGCTCGGACTCTACGCAATGTATACCTTTTATGTCGGGATGGTTCCTAGTTTTGATCGCCAAGGGTTCCAGGGCCTATGAGAATAGAATAGGAGATAGAGGGCACCCTTGCCGAGTTCCTTTATGGATGTCTACTTGGGGTGAGGCATATCTCTTAACCTGGATTCTTGCCGTAGTTACGCTATAAAGAGTCTGCAACACCCCCAAAAATTTTGGGCCGATAGGCTTTCAATGCATAAAATAGATAGTTCCATGACAAGGAGTCAAAGGCCTTGCATAGGCTCTTCCTGGGTCCGCGATTATCCCAATTGGACTGAACCGCTCATATGATATCTATTAATCGTCGGGTCTGATCCAGAGCCTGATGATTGGGCACAAACCCCACCTGGTCTGGATGGATGTAGCTGGATAGGAAAGTATTCATTCGATTTGCCAAAATTTTGGTCATTAATTTAAGATCTACGTTAATTTGCGAAATTGTAATAGTTGGCACAGTCCCCATGATCCTTCCCAGGTTTAGGAATGACATGGATAAAGACCGCATTTTCATGCATTGCCAATGCTGAGCCTTTCTTAAGGTCATTGATAAAGGAGCATAGGTGGGGTACCAACAACTCCGAATCCTCAAAATAACAACACACATCCATTAATGTGTAAACTTCTGGCAACCAAAGTGAGTACCCCCCCAAGTGATAATGTCCAAATTAGGCCCAAAGTGTCAATATTTTGTGTGGCCACCATTATTTTCCAGCATTGCCCTAACCCTCTTGGGCATGGAGTTCACCAGAGCTTCACAGATTGCCCCTGGAGTCCTCTTCCACTCCTCCATGATGACATCACGGAGCTGGGGGATGTTAGAGACCTTGCGCTCCTACACCTTCTGTTGCAGGATGCCCCACAGATGCTCAATAGGGTTTAGGTCTGGAGACATGCTTGGCCAGTCCATCGTCTTTACCCTCAGCTTCTTTAGCGAGGCAGGGGTTGTCTTGGAAGTGTGTTTGGGGTCGATATCATGTTGGAATACTGCCCTGCGGCCCAGTCTCCGAAGGGAGGGGAACATGCTCTGCTTCATTATGTCACAGCATTATGTCACACATTCTGGTGTTACCACAGGCTAAAGAGAGGCGCCTCCAAGTGTAGCAATAGGGTTACATTTGTTGAATGTACAACATTTAAAAAAATCACATGGTTGATGATTAAAACAGGCACATCTAAATATGCAGGCTTCCAGGGTAAAGCTGTCCACATAGACCATCCTCCGCACCGCTGGCTCTCATCATTGTCAGTCTGCAATCGTGACAGGGAAGACTACCCTGCAGAATCAAGCAATAACTCTGCGCTTAGGACAAAAAGAAGGTGTGCAGCCTCCCCTGATAGACCCCCTAGGGGGCTAGTGCATATATAAAATCAATAAAATGGGGTAACTGGCGCTCCCTGGCTAAGGGGGTAAAGCTCTCTAGTTAAACACCAGCAGTGCTCTCGTAAACCAAAAAATAATAATCCACTAATGATAACCCCCTATGACATGCAACTACATCCAGTCAAATCAGTCAGTGCTATGTAGGAAATGATACTGGCTGGTCAAATCAGTGAATAGTACTATAAGTACCATAAAAAACTAAAAAAAAATATATATGGCAAAGTAATAAAAATCAGTGATGTATCCAATCATGATAAAGTAATAGAAATCAGTGATGTATCGAATCATAAATAATACTTAGTATGTGTTCAAAATTGCACCAATCAAATATCAAAAAATGTGCATCATAACAAGTCCAACAATATAATATCCCAAAAAATCGTCCAAAAAATAATGTTGAAAAAGAGAAAAAGAAAAATAGTGAAGCTCCAAAATGGCAAAAGTGTTCAAACAGTCTGGTGACTCTTGTGCTCAGGCAGAACAGGTGACTCTTGTGCTCCCCCTTATGGGTCCCCACTCAACAGCTCCTCATACCCCTACAGGGGTGGTAGGCATATATGGATAATCGTGGATGGTCTCCTTCTACACCAACCCAGGACGTCCGGACTGGTCATCTGCTCAGCGCGACCTCCGCCACCATATCCAGAAAATAATATCCCGCAGCTCTTTAGGGCTGAGTCCATAAAGCAGAATCAGTGGGAGCCCTGAGCGTGTCACTTGCCAACGTCACCTGCGGATTGTCACTTGCCGCGTCACCATGACGTCACCTGCCACACATTGCAGATTGTCACTTGCCACACAGTGCAGATTGTCACTTGCCACAACGTCACCTGCCACACATTGCGGATTGTCACTTGCCATGACGTCACCAGATCTCCAAGTTATAAGAGAACAGAAACAGCGTGAGATTGCAGAGCTTCCTTCCACCTAAAAGCGAGGCTTGAAGCGCTTGTGGAGCGCAGTGTGGAAGGCATGGCGTTGATGGCGGTGCAGAGGATGGTCTATGTGGACAGCTTTACACTGGATGCCTGCATACTTAGATGTGCCTGGTTTTTTTTTGTTTTTTTTTTTTTACCACTTCAGTGACCTCCTTTGAAAGACTTATTTCAACTTTGCAGTTCAATTTTTGTCCCTTCCCATTTTCACATCATTGTGGCATTTATGCTTTGTTTTTCCTTTTAAGAGTTTATTTGACGTTTCATTTACTTTTATACAAAACTGCAAATTTCCCACTTTACCAATTCTACCTTGCCCTCCCACTTCCCCACATCAACCCCCCCCCCACCCCTCTCACTTATTTTGGTTTGTTTCATTCTTACTCTACTCTTTTCTAAACTCAGGACCCTATGCCTTCTGTTATCATCTGCCAATATTTGTCCGAGGTTTTATATTTTTCCCACCCACCCCAAATACTATTGTATTTGTCTAGTTGTCCTTTAACCTTGTTGCCTAGGAATTCCATTTTGTTGTAATAATCTATTTGTTTAAACCAATCTCTTATATCTGTTTTTTCACTGTTTAACCATTTTTTTGGGATCAGTCCCTTTGCAGCATTCAAAAGTTTTGGAATTACTGTTTTCATGTATTGTTTCTTTGGAGTCGTGGAACAAGCATGTCTGTATGTTGTTGTCTATCTTCTCACCTGTTATCTCTTTTATACGACTATTTCCTGCCAGAATTCTTTCATTTTCGGACAATCCCACCATATATGTGCCATCGTGGCACTTTGTCCACAGTTTCTCCAGCACTGTGGTGATACATCCAGTTTATATTTATGGGTTCTCTCGGGGGTCAAATACCACCTTGTCAAAAATGTGTAGTTCATCTGGATGGTATTCATATCCCAAGCTTGGTTGTATCCCGCTCCTATCATCCTATTAACTTGCTGATCTTCTAATTTTATTTCCAATTCTTTTCCCCACTTTTCTATACAGGAGGGTCTTCCTCGTCCTTCTAGGTCTGACAATATTCCATAAATTTTCGATATTCCCTTTTTCAATGGCGTTTGTGTTACACAGAGTTTTTCCAACAGGTTTAGTTCTTTTCCGTCTCTAATTGGGTGTGGTAATGTGTTTAGTAAGTGATTTAACTGAAAAAATTCCCATTCGCTCAATTTCCATCCATATAATACCTCTAATTCTTGTGCAGATGTGCCTGTTTTGATCATCAACCATGTGAGTTGCTAAATGTTGTACCTTCATTAAATGTAACCATATTTTTACACTTCTCTTCGCTTCTCTTCTTTTTTATGCTCTGTAGCTCCTACTGGATTCTGCTTTATGAATTCCCTATTGACACTTTTTTTTTTTTGTGGTTATGGTTGTGGAATGAATCATCTGAGTTTCTTATGGGGAAATTTGATATACGAGTGCTTTGGATTACAAGCACGTTTCTGGAACAAATTATGCTCGCAATCCAAGATTTTACTGTATTTTATAAACTGTGTGCTTTAAAGTGGTTGCAAACCCTCAGGCCCCTTTCACACTGGGGCGGTAGGGGGCGTTGGCAGTAAAACAGCGCTATTTTTAGTGCTGTTTTACCGCGGTATTCGGCCGCTATCGGTGCGGTTTTAACCCCCCGCTGGCGGCCGAAAAAGGGTTAAAACCCCTCGTATAGCGCGGCTATAGCCGCGGTATTACCGCGGTATAGCCACGCTGTCCCATTGATTTCAATGGGCAGGAGCGGTTTAGGAGCGGTGAATACACCGCTCCTTCACCGCTCCAAAGATGCGGCTGACAGGAGATTTTTTCTTCTCCTGCCAGCGCACCACTTCAGTGTGAAAGCCCTCGGGCTTTCACACTGAACAAACAGCGGAGGCTGTTTAGGGGCGGTTTGCAGGCGCTATTTTTAGCGCAATAACGCCTGCAAACCGCCCCAGTTTGAAAGGGGCCTTACATATACCCAGTGAAGTAATTAGCCTTAGGTGATATACAGAGATTAAACAAATCCTCTTACGTAGGTTGTGTACCTTGTATTTGCAGCCATCTCTTCTCTACAGCCTTGTAATACACAAATGAGCTCCAGAAGGCAGGGGGTGGGGAGCTGATTTCACACACTGCACAGCTCAGAGAGGAGACCTGACTGTAATCTGAGCAAATGAACACACTTCCTCTACATAATCTCATAGGGGAACATGCACAGCTAAAGCTGTCAATTACAGACTGTGTGCTGGAGCTCCCCTCCCCATCTCCCTCCAACCCTTGGAGTAGGCACAACCTATCAGAAGTGACATATGCAGATAGCAGAAATCAAGCTTAGTGCATTGGGACAAGTACACACAATTGGAGGATATTCTTTGTTCATTTTTTCAGAGGTTTATAACAATGTTAATGATTTTGCAACAAGTTGATATGCAAACTAATTATAAATGTATGTATTTTGCAATTATTATTTTAGCTTGTGACTACATAACTGTCCATAAAAATGCAGCTTAGATCACAAACTGAGGACAACTGTGTTGTAAATTATGGCATATTCAGATCCTGAAGAAGTAAATGACACCTGAGAAACATGTGGATGTATGGAGTACTCGAAAAAAACTGTTGTACATGTTCATTTTTTTTTTCTTTCTTTAACCGCTTGCCAACTAGCCGCTGTTATTATACTGCGGGCGGTCGGCACGATCCCACAAGCCGTCGTAGCTGTACATCGGCTCCCTTAAGTGGGATAGCAGGCGCACTGCGGGGGTGCGGATGCTCGTGGCGGGCAGTCGTGATGACCACTGGCCACGCGTGATCGCAGGCACGAGAGGCAGAACAGGGACATGTGTGTGTGTAAACACACAAATCCCTGTTCTGAGAGGAGAGGCAGATCGTGAGTTCCTAATAGCTAGGAACCACGATCTGTCATCTCCTATAGTCAGTCCCCTCTCCCCACAGTTAGAACACACACTAGGGAACACAGTTAACCCCTTGATTACCTCCTTGTGTTAACCCCTTCCCTGCTAGTGACATTTACACAGTAATCAGTGCATTTTTATAGCACTGATCGCTGTATAATTGTCAATCGTGCCAAAATGTGTCAAAAGTGTCCGATTTGTCTGCCATAATGTCGCAGATCGCCACCATTACTAGTAAAAAAATAATAATAAAAATGCCATAAATCTATCCCCTATTTTGTAGACGCTATAACCTTTGCGCAAATAAATCAATTTACAGTTTTTGTGATTTTTATTACCAAAAATATGTAGAAGAATACATATCGGCCTAAACTGAGGAAAAAAATTCAAAATTGTCGTTTTTTTTTGTTTATAGCGCAAAAAATAAAAACTGCAGAGATGATCAAAAACCACCAAAAGAAAGTTCTATTTGTGAGAAAAAAAGGACGTCAATTCTCTTTGGGTACAGTATCGCACGACCGTTCAATTGTCAGTTAAAGCAATGCAGTGCCGTATCGCAAAAAATGGTCTGGTCATTGAGCATCCAAATCTTCCGGGGCTGAAGTGGTTAACCACTTGCCGACCACCTAACGCAGATATACTGCAAGAGAATGGCACGGGCAGGCAAAGTCACATATCTGATACGTGATTTGCCTACCGCGGCCAGGGGGCGCATTCATGGCCACCCCCTCGTGATCGCTCCCAACGAATGACAATCTTCCTCTGCCTCTGTAATGTAAACAGAGACAGAGGAAGTGATGTCATCTCTCCTCGTGTCAGTCTTTTAGTTCCGGCACTGAGGAGAGAAGACATCCAAGTAAGTGCACCAACACTACACATACAGTAGAACACTCTAGGCACACTTTTCACCCCCCAATCACCCCCCGATCACCCCCCTGCACCCCCTGTCACAGTGTCACCAATAGCAGTTTTTTTTTTTTTTTTTTTTTACTGATTACTGCATTGGTGTAATTTGTGACAGTTATAAGTTGTAGGGCAGTTAGTGGTAGGCCCCTTTAGGTCTAGGGTACTCTCCTAACCCCCCCTAATAAAGGTTTAACCCCGTGATCACCCCCCCCATCGCCAGTGTCACTAAGCGATTGTTTTTTTGATCGCTGTATTAGTGTCACAGGTGACGCTAGTTAGGGAGGTAAGTATTTAGGTTCGCCATCAGCGTTTTATAGCGTCAGGTACCCCCATATACTACCTAGTAAAGGTTTTAACCCCCTGATTGCCCCCTAGTTAACCCTTTCACCAGTGATCACTGTCTAACTGTTACGGGTGACGCTGGTTAGTTGGTTTGTTTTTTATAGTGTCAGGGCACCCGCACTGCACAGACTAGGCACACTTTCACAGGGTCTCACAAGATGCCATCGCATTTTGAGAGACCCGAACCTGAAACCGGTTACAGTTACAAAAGTTACAGTTACAAACAAAAGTGTGAAAAAAAAAAGTAAAAAAAAAAAACACAAAAAAATATATAGAAATAAAAAAAAACAAAAATAGTTATCGTTTTTCTGTTCTCTCTCTATTCTCTCTCTATTGTTCTGCTCTTTTTTACTGTATTTTATTCTTCAGTGTTTTATTGTTATTATGTTTTATCATGTATGGAATTTTTTATACTTTACTGTTTACTGTGTTTTATTGTTAACCATTTTTTTGTTTTCAGGTACGCCATTCAGCTGCAGAGCGGATTTATTTATCTTGACAGCAACAGCGTTTGCTCCCACGATACATAAAGCCGTGACTTCAGCGCTGTCGGAGGTGATTTCACCACCACAGTTAAAAAAAAGAGCATATACACCGAAGCATGGGGGCAGCAGGGGCGGAGGAGCGATTTGCTCCTACCTTTTGCGGGTGGATGCCCCCATGCTTCAGGATATATATATTTTATGCGCAGGTTGCGTTAAAAATGTTTTATTTTTTACAATTTTTTTTTGTATTTGCTTTGCAGGTATGATAAGTCTTATGTCCCATACACACGGTCGGACTTTCCGATGGAAAATGTGTGATAGGACCTTGTTGTCGGAAATTCTGACCGTGTGTAGGCTCCATCAGACATTTTCCATCGGATTTTCCGACACACAAAGTTTGAGAGCATGCTATAAAATTTTCCGACAACAAAATCCGTTGCCGGAAATTCCGATCGTGTGTACACAAATCCGACGCACAAAGTACCATGCATGCTCAGAATAAATTAAGAGACGAAAGCTATTGGCTTCTGCCCCGTTTATAGTCCCGACTTACGTGTGTTACGTCACCGCGTTCTGGACGATCGGATTTTTCGACAACTTTGTGTGACCGTGTGTATACAAGACAAGTTTGAGCCAACAGCCGTCAGAAAAAATCCATGGATTTTGTTGTCGGAATGTTCGATCAATGCCCGACCGTGTGTACGGGGCATAACTGTTATGCTGTAATGTTACTTTGTTTTATTGTTAACCATCATTAGCAGGTACGCCATTCAGTTCCAGCGCGGATTTATTTATCTTGACAGCAACAGCGTTTGCTCCCACGATACATAAAGCCGTGACTCCAGCGCTGTCTGAGGTGATTTCACCACCACAGTTAAAAAAAAGAGCATATATGCCGAAGCATGGGGCAGCAGGGGCGGAGGAGCGATTTGTTCCTACCTTATGGGGCGGATGCCCCCCATGCTTCGGCATATATAAACGTTGCATGTATGCCCATCATTAGAAGTGGGTGGATGAAGGGAAGTATTCTAATGGTGGGCATACCCACCGATCAATCTCTTTTTTTCGTTCAGCCCACAGGCTGCATGAATAAAGTTTACAATATATGCCCAACAAGGACCAGCAACGTACTGGTATGTTGCTGGACTTTGAGTGGTTATACCAGAATGATGCCTGCAGGTTTAGGTATCATCTTGGTATCATTCTTTTCAGCCAGCGGTCGGCTTTCATGAAAAAGCAATCCTAGCAGCTAATTAGCCTCTAGACTGCTTTTACAAGCAGTAAACCCCCCCCCCCACACCGTCTTCCATGTTTTTCTCTGGCTCTCCTGTCCCAACAGGGAACCTGAGAATGCAGCCGGTGATTCAGCCAGCTGACCATAGAGCTGATCAGAGACTAGAATGGCTCCAATCATCTCTATGGCCTAAGAAACCGGAAGATACAAGCATTTTATGACTTACATTTTGCCGGATGTAAACAGCGCCATTGGGAAATTGGGAAAGCATTTCATCACACCGATCTTGGTGTGGTCAGATGCTTTGAGGGCAGAGGAGAGATCTAGGGTCTAATAGACCCCAATTTTTTCAAAAAAGAGTACCTGTCACTACCTTTTGCTGTCATAGGGGATATTTACATTCCCTAAGATAACAATAAAAAAAAATGAAAGGAACAGTTTAAAAATAAGATTTTGCAGCTGTCATTTGTTTTTGAAAATGAAGAAAGACAAGAAAAATGTATTTTTTTTTCTTTTTTTCTCTCTCAATTTTCAAAACTTTGTGACAAAAAGTGAGGTCTGCAAAATACTCACCATACCTCTCAGCAAATAGCTTGGGGTGTCTACTTTCCAAAATTGGGTCATTTGGGGGGGGGGGGGGCAGGGGTTGTGCTATCTTGGCATTTTATGGCCTTCAAAACTCTGATAGGTAGTGAGGGGTGAAATCAAAAATTTACCCCCTTTAGAAATCTTGAAGGAGGTGCTTGGTTTTCGGGGCCCCGTACGCGGCTAGGCTCCCAAAAAGTCCCACACATGTGGTATCCCCATACTCAGAAGCAGCTAAATGTATTTTGTGGTGTAATTCTACATATGACCATGGCATGTGTGAGCAATATATCATTTAGTGACAACTTTTTGTAATTTTTTTTTTTATCATTATTCAATCACTTGGGACAAAAAAATGTAATATTCAATGGGCTCAACATGCCTCTTAGCAATTTCCTTGGGGTGTCTACTTTCCAAAATGGGGTCATTTGGGGGAGTTTTGTAATGCCCTGCCATTTTAGCACCTCAAGAAATTAGATAGGCTGTCATAAACGAAAAGCTGTGTAAATTCCAGAAAATGTACCCTAGTTTGTAGACGCTATAACTTTTGCGCAAACCAATCAATATACGCTTATTGACATTTTTTTTTACCAAAGACATGTGGCTGAATACATTTTGGCCTAAATGTATAACTAAAATTGAGTTTATTGGATTTTTTTTATAACAAAAAGTAGAAAATATCATTTTTTTTCCAAATTTTTTTTTCTTTTTCCATTTATAGCGCAAAAAATAAAAAACACAGAGGTGATTAAATACCATCAAAAGAAAACTCTATTTGTGGGGAAAAAAGGATGCAAATTTCGTTTGGGTACAGCATTGCATGACCGCGCAATTAGCAGTTAAAGCGACGCAGTGCCAAATTGTAAAAAGTGCTCTGGTCAGGAAGGGGGTAAATCCTTCTCTTGCTGAAGTGGTTAAGGAAGTTTGGCAGGCTTCCAGACTTTGTAACCAAATATTAATCGTTGTATAGTCTAATAAATTGTTAATTCTTTGTGACTGGGTCGTGAGATATTTAGTGCAAGTACTGATCTGTATGTCAACCCCTTTTTTCATTTGGGAAATTTTTGTGCAAACACTTTGACCTAACCAGGAACTACCATCATTTATTTTTTCCTCTGTTGTTAAGCAAAATTTTACTTCCTGTAAGGTGAAATATTCAGCTCAAGGAAACAAGATGAACATACTGGAACTACAATACCACACGATGAATAATGTATGTGCTATTCAAGAAGTTGACCTCACATAAAGGAAGCATATATGGTATTTTTTATACTGCTTTTAACATAACATTTTGTGTAATAACTCTTTGCAAATATTAACTGTGTATATATGCAAAACTACATGCATAAAAAAAACATGCAGACCTAAGCTCAATGCAGAACAATAACTTATGTTACACCCTAAATTGAAATGGTATGATGTCTTCTGTGGTATTCTGTAACCCAAAGAGGCCAACTGAAAATCAGCTCACAAAAGCACTTAATACTTTTCTAAAAAGAAGCTTTGCAACCTACAGCTACCTGTGAAAAGCCAGCAATGTCCAGTTTAGGTTACATTCATTTAAATTTAAAGTGTATTTTCCTTGATTACAGCTTTAGCCTGAGAGTGATGACCCCTACTTACCTAATGTCACTAGAGCTAGAGAGTTCTATAAACCAAGCCCTACTACTGCTCACATATGGTAAAAAAAAAGGTCTTGTGTCATCAAAGGTGGAACAATTGCTGGAGCAATTGTTTTCTCAAAAGTTGGACGGACTTATGCCGCGTACACATGGTTGGACTTTCAGGCATACTTGGTCCGGCGGACCAGAGTCCGCCGCACAATCCGACCGTGTGTAGGCTCCGGCGGACTTTTTTTTCCCAAAAGTCCGCCGTACCTAGATTTAAAGCATGCTTTAAATTTTAGTCCGCTGGACTCAGTTTCTGACGGAAAGCCCGTTCGTCTGCATGCGTCTGTATGCTGGTCCGACGGACCTATATAAGTCACATCGGAGCGCTCAGAGACCAGTCCAGCCGGAGAGACCGTCGTGTCAACATCTGGAGAAGAGAAGAGGGAAGAAGACAAGAAGCCAGAAGTCCGGACCTCCACTGGCAAGAGAGCAGCATGAAGATAGCGGAGGAGCCGGCCGAAGAACTGGAACACCGGGAGAAGAGGAACCGGAGGGACCCCCGAAGCCGGAAGAAGACCCCCTCCAGAGCTGTCTAATAAATTACTTCAAAAACCTGTGTAGTGTATTTTATTATACAAAAGTTATCCCCGCACTAGTTTAGGTCTCACCAGGTGTAAAGCTTGCTCTCCAGAGATGAGAGGTTCCAGGTGCTGGCTCATGCTAGTAGAGACTATGTGCAAACGAGAAGATCTGGACAGCCGCACTCCAGGAAGTAATAATCCAAGTTTCTTTATTTTAAAATCAGGAACACATCAGATACAGGACATCATAGACAGAGTGTACAGATCATAGGCTAACGCGTTTCACACTTGTCCAAGTGCTTACTCATATGAAACTTGGATTATTACTTCCTGGAGTGCGGCTGTCCAGATCTTCTCGTTTGCACGTAGTGTGTTTTATTATTGACACTTTTTCCCTAGGTGAATGGGTAGGGGTACCATGTACCCCATACTCATTCACATAGGGTGGGGGGCCGGGATCTGGGGGCCCTCTTATTATAGGGGGCTCCCGGATTCCGATAAGCCCCCAGCCTGTAGACCCCGACAACCAACGGCCAGGGTTGTCGGGAAGAGGCCCTTGTCCTCATCAACATGGGGACAAGGTGCTTTGGGGTGGGGGGCCCCGCAGGGCGCCCCCCCTCCCCCAAAGCACCCACCCCTCCCATGTTGAGAGCATGTGGCCTGGTACGGTTCAGGAGGGGGGGCTCGCTCGTCCCCACCCCCTTTCCTGACCGTCCGGGCTGCGTGCTCGGATCGGGGTCTGGTATGGATTTTGGGGGGGACCCCACGCCGATTTTTCGGCGTAGGGGGTTCCCCTTAAAATCCATGCCAGACCTAAGGGCCTGGTATGTCCCACGACGGGGCTTGCAAGGTGTCAATCTCGACGATAAAAGCGGAGAGATTGACTTCCTTTTCTAGTCCCGTCGTACCCGAGTCACGTTCAAAATGAACGGACTTGTCCGTGTGTGGGCAAGTCCGTTCATTCTGAAAGTCCGCCGTAACTCCGGCGAAAGTCAGTCGGAAAGACGGGCGGACCTAGCCTGCCGGAAAGTCCGGTCGTGTGTAGGCAAGTCCGTCCGTTCAGAAAGTCCGGTGGTAGTCCGCCGGACAGTCCGGCGGGAAGAACATCGGACCAAGTATGCCAGAAAGTCCGCTCGTGTGTACGCGGCATTAGGTTTGAAACATGTTTTAAATCTATCCATCGAACTCGAGTCCGGTCGAAAAGTCTGCTCGTCTGTATGCTAGTTCGACGGACAAAAAGCCACGCTAGGGTAGCTATTGTCTACTGGCTATGAACTTCCTTATTTTAGTCCGGTCGTACGTCATCACGTACGAATTGGACGGACTTTGGTAGATTGTGTGTAGGCAAGTCCGTTCATTCGGAAAGTCCGTCATAAAGTCCATCGAAAAGTCCGCCAGGCAAAGTCTGCCTTAAAGTCCGCTCGTGTGTACGCGGCATAAGGGTTGCAAGTGCTGCTTTCAAGAAATGTATTGAGGTAATAAAACCTGAATAAGGATTCTACACCTTCAGTTGTTTTGGTACATTTTTGGCTGGTATTACAAATCTACAGCCATCCTGTCATAATACTGCTGTCAGTGTTTTCTCCTGTTCTACATAAAGCAAATATGGGGGCCCCTATACCATAGCAGCAAGGAAATTGGACCAACTGAAGGTACCTGAAGAAGGAACGGCTTTACTGGGATATCAAACAGTGTTTTAATGACTTATATGAAAAATGATTGAGACACATATTTTATATTTGTATTCTAGAGATTTAAGTTCCTTGTTTGTACCTTAATTACCCAGTGCCCTTTATTTGACTACTAATTTGTTACGTATGGGATGACTAGGTGTCTTGTACTACATTGAAAACGTCACTTCAAAGTGGTTGTAAACCCTTTACAACCACTTTTTACTACAGGTAAGCCTACACGGTTTAAGAGATATCCCCTGTCATCGGTACATGCTCACTGAAGCAATGGCAGATTCCTGTCATTGCTTCAGCTAGTGTGCTGTTACCGCAGCTCCCGTGCGAATGCGCGGGAGTGACGTCATCGCGGCTCTGGCCAATCACAGCGCTGGAGGCAGCGATACCCAGAAGTAACTCTGGGAGAGATGTCGCTGGCTAGACCAGTGTACAAGGACCGCTGCTGGGGCTTCGATCTAAGGAAAGTATTTCATAATGAGCTAGTATGCTATGTATACTAGCTCATTATGCCTTTGTCTTGCAGGTTTTTTTAAAAAATTTTTTAGTGGGTTTACAACCACTTTAAGGTAATGCTGAATCAAAAGTAATATCAGGACTTTAATGTATTTCTATAATCCCTTCTCACCAAACCCTACTTCATGGATTATCCACTTCACTGATCATGGCCAGATAGCCTGAAACAGCTGTATGCAGTGTGGAATAAATTGCTCTATAACATTAGGCAATATTTATTTATTTATTAATTTCAGGTACTTATATAGTGCTGTCAATTTATGCAGCATTTTACATATACATTGTACATTCACATCAGTCCCTACCCTCAAGGAGCTTACAATCTAAGGTCCCTAACTTACATTCATACATACTAGGGACAATTTAGACAGGATCCAATTAACCTACCAGCATGTCTTTGGAGTGTGGGAGGAAACCGGAGTACCCGGAGGAAACCCACGCAGGTAAAGGGAGAACATACAAACTCCAGGCAGGTAGTGTCATGGTTGGGATTCGAACCAGCAACCCTTCTTACTGCTAGGTGAAAGTGCTATCCACTACACCACTGTGCCACCCAATATTTGCCCTGTACACCAGCAGTTATGGCTATGCATGTTGCCAATAAAATGTAAAGCAATGATTTGCAAATCTTCTGTTTTAGGAAGGCTTTAGTCCTCATGTACACTGCTGCTGCTAAACGGACGAGCAGTTGGGCATTTTTTTCAACTGCTCCTGAACTCTCCTCTATGTTATCTTATCAGTACATGTACACAGGGTCATCTACAGTTGTTTCTAGGCATTTGAGTTTAGAGGCTTATTTTGGAACGCCAAAAAATGGGTTCAGAAGCTAAGTTTAGAGGCATTTCAGGCACCAAACACTTCTAAACACGGTAACTCGTGTTTAGCCACGCTTCATTTACAGGCGTTTTTCCTTTTTGGCTATTTTGAAAAAAAAAAAAACACTTCAAAACGCGGCATGTAAACGCATCAAAACGGATGTTTTAAATGTGGGTTACTATCTGTCGAGTTAAATTGTTCAGGAGAGGTTGTAAAAACGTCCCGTGTACATGAAGCCTAACTGTGTAACAAACTGATTACAAAGCCAAATCTTTTTGATTGCTTTGGTTGATTTTTACCATAACCTCTGTAGTTATATTGTAAAGTATTTCTTATAAATTCTGCCAAAGTTCATGCTGTGCTGATTTTAATTCCAATATATAGACCTGCCAAATGTGCCCCCTATGCTTATTTCATTCTTCGTATCAGTGTGCCATGTAAAAGTATTTACAAACATAATGTAACTGTTGCCTATAATGGCTGATAATGGTTTAACTGTACAGTGACTACCTCTAATGCCGCGTACACACGGTCGGACTTTTCGTCTACAAAAGTCCGACAGCCTGTCCGACATACTTCCGACGTACCTTCGGCGGACTTGCGGCAGACTTTCTTACGAACGGACTTGCCTACACACGACCACACAAAAGTACGACAGCCTAGTACGCGGTGACGTACACCAAGTCCGACGAGACTATAAAACGGAAGTTCAATAGCCCGTACGACACCCTTTGGGCTCCTTCTGCTAATCTCGTGTTTATCTCGTGTTAGTAGAAGTTTGGTGAGAGACGATTCGCGCTTGTGAGACTCGTATTTTTCAGTTCGTTTTAACTGTTGTTCAGTCTGTGCTTGTGAGGTTTGTATCTACTTTTCAGTGCGTTTGGTCAGTTGGCATTGAGAAATCTTTGTTTTATTGGCAGGTCGTTCTTCACAGGCCTTGCTGTTCTTCAGTGCGTTCTGTTTAGTGCGTTCTGACCAGCCGACCGTTTTGAAGCCATGTTACCTGTACGTACTCGTCGTAGAGCTCGTGCATTGTATGTGCTTGGTGCTGTAGTTTATTCTTCAGCCCAAGACCAGTCCATGAACAGGGCGAGGAGGAGTTCATGGACCAAGAATTGGTTGCTTCAGCGTGACCAGTTCTGTCACATGCCTTTGCTCCGTGAGATCCGTGAGAATAATCCTGAGGATTTCAGGAACTTTCTCCGGATGACGGACCCCGTTTTTGACCGTTTGTTGGCTTTGCTGACCCCCTATATCAGCAGGCAGGATACCTGCATGAGGCAAGCCATCACTCCGGAGCAGAGGCTGGTCGCTACCTTGCGGTATTTGGCCACAGGGAGAAGCCTGCAGGACCTTAAGTTCTCGACAGGCATCTCCCCCCAGGCTCTGGGGATCATTATCCCAGAGACCTGTTCTGCCATCATACAGGTCCTGCAGAAGGACTATATTAAGGTAAGATATTTTTCTTTTATTAGCGTCACATGTTCTTTTATGTAATCTTTGATAATATAATGTATTTCTTGCTTCAAACACTACTTACCATCATTGCAATATAGTGTGAATGTCCCCTTTTTTATCCTCACACATGCTGGATTTTTTTCCTGTTATTTTTTGTCATGCATGTATATTTTCCTTCAATAACCTTCCCAGCATGAAGTGATGGGAACATATCCACCTAGTCTACTCATTTTGAATGTATTTTGTTTGAGTGTATTTAGTGTGCTTATAATTAGCAATTAGCTAGATTTCCCAACCCCCCCACCCACCCCCACCTAAACTCAGTCCAAATAGTGTGCTGCTAATTAGCAATTATCTAGATTTCCCAACCCCCCCACCCACCCCCACCTAAACTCACTCCAAATAGTGTGCTGCTAATTAGCAATTGTCTAGATTTCCCAACCCCCCCACCTAAACTCACTCCAAATAGTGTGCTGCTAATGAGCAATTATCTAGATTTCACAACCCCCCCACCCCCCCACCTAAACTCACTCCAAATAGTGTGCTGCTAATGAGCAATTATCTAGATTTCACAACCCCCCCCCCCACCTAAACTCACTCCAAATAGTGTGCTGCTAATGAGCAATTATCTAGATTTCACAACCCCCCCACCCCCACCCTCGTTAAAATTTGCTTGAATGTTCTGTGGTGTTGATTTGTCTAAAGCAAATATATGTTGCAGTTTGCAAAATGCATGTGCACTCTACAAGTGCATTTGTTCCAGTGCTTTAGTAAATGAGCAGAAGCTCTGCTGATTTCCATCATCAAATCATATGCAAGCCTCAAAGTGTTTTCATTAATTGCCCTTGCATGTGATTGTGTACTCCTTGCAACATGAATGCCTTTTTACATTACCTCATTTACTGTAAGCTGGTTAGCAACTGCACCTGCAGAGTGCGACAACTGCAGTCTTGTAGCCTTTTTAGTCCCTAAATTCCTGCGTGTCCTAAAAGTAATTTTTTTTTGGGATTTCACAACCCCCTAAAATGTAATCAATGTTCCATCAGAGGGGGTGAGCAATCTGATAAGTGTGCCTTTCCATATTAGTTATTCCAGAAGAATTAAATTATTGAATGTTATACTGATGCTGGGGAATAATGTTTTTAATTGTCTAATTTTCTTGCAATGTTAGCTTACAAATTAATTGATTTTGGTTTTCTTGTTTGATTCCCCAGTTTCCTTCAACGCCACAGGAATGGCAGACTGTGGCATCCCATTTTGACAGCCGTTGGGACTTTCCCAATTGTGGAGGGGCTATAGATGGGAAACATGTCCACATTGTGCCACCACCCCATTCGGGGTCATATTATTTTAATTATAAGGGGTTCCACAGTATTGTTTTAATGGCGGTGGTGTCGGCACACTATGATTTTTTATATGTGGACGTGGGGAAGAATGGCCGGATGTCGGATGGAGGAGTATTTGCCCAGACGGAGTTCTGCCAGCGTCTCCAGAGTGGTGGCCTGGGATTGCCACCTGATGAGGATAACGTGGAAGGACTCCCCTTTGTCTTCATTGCCGATGAAGCCTTCGCTCTCAGCAAGCACCTCATGAGGCCATTCCCCCAAAGAACCCTCACCCCGGAGAGGAGGGTTTTTAATTACCGGCTGGCCAGAACTAGAAGAGTGGTTGAGAATGCGTTTGGAATTCTGGCCAGCCGGTTCCGCCTGTTTCAAACAGCCATTAATTTGGCGGAATACAAACTTAATTTTATAATTTTATCGTGCTGCATTCTGCACAACTTTTTAAATAAGCATTCTCCCAATTATATAGGCACAGTTGGGCCTGAGGCCGGACAAATAGAAGCCAACCTTACAGGCCTGGATACTGTCCGTACTGGCTTGGCCCCCCAAAGTGCCCGTCAAGTTAGACAGCAATATGTTAATTATTTTATGGGTAGGGGGGCCATTGCAATGGGCCAGGATATATAATTTTTGACAATAAAAAAAATATTGATGAAATCTTGCATTATATTTATTGCTTGCCTTTCTTTTGGGCTGTCTCCTAGGTTATGGTCGAGCAGTTGTAGTGCCAACTGTATTTTAATTTTAAATGTCTAAATAAGCTACATTGCCACTGTAAACCACTTTTTTACAATTATAACCAAAATGATACTGAGCCTTGAAATAACAAACCACACATTTATTTAATTCCTATAAGGAGATGTTTTTATTAATGGTTGTTATGCATTCAGTTCTGCATTTAGTATAAAATGTTCATAGACAAAAATATAATG